>NC_139539.1:46802973-47203768 GCF_965153285.1 Podarcis tiliguerta
GAGCATGCTGAACAAGATTAAGCAGTTAAATCCCATTCATTTTAACCTCTGAGACATAAATTTATTTCTTCCATTGACATCAGTTCTGGATTCATTAACTCCTGGCTGGCAACATGGACTGGCTGGCTAGAACCTTAAAGAGGAACCCTCCACTTTGGTTGGTGACTCCACTTGCAAATGCCATTTTCTTTGAGATGTCCTTTTGGGAACATAGACAGCATCCTTAGCAGCTCACACAGATGAAGGAGGACAAGCAACAGATCCTGACCAAATCTTGGTGGGTCAGCAGCCTTTGCTGCCAGCCAGTTTGCCGGTGCCTTGGCAGCGGCTCTTCATTAAAACCTCATTAATCTTCTCTACATCTCCACTGTGCTCTTGCTAATGGGGAGTATTTGAAAGGGAGCCAAATACATTAATGAAGGTATCATTATTGGCTAATTTAAACAGACACCTTAAGATCTCGTTTTGATTTCCATAGTTCTAAATCATGAGTGTTTGCATTTGCCATAATAGAATGTCGAAGCTGCTTTCTGATGGGCCTCTAAAAAAACAAGCAAATCCATGAGCCAGAGGGTGAAAAATGGTTGAGGGGAGAGATGTCCACCCTTTCAGATGGGTAGAACTTTGGGCTGGTTCTACAGAAATCAGCTTCCACCTGTCCACATACCATGGGTCCTAACTAACCAGTGCTTCAGGCTAATGAAAGTATCTTTCATCAGCATAATGGGGGAGTGAAGCAGTTTTCACTGATCTCCACCCCCACCCTCTCCCATCCAGCACCCCACCACCCACACTTCTCCAAAGGATTCCCCCAACCCCCCTGAGCAGATTTTTGGGGCACGTGGAGATATCACAGGGAAAGGGAAACCACCAAAAAGTGCCTCCCTCCCTGTTCCACCGCACCAAACCCTACACTGGATCTTCCATCACTGCAAAGGGCATCATTGGATACAGCCCCATGTCTAGAACTGAGTGACCCTGCTTTTGTCTTTTTGACCGTGATAGGTTTTTTGTGCACAA
This sequence comes from Podarcis tiliguerta, assembly GCF_965153285.1. Classification (NCBI taxonomy): domain Eukaryota; kingdom Metazoa; phylum Chordata; class Lepidosauria; order Squamata; family Lacertidae; genus Podarcis; species Podarcis tiliguerta. The sequence continues at coordinate 46,803,994 of NC_139539.1, forward strand.
TGCCATCCGTTGTGCAGAAAAACTCATTGGTCCTGTTTTTCTACAAGTTGTCAATGTGGTGGAAAGGGAAAAAGAGAGAGATAACAGATCCCAACTGTTCAACTTTTGGGATTCTCCCTCCCCATCACCAATGGGGAATCAGGCTGTAGTTAAGTTTGCTGGGTTCTGTTTTTGCAGAAGCTTGTGATGGATTTGGGTAACGCAGACTATGCTGTATGATACCACTGCCTTCACTCTGCCCAGTGACTGAGCTAAGTGTTTTCCCTTTGCAGTGTGTGTGCTGTATACTCAGGGCATAGAGACCAAGCAGTGGAGAGAGGTACGTATCTGCATTTATTTTCATTTTTGACTGAAACAGGTCTGGTTTTAGAAAGATGCTGGGTGATCAAAACCTGCATTTAATTCCACTTTTCTGCCTCCGATGCCTTGGGCAGTATTTGCAAATGATTTCCCTGCTTTGTACCTCTATTTTCTCACCTTTATGGTTCATCTCCTGAAATGCAGGCTTGGTGGGGCCGGCCCACATTACAACCTGCACAGCTTTCCCCTCTATGACATGGAAGACCACTAGGGGGTCTGTATAGGGCCCAGCAAAGCAACATGGATACCGTATATTATTAGTAGGTGTGGTGCAGGCGACATTCCAGCTCTAACCAACTGAGCTTTCCAGGATGCTGTGCTGTCCAGGATTCTATGAACATATAAGTGGAGCCTTTGATGGGTGCAAACAACAAGCAGCCAAAAGCCAGAGAGAGAGAAAAATAAAAGGCAAATGAATACGACTTGCTTCCTGAGTACCCTTACAAGCACATCCTGCTATAGGTATTGGGCCGTTGACTTAGCTGCTGTGAGTGCATGAGATAGCAACTCCATTCTGCCAGCATTAGCCACACAGTGTAACTGAGCAAGTTTCAAGCCCCTAAAGATGCTCAATGAACTATTCTTCTTTTCCTCTCATCCCAGCTAGCCTCCAGGAGAGCCTCCTTTATTTCTTGGTGACTTTCGATGCTATTAACCAGGCATTGGCAAACTCCGGCCTTCCAGATGTTTGGGACTACAATTCACATCATCCCTGACCACTGGTCCTGTTAGCTGGGGATGATGGGAATTGTAGTCCCAAACATCTGGAGGGCCAGACTATCCTTAATAGTATCCTTCTGAAGCGGCTATATCGGAGGTAGTTGGTACTTCTTTGTGGTGGTTCTGGAGCCACTTAGATGGGTGACTCCATAAAGTAGTGCTGGAGGAATATTATTCAGCCCCTTGCTATTGAACATCTGCATGAAACCATGGAGTGGGGTCACCCAGAGTTTTGGAGTGCATTGTCATCAACATGCTGGTGGCACACAGCTCTGCTTATGCTTTTCGTTGCCAAAGGCTGTTTTGGTGGATGCACTGAACTGGTGCCTGCCTGAGATAATAGACTGGATGAGAGCCAGTAAACTGAAGCTCAATCCAAATAAGGCAGAGATACTGTTAATGGGTGGTTCTGCTGTCTGGGTAAGTGGCATTCTCCCAGCTCTGGGTTGGGTTTCACTCCCATTGATGGAGGAGGTTCATAGCTTGGGAACACTTCTGGATCCATTATGGTCTCTGGAGTGGAGGCGCCCTTACCTGGATGCTGGTAACCTGTCTTTAGTAGTATATGCCCTGGTATCCTCATGGTTAGATTACTCTTATTTTTGGGAGTGCCTTTGAAGATGGCTTGGAAACTGCAGCTGCAACAGTTGTTTTGTGGCTAGACTGAGGGTTCAATCATTTAACAACGATTCTACTCTGGCTGCGCTGGCTTCTGGTATGTTTTCAGGTCCACTATGAAGTGCTGCTTTTGACATATAAAGCCATACATGGTTGAGGATCCCAGTACTTTACAAACAACTCTTCCAGCATGAACCTAACCAGACCCATAAGTCAGCATCTGAGGCCCTCCTTGGATGGTCTCGTCTTATAGAAGTATGGGGGGCTATTACAAGAGATGGGGCCTTTTCAGCAATAGCCCCAGACTGAAGGGATGCTGTTTCCAGGAAGGCCCACCTGGCATCGGTGGTATCTCGTTGACACCAGCTCAAGACTTACTTTGACTGTCAAGCATTTGGTTGCTAATTTGTATCCTCTTCGCTGGCTTTGGCTGACGGTTGTTTTAATGGTGATTGATTATATTAATGTTTGTGGGGATGACTGGAGGTTTTAAATTGCTTTTATTTTTATATAATCACTTTTAGTCTCTGATTTCATGTAGTTGTGTATTATTTTCTTATTTATTCCCAATATGCATCACCTTGAGATCTTGGGTGCATATAAGGAGATTATTTTGATATATTTATATAAAATGCATCTCTCTCACTCTCTCCCCCTCCACCCAACCCCCATATATACATACACAAATAAAGACACATCCACATTCATGTGTGTCTTTATACAAGCACATTATCTATATCTATATATCTATCTATATATCTATATCTATATCAAAATGATAGCCTCATTATGTGTGAGAGTCCAGCCAAGGACTGGCCAGTGATGGGGGGAGAAGGAGAGATCCATTGACCTTTATACTAGTCCCCCCTCCCCCCCCACCCCTCATGTGTAGCTCTGCCTGCGGAAGGTTGAATGTGCAATCATGTCCTAATTTTGTACAATGCTGACAAAAACCTAATTAATCCTAATTTAAAGCATTCATATCCCCCTCAGTTATCTTTTATAATCACAACTTTCATTAGAGAAGATTGCAATAAATTACACATGGTTAAGCTTAATTTCATTTTCAGATTTTGATTAAGGCGGATGATTCAGAGATATATTTATGCTTATAAAATAAGAAGGTACATTTTACATTAATATGCACTTTAATTGTTGACTGTTGAATGAACAAATGTGGTTTTGGTTTGTCATTTACTCTGTGTGTGTGCTTTTAGGAAGTTATACAAGACAGTCCAGTCTTGGGAAACCAAAACTAGAAATTAGAATCATACCAGCAAACCACAATGCATATCTCTAGCAGTGGGAAAAGACAGAGCTCAAAGAAATGTAGCAAAAGGTACAGCTGAGCTGGAAAATCCTCAGAGAGGCTTCTCTACTGGGAGGAGAAAAAAAATCAGAGGATAAGGGAAGGAAAAACTAAAAATGTAAGGGGCAAGCTGGGCCTATTGCAGTGGAGGCTGGTCCAATCGGGTGAATAAGGTATTGCCACACTGAAACCACCCTGCCCTCAGTCAGCTCCATGGGTGCTTGCTTAGAACTTGCAGGATGTACCAAACTGCATTTAGTCCCCTCTCTGTAATAAGCGACTTTCCTCAGCTTAATCCAGTGCACTAACAAGACTGAGACGCTACAGCAAGACTGCCTGAGGTCGGGCATTATGGAGCTGCTACTTGGGTCCAAAGCTCATAAATCACCAGGTAAATAAAGCTGTGGAGCAGAATCCCATCTAGCCAATGCCTGAAGTCAACGGTTGCCTACCCAGGGTGGTGTAGCGTCTAGGGATAGCTGTGGTGCCAATATGCAGAAGTCATTTCTTGGAAAAAAAGCAATTATTCTTGGCAGGAAGATTCTAGCAATTAGTTTTAGGCAGCCAAGTCCTAATTGAGTGTACCCAGCAACACATGCAAATATTTAGGTACAAACAAATGAGAAGTATACATACAAGGAGGAGTCAATATTGTGATACATTCTTGGCAATATGGCTCAGGATATTCTAACCTTGTTTGTTCCCTAGTATAGTAGCACTGATAGTTATCACACATAGACATTCCCTTCCACACATCTGCATGCAGGCAGTAGGACCCCCGTATCAAAAGCCACCACATCTGTAAAAAGGGGTCGTTTAAAATGCAGCTGCAGAGCGCTGACCTGCCTGTCTGCATTTACAATACAAACAAGATCCTCATTTATTTGTAATACTGCAGAACCTGCTTTTGTTGGGCTAAAGGAAGGTTCATAGGACATTCTCATAATACTTACTGCCTGAGCTGCTGTTGTAAGAGGAGCTTGGCAGTTGTTTCTCCATGGCAATTAACCTCTCAGCTCTCGCTGGGCGCCTGCTTAGTAAGGGGTCAGCTGGCCTCAGGGCAGGGCAGCTTTATATCCGTGCTGTGAGCCATGATTGTGTGCAGGGAGGTTTGTGCAGAGAGATCTTGGGAGAAGTGCGGTATAGCAAGGGTAGCAACATGGTGCCCGGCAGATGTTGTTTCGCTCCATCTGCCATTAGCCCTGACCAACATAACCAGCCGTCAGGGATGATGGGTGTCCTAGCAACACCTGGGGGAGCCACTTTGGCGATCCATGCTCTATAGGTTGTTGGTGTGTGTCTTTTTTGGAGAATTTACTATTGCTGGACAGTGGAAGATCAAATCTCCCATTTGGCTTTCCTGCCCACCCCATGCATTCAGCTGGAGAAGAGGCACTGCTGCCTGCGTTGACTAAGGCATGCTGGGCGGAAACAAGGGAACAGGCCTTCTCCACAGCAAGCCCCTGAATGTGGAACATAATTATTTAAACATTTGAATATGCATAAAGCAGTGTGGGATGACATCAATGAGCAGACATGGGAAAGATTGCTAGACTGGTTTAATTGTCTCAGCATAGAATTCAAACCCATTCAATTTGACGCCCCAAGGAAAGGAAAACTTGGAAAAGGGAAAAAAAAGGAAAGATAAAATCCCATTCTTTCTTATATTTACTTGCATTTGGAGGATTCCACCCCACTCCTCCAGACTTGAGTGTCTCTGGTCTGTAAAAGACAGTTATTGTTTAACATATATTGCCACTTTAACACACTACCTGTGCTTGAAACTTACATTCCAAAGCAGTTACATGCATCAGGCTGCTGCTGAAAGTATATTCCTCTCCACAGAGTCAGTGCTTGAATTACAGAGGGTGTGTGTGAGACTATCATTTTTGAATTATTGAGGGGACTTCTACCCCACTACCAGCATGTACTGGGCTGAGAGCAGATGGACATTAAGTGCACCATTGCACACTAGAATCAATTGGTTGATTATGATGCTTTGTTCGAAGTCTATCCACTCTGAAGTGAACTTATGTGAGGGCAAGTGTTACATGACCCCATTCAGTGAAAGTGTATAGTGGGGAGAGAAAGTCGCTGTTTTGGAAAGTCTGGTTTGACCATATGAGCACCACAACATTAAGTTTTATGTGTTTCCCAGGAACTACCTGGGAAGAGGGATTGATTGTTAAAGCACGTTTGGAATGGTAGCTCTGGGAGGGGAATAGGGGTCTCCTTACAACTCTCAGCACCTTTAACAAACTACAGTTCCCAGGATTTTTGGGTGGAAGCCTTGACTGTTTAAAGTGGTATGATACTGCTTTGAATACGTAGTGCAGATGGGGCCAGAGTAGAAGGAAAGACCAGTCTAGTCTTCAGCCTAAACCTGACCCCAAGCAACACGGCACCCATGAGTGTCCTGTTGAGGACCATAGATCTACTGCAGTGGTTTTTAACCAGTGTGCCATGGCACCCTGGGGTGCCTTGGCCAGGGGTGTCATGGGCAACACTGTCCCTCATCCTTCCCTCCCTCCTCTGATGCCCTCTTGTGTCCCTGCCTACAAGCTCCACAGGTGAATGGTGCCTCTGGGGCTGGCCGGGGGTGCTGGTTGCCAGGAGCTGAGGCTGCCCTGGAGTAAGCATGCAAGTGGGAGTAGCACAGCCAGTCAGTCTGTCAGCCCTTGCTGTTGGGAATGGACAGACTATTCCCCCCTGTGGTGAGATGCATTGTATTTCTTTTTCAATAAAACATTACTTCTAAATTTGTGCTTATGAATAGAAATGAATGTAGATCTGTATCCTCTTTTGTACTCAGTTTTGCTGATGCATTTCCTCTTTCTTGGAGTTGTAGCCACCCTAGTTAACTTACTAGTTCCACAAGGGAGCCACAACTTCCCATTCCTTCCATAGAGCCTTTGATGGAGAAAGGAAGGACCACTCAATCCCTTCTTTTGCAGTCTGGCAATAAAAAGATCCTGGAGGGTTTGTGTGTGTGTGTGTGTGTGCGTGCTGTCAGAGCAAGTTGCTCATTTTGCTGTGATAACATTGCAAATCTTGGTCAAACATTTCACTGCCTGACAGTCAGGTTTTGTTTTGTTTTGTTTATTTTATTTATTTTATTTTATTAATATCAAGAGAATTCTCAGATTTCTAAGCAGTTGTTCAATCCTAACTGTTAGTTAGGATTTATGTTGAATGTTTGGGCGAATTCAGTTCAGATGACCATCATATCTACTACCGTGGGCAAGAAACCCATAAAAGAAATGGAGTGGCCCTCATAGTCAACAAAAGAGTGGCAAAAGCTGTACTGGGATGCACTTTCAAAAATGATAGAATGATCTTGATACGAATCCAAGGCAGACCTTTTAACATCACAGTAATCCACGTTTATGCACCAACCACTGGTGCTGAAGAAACTGAAATTGACCAATTTTATGAAGACTTAACAACACCTTATAGAAATGACACCAAAGAAGGATGTTCTTCTCATTAGAGGGGATTGGAATGCTAAAGTAGGGAGTCAAGAGATAAAAGGAACAACTGGCAAGTTTGGCCTTGGAGGTCAAAACGAAGCAGGGCAAAGGCTAATAGAGTTCTGCCAAGAGAACAATCTGGTCATCACAAACACTCTTTTCCAACAACACAAGAGACGACTCTACACATGGACATCGCCAGATGGGCATCATCGAAATCAGATTGATTATATTCTCTGCAGCCAAAGATGGAGAAGCTCTATACAGTCAGCAAAAACAAGACCTGGAGCTGACTGTGGCTGATCATCAGCTTCTTATAGCAAAATTCAAGCTTAAACTGAAGAAAGTAGGAAAAACCACTGGGCCGGCAAGATGCAATCTAAGTCAAATCCCTTATGAATACACAGTGGAAGTGAGGAACAGGTTTAAGGATTTAGATTTGGTGGACAGAGTACCTGAAGAATTATGGATGGAGGCTCGTAACATTATACAGGAGGTAGCAACTAAAACCCAATGAAAAGGAAATGCAAGAAAGCAAAGTGGCTGTCCAACGAGGCCTTACAAATAGCGGGGGAGAGAAGGCAAGCAAAATGTGAGGGAGATAGTGAAAATAGTGAAAGATACAGGAAATTGAATGCAGATTTCCAAAAAATAGCAAGGAGAGACAAGAAGGCCTTCTTAAACGAGCAATGCAAAGAAATAGAGGAAAACAACAGAATGGGAAGAACCAGAGATCTGTTCAAGAAAATTGGAGATAAGAAATTTTAAAAGATGATGCTGTTAAGGTGCTACACTCAATATGCCGGCAAGTTTGGAAAACTCAGCAGTGGCCAGAGGATTGGAGAAGATCAGTCTACATCCCAATCCCAATGAAGGGCAGTGCCAAAGAATGCTCCAACTACTGCACAATTGCACTCATTTCATACGCTAGCAAGGTTATGCTTAAAATTCCACAAGGCAGGCTTAAGCAATATGTGGACCCAGAACTCCCAGAAGTGCAAGCTGGATTTCGAAGGGGCAGAGGAACCAGAGACCAAATTGCAAACATGGATTATGGAGAAAGCTAGAGAGTCCCAGAGAGACATCTACTTCTGCTTCATTGACTATGCAAAAGCCTTTGACTGTGTCGACCACTGCAAACTATGGCAAGTTCTTAAAAAATGGGAGTGCCTGATCACCTCATCTGTCTCCTGAGAAATCTCTATATGGGACAAGAAGCTACAGTTAGAACTGGATATGGAACAACTGATTGGTTCAAAATTGGGAAAGGAGTACGGCAAGGCTGTATATTTTCTCCCTGCTTATTTAACTTATATGCAGAATTCATCATGCGAAAGGCTGGGCTGGATGAATCGCAAGCCGGAATTAAGATCGCCGGAAGAAACATCAGCAACCTCAGATATGCAGATGTCAGTAGCTGGATGGCAGAAAGTGAGGAGGAATTAAAGAACCTTTTAATGACGGTGAAAGAGGAGAGCGCAAAATATGGTCTGAAGCTCAACATCAAAAAAACGAAGATCATGGCCACCTCCTGGCAAATAAAAGGGGAAGAAATGGAGGCAGTGAGAGATTTTACTTTCTTGGGCTCCATGATCACTGCAGATGGCGACAGCAGTCACGAAATTAAAATACGCCTGCTCCTTGGGAGAAAGGCAATGGCAAACCTGGACAGCATCTTAAAAAGCGGAGACATCACCTTGCCAACAAAGGTCCGTATAGTTAAAGCCATGGTTTTCCCAGTAGTGATGTATGGAAGTGAGAGCTGGACCATCAAGAAGGCTGATCGCCGAAGAATTGATGCTTTTGAATTATGGTGCTGGAGGAGACTCTTGAGAGTCCCATGGACTGCAAGAAGATCAAACCTATCCATTCTGAAGTGCTTACTGGAGCACTCGTGAAGCTGAGGCTCCAATACTTTGGCCACCTCATGAGAAGAGAAGACTCCCTGGAAAAGACCCTGATGTTGGGAAAGATGGAGGGCACAAGAAGAACGGGACGACAGAGGATGAGATGGTTGGACAGTGTTCTCGAAGCTACAAACATGAGTCTGACCAAACTGCGGGAGGCAGTGGAAGACAGGAGTGCCTGGCGTGCTCTGGTCTATGGGGTCACGAAGAGTCGGACACAACTAAACGACTAAACAACAACAATAACTGTTAGTTCTTTGGATCAGGAGCTCTGTTTAGAGAATATTGGGCAAGTAAAATGGGGAGCCCAAATTAGCTCTTTGTGATGCTGTCCATGGTATTGAACCTAAACTAAAAAGGAAGCTCCCAAACTAAAAAGGAAGAGGTCTGGCATCTCTCTGAAGATGGCATTTGTATCACCCAAATCAGTGTCGTGAGCTGCATAATTGCCGAATCAACACCATGGGCTGTTGTTTGTGAAAGTGAAGAGAGGGAGGCTTATCGAGAGCTCCTGTAGTAATTAACAGGGTGAATTGTGCGCCAAAAAGTCATTGGTGCAAATCCCACTGCAGTCATGAATTCCCTGGGTGGGCACAGCAAGTCACCACCTCTCAAGGCTCACTCCCCTCCAACCCAGCAGTAATATGAGGATAATAATATTGGCCTGTTTTACTGCATTGCTGATGGGATGTGCTCAAAGTGCTTTGGGCACCTAGGAAACATTCTATATAGATACTTAGAATGCAAGTGTATGGATTTCTACTCAGAAGTAAGTCCCATTGAATTCAATGAAACTTATTCCCTGGTAGGACTGCAGCTTAGGCATTCATGCATCTTGAAGGAAAAAATAAAAGAGAAGAGAAGAATGACAAGCAAACTAGAAAATGTCACTTTTAATTATTTAGTTTTTATATATAAGAAATTACAAAATTAAATCATGAAACTATTCTTTAATGGATGTACTTTCTCTCTCTCTCTCTCTCTCTCTCTCTCTCTCTCTCTCTCTCTCCTGAAGCTGCAGGGGGCTGAGTGGGAAAATTGCCTGGAAGTTTGTATAATTTCCCATGAGAAGATGTTTGACTGTGCTGCTGTAATGACTTGTGTGGGGTGCAAAATTCTTCTTTGCTTGTTTGAGTTTGCGATTTCTTTTTCTTTTTTTAGTCTTCATTAAAATTCATTAGCATTTTAGTGGAAATTTCTCCTAATATGCTGAATTTTGCCTGATATATGCATAATCCCCCCTAAAATAATGATTTTTTGTATGTTTCAATTAATATATGTATTTTAATGGACACTTTATGCCAGTATGTGCATTTGTCTACATATTGCTTGGTTGGATAACTGCATCGCAAAATTCAGAGAAGTGTGAATTTCAAAGGATGTCTGTTCTGGAAAGTATGCCTTCCCTTTAAATGCAATCTCAGCTGAATGTATCACTAATCCTCTATTATTGCATCAGGGACATGTTGTTGGATATGCCCACAAAAAACCACAAGCCTGGAGGGGCCATTAAGGTTATAGTGTGATGCTTCCTGCAGGGAGGAGGTTTGCTGCCACAGGAAAACTAGGGAAAAGACTTGACTTCTCTTTGCCGCACTAGTTTTCTGCCTTCAGGTGTGTGTATGGCAGGAAAACATTTGGATTTCTGGCTCCTGACATGCCAACTAATGTTCTACTATCCAGAAAAAAGAGTTTCCTCTTGATTCTACTGCCTGTATAAGCCAATCAAAAGCATGTGAGTTGAAGCATGATAAACAACTCTTATTGAAACCATCTTGTACCTATTGGTATTTCCCTTGGGCTCACTCTTACACTTTTTGAGTCATAAAATATACATTGTCCCATTGGACGATGTTGAAATTTGTTTGCTTGCTTACACTGAGCTGTCTTGATTTCTCCCCTAAGATGGGGACCTGGTCCATTTCACGATTCTGTCGAGGTTCAAAGTCCCCTTGGTGTGAAATAACTTTTAAGTTCAGAGTTGACTTTAATTATTAAAAGCAGGCTCCATGCCTATCAACTCATCTGCTGCTTCCCAGAACATTTTATGGCATTCTGTGTTATTGCACAATGGACACAAATTAGCACAATGAAGTGGTGGTTAATACTGCCACTCATCACAGATAATTGTTCCCTGAAGCACTGCCCCATATCTGGAGATAATATTTGAGGCTATCTTTGGCCTCCTGTATTATATCTCCACTGCCGTACAGCTGCAAGGCTAGCATTCCCCAGCTCCTACCTATCCACCCATCATCCACATCTCACCTCCCAGTGGAGGCAGTAAAGAAGCATGGGGGGGGGGAATGTGCAAAAGACAGTAACCATCATGGGATGATGTGGAGGATAAAGTAGGAAATGGGTCCTGTTCAGTGCTTGAGCAAATGTTGCTAGGGGTTGAAACAGCTCAACTGTCAGAGCAGCCACTCAGGACTCAAGAAGAAAGAGCTCTGATTCTGGCATCACCAGTCATTTGGGATGGTATCTTCGTATTTTCTGCTCTTCTGTGATTGCGAGCATGAAGCTGGTATGGGGTGCAAGAGGGAGCATCAGGAAGCTTTGGTTTCTTTCTAGCTCCTGAATAAAGACTTGGAAGGGTGCTTCCCCAATCTTATCTCAGAAGTGTGGGGGGTGGAAGAACAGGATTTTCAGTGCTCAGGCATGAGAGCGGTGAATAGTTGTAAGAGGCCGTATTTATACCTGTAGCAGTATCAACTTTATCTTCGGTAATGTCACTTCAGGCTGGACAAGGAGGTCTGCATGTCTGATTCCTCCCTGGCCCCTGCCAAAACCTTCTTGCATGTAAAGAAATTAAACATGGGATGCGGGTGGTGCTGTGGGTTAAACCACAGAGCCTAGGACTTGCCAATCAGAAGGTCGGCGGTTTGAATCCCCGCGACGGGGTGAGCTCCCGTTGCTCAGTCCCTGCTCCTGCCAACCTAGCAGTTCGAAAGCACGTCAAAGTGCAAGTAGATAAATAGGTACCGCTCTGGCAGGAATGTAAACGCGTTTCCATGTGCTGCTCTGGTTCACCAGAAAGTGGCTTAGTCATGCTGGCCACATGACCCGGAAGCTGTAAGCTGGCCCCCTTGGCCAATAAAGCGAGATGAGCACCTCGGCCGCGACTAGACCTAATGGTCAGGGGTCCCTTTACCTTTATGCTCTACCTCTGCTGTCAGGGCTGGCACAGTGAGGCAATTGCCTTAGGCAGAAGGCTGGGGACAGCTGGAAGGGGTGGCAGAACTGTGCCTTGAGGAGTGTGCTACTTTCTGCCTCCTGTGTTTGTCGCTTGTCGCCTGCCTCCTCCTGTTCCTCCACCTCTGCCTCTCTGCTGCTGCCTGCTCATCTTCAGCCTCCTTCAGCTTGCCTGGGCTTCTGTGGGCCACTTCCAATCACCTCAGGCAGAGACAACAGTGGAGGGGGCGGTGGCAGTGGAGGAGGAGGTGGGGAGGGTGCCATTTTCTGTTTGGCTTAAGTGAAAAAACTTCCTGGGCTGGTGCTCTCAGAGGTAGTATGCCTCTAAATACCAAGGGGACGTGAGTGGCACTGTGGTCTAAACCAATGAGCCTCTTGGGCTTGCTGATCAGAAGGTTGGCGGTTCAAATCCCCGCGACGGAGTGAGCTCCCGTTGCTCTGTCCCAGCTCCTGCCAACCTAGCAGTTTGGAAGCACGCCAGTGCAAGTAGATAAATAGGTACCACTGCAGTGAGAAGGTAAACGGCATTTCCATGCACTCTGGCTTCTGTCACAGTCCTCTGTGCGCCAGTAGCGGTTTAGTCATGCTGGCCACATGACCCAGAAAACTGTCTGTGGACAAACGCCGGCTCCCTCGGCCTGAAAGCGAGATGAGTGCAACAACCCCATAATCGCCTTTGACTGGACTTAACCGTCCAGGGGTCCTTTACCTTTTACCTGCCTCTAAATACCACTTGCTGGGAATCACAGGTGAGCAGAGTGCTGTTTCTCTCATGTCCAGCTTGCAGACTCCTCACAAGCATCTGGTCAGCCACTGTGACAACAGGATGCTGCACTAGATGGCTTGACCCAACAGGCCTGTCTTATCTTCTTATTTCCCCAAGTAGCTTTGCCAATAGTGCAATTCCCGAATCTCTCCTGAATTCCTTTTTTTTAAAAAATGGCATTAAGAAACGTTCAGTTTGAAAACACCTTGATGTCTCTGCTTTCTCAAAAAGAGCAGATGCTCAGTCTGTGACGAGGTGGCCCTCTGGGCAAATTGCGAGAATTATTCCACATTATTATTTTAAGCTCTGGCATCAGTCCGTCTCCCTGGTTAACATAACAGATGCATCCTGAGAGTGACTCAGACAAAGAGGTCCCGTTCGCCACCTCTGCCTGGCAAGCGTACCAACTATATGGGAATTAGTTTTAATTATATATTGTGCTTAGCTCCTTCAGTCAACAAAATGTAAATATTTTGAGCAGGCAAGCATGGATTTATTTATGCTAAACCTTGTGGCGATGAGATGGAAGGAAAGTGCAACTTTTCATGATCAGAGATGTCGGCCTTTGCTCTGTTCACCATGATTCTTTTTATCCAGGGCAGAGCAGGGCAGGTGCTCCCTCTGGGGGAGCAACGCTCTGTGTTGACCCTGTTTACCTCTGCTGAAAGCTGAGGTTGAGGAATGGGAGCCCTTGGGCAAGAGAAATTCACAGTCAGAAATGTGTGTTTTCCTAGTTTCCTTTGTCATAATAATTCTTACTTCCACAGGATTCTCACTGTATCATGTAATCTCTTTCTTATCAATAGAGTAACTTTTTTGCCTAAATTTCACACTTTGCCTTACAGAAAGAGAGTGAAAGAAATGAACCGTAAGAATAAAACAGGACTTTAAAGCTTTCCCCCCTCTGGCCTATTGCTGAGATGTTTGCATATTAATCCTCTTGCCGATTATCCCCTCGTCATCCTAATTCTTGAGTATCACACACAGAAAAATGCAAGCAAGGCCTGCCATGTTTCCATTGCAACTAAGGAATAATGATGCGGGCAAGCTTAAATTTTGGAATGATGATCTAAGATTGGAGCAGAGGCCTGTGTTTCTTAAGAATAATGACATAACCTCCATGTGTTCTTATTTCCCAGGGACGTCACTAATTTAGAGAAGCCCTCCTGGTTTCTGATTTGATCCCCAAATGTCCCACTTTTTCTTAGAATGTCCCTATTTTCAATGGAGAAATGTTGGAGGGTATGGAGTTATCCGCCTCCCCGAGCCGTCTGAAGGCAATCCTTCAGACGTTTTGAGACTACATTTCCCATCATCCCTGACCACTGGTCCTGCTAGCTAGGGATCATGTGAGTTGTAGGCCAAAAACATCTGGAGGGCTGAGGTTGAGGAAACCTGCTGTATAGGGAAGTGGTTTTTTTTGATGTTTAATGTTTTATTTTGTCTTTATATATGTTGGAAGCTGCCCAAAGTGGCTGGGGCAACCCAGTCAGATGTGTGGGGTATAAATAGTAAAATTATTGTTATGGAATGGGGCATCCCTATTTTCATTGGAGAAATGTTGGAGGGTATGTAATGGCAATGTCATTAGTAGTTCTGATTAACTAAACTCACTAGTCACTGTACAAAGTATACACAAAGACTACTGCTACCTAGTTTATAATTTAAAACATGTAGAAGAAGAAAGGTGAAAAGGTGAAATCATCATCATCATCATCATCATCATCATCATCATCATCATCATCATAGTGGGAGCTTGGTTTTCCCCATGATCAGCTTAGTTTTATTATCACTGTAACTGAGATCAGTCTAATTTGCAGAGCTCAAATAATTCCAAGTGCCTCAATGAGATATTTCTCCCTGTTGGGTTTGTTTCCTCTTTCTCATGAAAGACAAAAAAGTGAATCTGCAGGTGGCTTCACACAGCCATTGTGATACAGAGCCTGAAATGAGAAAGCTGTTACGAATTGATTTGATAGAGGGGTGGGATGGCTGGAGAGCTAAATGACACACCCTAACAATGTGCTGAGTTGAGCAGTCCACAATTTTCTGGGTAGCCTTTGCAATGTGGATTAAGCCAGGAAGTGGAACACTCTAATATCAACACCTTTCTGGGACTTGTCTTTCATGCAACAGATCACATTAAAAAAAAATAAGCTCACAACTGAATCATCCTCTTTAAATGTTGTCATAGCGAAAGTGATTGGATAAGGGGATCCCTGGATCTAAATCCCTGCTCCACCAGGGATCTCACTGAGTGACCTTGGTCAAATCACTTTCTCTTATCCTAATCTCCCTCATAGCTGCTGTGAAAGTGAAATGAAGTAACACTCTTTATGCTGTCCAGCTTCTGACAAATCTGACAAATTTGCAGTGGTCTGATGTGTTGCTTTTCTCTAAAGGCCTTTGCAAAAGAAGATGAATTAATTCACCCAACCATTTTGGGTATCTTATGATCTCTAAGGCAGAAATATGAGGAAATCTAGAAGCCTTGGTTCCCTACAGGAGTTTCAGTGAGTTGTTCTTTCACAACCACAGTCCTATTAAGAATACTTCCCTTTTATTCTCTGCTCTTAAAATATGTAGAATCACAGGAAGCTGCCTTGTACCAGATCAGACCACAGGTCCATCTACTTCAGTGTTGTTTACACTGACTGGCAGTGGCTTTCCTGGGTTTCAGGAAGGAATCTCTCTCTCCCTGCCCTACTGGGAGATGCTGGGGATTGAACCTGCGACCTCCTGCAGATGCTCTATCACCGAGCCATGGCTCTTCCCCATGCATGGCATATACATGTTGGGAAAGAGACTGAACCCACAGTGCTTCTACCACACCGGTGCAAACTCACAGTCATGGCAAAGCGCATGCAGAAGATCCTATGTTCAGTCCCCGGCATCTGCAGGTAGGGCTGAGATAGGTGTCTGCCTGATACCCTGGAGAGTGACTGCCAGTTAGTGTAAACAGTGCTGAGCTAGGTCAACCAATGGTCTGACTTGATATAAGGCAACTTCCAAGGTTCCTAGGTTTGTTCCAGTCTGTGCTTTGTTGCTTTACAAACAGCAATTGAAATGAGTTCTAGTAAGTGGTCTTACAGAGATGATCAGGTCCTGCTCTATATCTTTACCTTTCTGTCCTTCAGTTCAAAAGGGACAACAGGCCTCTCCTACCTCTCAGGTTGTACAACAGCCGAAAGTTGAATTTCTTCAAGGGCAGATTCCTTTCTCCATGGTCTTGGAAGTATCTCCCATCAGAAGCCACCCATTGCCATTTGGAATACACAACACACACACACACACACACAGAGAGAGAGAGAGAGAGAGAGAGAGAGAGAGAGAGAGAACCATGATTGTGTCATAGGATTAATTTATCCCCTAAATATATTAATTGTTAGCAGACAGGAAGGCTCCGTAAGTCCACCCCGCTATTCTGTGACCCCCTGAGGACTGATGACGTATAATTAACATCCGTTTAATTGATGCACCTAGAGAGACTTAATCACACAGCCTTTATGAACTCTTGCTAGGCTAGCTTTGTGCAAAGACAGCTGCCCTTTGCTACCATACTTACAATGCAAACAAGAAATTGGCAGTTTCAGATCTAAGAGGTTCCTGTCTTTACACTGACTCTCTTGTCCACCCCCTTTCTGTTTTCACTGTTGCATTTCCTCAGTTTGAGCATTTTCTTTCCGCACACACCCTTCTCTATCTCTGGAAAGGTCAAACCACTCCCATATCCTTCAGCAGTGTCTATTTAGTAGGCTGAGTTACATAGGATGCACTATGTGCATCAGTTGCTGCAACACACAACTAGTTTGCACCTAATGACTGAGCATTCCCAGTGCACTGCAGTGGTTAGAGTGTTGGACTAGGGCCTGGGAGACCAGGGTTTGAATCCCCACTCAGCCATGAAGCTTGGGCAAGCCACTATCTCTCAACCTAACCTTCCTCACAGGGTTGTTGTGAGGATAAAATGGGGAGGGAAAGAACCGTGTGCCCTGAGCTCCTTGGAGGAAAGGTGAAATATAAATGTAACAATAAATAATGTAACCAGCAGACTGCCTGCCTCATGTTTTTGTCAACCAATCTATATAAAGGCATTCTGATATCGGCAGGTTCATTTTCAGCACTTTTCCTCATGACCCTCTAACTGGAGTTCATCTTTTTCATAGCACCACATATATTGGGTTGAAGTTTGAATGAAACGACTCTCCACAAGCCCATTTCCTGGTCAGTCCCTATCAACTCAGGTCTCAGCAGCATATATATGAGGTTGGGGGCTTCTGCCTGCCACTGTAAGCATCATTGTACAGTGGTACCTCTGGTTACGCACTTAATTCGTTCCGGAGGTCCATTCTTAACCTGCAACCGTTCTTAACCTGAGGTACCACTTTAGATAATGGGGCCTCCTGCTGCCGCTGCGCAATTTCTGTTCACATCTTGAGGTAAAGTTCTTAACCCCAGGTACTACTTCCAGGTTAGCAGAGTTTGTAACCCGAAGTGTTTGTAACCCAAGGTGTTTGTAACCCGAGGTACCACTGGATCTCATTTGTCTTCCTTCCCTTCACAGTTTGGCAGGACCGAAGTCATTGACAACACCTTGAACCCTGACTTCGTGCGCAAGTTCATCCTAGATTACTTTTTTGAAGAGAAGCAGAATTTACGTTTTGATCTGTGAGTGACATCACTCGGGGCATTCTGAGTGTGGGCAAGGAGAAGGTGCAAAGAGAATTTCAATGGCCCCTCCATGTGTCCATTTTATGGTGCATTCATGACAATTTGTGCTCATTATGGCATCGGGGCAGTTCTATGCGATCCCGTCTTCAATGCCATTTGAGCCTGCAAATGTTTTTGGGTAGACATATTGCTTTATTTCTAGTCAGTGCCGGTCCCTGCTGAAATGCTGTGATTTCTTATACCACAGATGTTCTAGTATATTCCGCACCCTCTCACTGTTGCTTTGCTATAGCGCAAGAGTGCTTCTCCAGATGGCAATACGGTAGTGACACTGGGGAAGCACCACAGAACAATGAATAGAATGGACTGATGTGTGGATGGCCCAGTGCAAATCCACACACTGATCCACTAGTACTGTGTCAATGACACATTGCAGAATACAGTGGTACCTCGGGTTAAGTACTGAATTCGTTCCGGAGGTCTGTTCTTAACCTGAAGCACCACTTTAGCTAATGGGGCCTCCTGCTGCTGCCACACTGGCGGAGCACGATTTCTGTGGTGTAGTGGTTAAGAGCGGTAGACTCATAATCTGGGGAACCGGGTTCGTGTCTCTGCTCTTCCACATGCAGCTGCTGGGTGACCTTGGGGTAGTCACACTTCTTTGAAGTCTCTCAGCCCCACTCACCTCACAGAGTGTTTGTTGTGGGGGAGGAAGGGAAAGGAGAATGTTAGCCGCTTTGAGACTCCTTTGGGTAGTGATAAAGCGGGATATCAAATCCAAACTCTTCTTCTTCTTCTCTTCTTAACCCGAGGTACTATTTCTGGGTTAGCGGAGTCTGTAACCTGAAGCGTATGTAACCCAAGGTACCACTGTACACCTGCAAAAAAGCAGGCAGGCAGGCAGTCTGGAGAGGCCCAATGCCTATCAATAACATGTCTGGTTGGGTAACATCTGATGGCTTGGTGAGACAATATTGGAAAGAGAAAGCATGCGCATTTCCCTTGCTAGGATTTGCAAAGACAGAAAGGAGCCCCAAGTGCATTGAAATTCAGCAGACTTCTTTTTATTCAGAGCTTCAAGGGCAGCAATAATTCCAATTAATCTCAGGATTATTGCCTTATCGAGCTGGGCTTTGTCAGTTCTCCTTTGGAATTCTTACACTGTTCTGCCCTGAAATTGGCTTCTCCAAAGTTCCTCCTTATTTAGGAGATCTGTACTTTATTGAGCAATGTTGCCAAAGGCCCTTGGCATGGGAAAAAAACCCCTTGGGGAGCAGAAAGTCATGCTGACACAAATTTCTTCCTCATAATTATCCTTTGCCATTTTACCCCCTACAAACCATTCTCCAGCACAGAACACATACTATCCAAATAATTGTTTTTCCTGTATCAACAACTGTGCAGGACAGTTAGGCTTGGGAAAGAAAACTCCCATTTGTGCCAATAGGTCTTTTAGGTGTTTTAAGACCTAGTTGCTATGTGGGGAGGAGAGG
Organism: Podarcis tiliguerta; assembly: GCF_965153285.1. Taxonomy (NCBI): domain Eukaryota; kingdom Metazoa; phylum Chordata; class Lepidosauria; order Squamata; family Lacertidae; genus Podarcis; species Podarcis tiliguerta. The sequence goes on from NC_139539.1 coordinate 46,822,503, forward strand.
GGAGCAAGGATTTTTGGACAGCTCCTGGTCGGACAGAGGGTGGGGAGGGTTAACTCTTCCCTCCCTGGCAGCTACTCCTGCAAATCCCCACTGTCGCTTTAACACAGCCTTCCACAACTGGGGGCCCTCCCGAGGTTTTGTACTACAACTCCCATCAGTCCCGGCCAACACAGACTTGCTGGTTGGAGCTAATGGGAGCACATGTCCAAAATATATGGAGGGCCACAGGTTAGGAAACGGAAGGTTGCTTTAAGTAATGGATAGAGGAGACAATTCAAGTCCTCTCTCAAGATGCAAAGCATACGAACCCACATAAGGAAAGTAGTGGTTTTGCATGCCTGGCCTTAAAAACCATTGCACTGTTTCCTTCTCCACGGATGTTGCAGTCTCCTAGCTGCCATGCTCTTATTTGCTGCATAGGCTTTGCAAAGTACAAAATGCCAGGGCAGGACATGGCTGGAATGTGACATATGGTTTTTGCTTCTCTTTCTGTGCAGCTATGATGTGGACTCCAAGAGCCCCGACCTGTCAAAACACGTAAGTTAAGGGCACATTCTCTGCTTCTTCGTGCGATCCTTTCATATCCATTCTGAGATACTTACCCATTCATCCTTGTCTTCCTTGTCTTCCTCCCCCCCCCCTTACAATTCCGTTGTTAGGAATATAGAAAACTGTCCTATCCTGCGTCAGAATATTTGCCTGTCTAGCCCAATATTGCCCACTCTGATTGGCAGCAGCTCCCCTCCGTTTCAGGCAGAGGTCGTCTTCTCCGTCCTTTGCTAGCAGAACATTTTTTAACCGGAGATGCCAGGGATTTAACCCTGGACTATCTGCATGCAAATCATCATGTGCTTTGTACAATGGTCCCTCCCCTATGTTGTAAAACCCAGTTAAAATCCAGTCTTTTCTTTCTGCTGATTCTGTCTATACTTTGGTTCATTCTCTCTTTCTTTTTGTCCTTCTTGGATTATTGCAATTCTCTTTTTAATCAGTCTTCCCTGTTCCCAGCTTCGGTTTCTGTTTAGTATTCTGACACCTCCCTTATCTTGTCTGCATGCATGATTATGATAATAATTTCTCCGCTTTTAATTTCTTTTAGCTGGTTATCGTTTCCTTTTCCTCATTTAGTTTAAGGTTCCTTTACTTGTTCTGTTGATTCATCCTCCAGTTCTTCTATCTCTAATTTCCCTACATCAGGGAATGGAGGAGACGACGACTCTAGACCTCCAGATGTTGTTGGACTACAACTTCCATCATCCCAGAACATTATTTACTTACTGTTTTTCTGTTGCCCATAGAAGTAAGGTGACCACGTGAAAAGGCGGGCAGGATTATTGTACCTTTTAATAACTGGTCAGAAGAGGAAATTTCAGCAGATGCTGATGCCTCTGTTTGAGAAAATAGACGTGCAAAAAGACACACAGCTATTGAAGATAGGACCATTGTCCTCTGTTGCATGTGGCCACCCTAATAGACAAGGGACCATATAGGGCCAGGAGCAACCAGTGAGGAGGGACAGTGCTAATCTGGTCTCCTGGCACTGGCATCGCTGTGTCTTACTGGGAGGCAGAGCTATGAAGCTGCAGAGAGTTGGCACCCTAGTGGAGCACCACATCCATCTCCCCACCACTTTTCCCTTCTGGTAAGTCACAATGACTCTAGTGCCACGAGACCCAGTTAACCTTGGCCAGATCTGGTCCAGCAGGTTCAGGGCAGAAGCAGGTTGGGGTCAAAGCCATGCACAAGGCACGGATGCTTCCAAGGGGCAGACAAAGAGTCAAGACTGGGAAGGAATTCAGGGCAGGCCCAAAGCAGAGATTCACAGAGGATGGAAATCAAGCAGAAGCAAAAGTCCTGGAATAAGCAGGCAAAGTAGGTTTGAGGAGCTATGTCAGACAAAAACTCCTGGCCAGCCTACCATCTGTCTCCTCCAGCCTCTGTGTTACCAGTACAGCCTGGAGTTGTTTAAGGTAGGACAGCCAAATTCATCTCAACTTCACTGCAAAGCAGGACCAAGCAGGACATGCACCCATCTGTGTGCATGGATAGAAGCCAATCAGACCCAGACTCTGGCACTGGTATCCCACCCTCCCTGGACTAGATCTGAAACAGCTGCCTCTCCTGTGTTGTAGGATTAGAGCAGCATGCCATGGGCCCAGTTCAGGGATTATTGGTGTGGTAAGGAAGCCACTTCTTCTTAGTTCAGTTTCCCGTTGCTCCAGTAACGTCTGTTGCAAGGAGCCATGCGGGTTGGCTGAAAGGCTGATTTAATTCTCCTGCAGCTTTGGGGAAATTGAACCATCCTTAAAAAAACAAGTCAGCTCTTCCTCTTGCAAAATAATATATTGATATGTTGTATCAGGCAGGAAATATTGATGTGCATGGTCTTTTTCTTCCATATTTAAGTGAAATGAAAAAATCCCCACAGGAATGTTGAATTTGTTGACTAGATTCTTCCACGAATAGATAAGGGTTTTACCAGGCCATCTTCTCATCTTCAGTTTCCAGGGATCCCTGGACAGAGGGAAATAGCTCCAATGGACCTGTGCTGTTTCATAATGATTATATTGATTTCCTTCATCAGGATTTCCTTGGCCAGACATTCTGCACACTGGGTGAGATTGTTGGGTCACCAGGAAGCCGCTTGGAGAAGCCATTGATGTGAGTGCTCACTCCCTACATCTGCTGGGGGCCTGATGGGTTGTTGTTGTTGTTGTTGTTGTTTAGTCTACAAAGTTACAAAGTTAGGCAGAAAGCTGTAGCCATTACAAACCAATAGTGGATGAAATCACACAAGTCTTATTCCTATTTGAGATCCTTTGGTGTAACCTTTGTCTACCTGGTTCCTACAGGATGTTTTGGACCACAACTCCCATCTGCTCCAGCCAGCACAGCAATGGCTGATGGGAGTTGTAGTCCCAAACATCTGGAAAGCACAAGGCAGCTGAAGGCTGCTGTACAGGTTTCCTGACTGATTCATAGTTGAGTAGATAAAAATGTGAGCTAGCGTTGCTGCTAATGCATGATGCAGCCTGCAGCCTTCTGGGAATTACAGGTTTGGCGAGGGTGCTGAGAATGATCCTTTAGATTTTACCTCATGCATCTGAAGAAGTGGGCTTTAGTCTGTGACAGCTAATGCCATTATGCTATTCCTCTGGAAATCATAACCACATGACATAAGTTCTGCTAGCATTTACAGAGGGAGACATCTAATGTTTGGTTTCGCGCAGTGTCTTAAATGCTAAACACGTTTACTAGGAAATCAGTTCCACTGAAATCAACAATATTTTTGAGCAAATATGTTGATGTGGAGGCAGGGGAATGGAGAGCTAGGAATGCTAAATACATATTTTCCTCCAATAAACTTGAATATATGTATATGTGTGCCGCAGATAACATCCAGCTCCTTGAACCTTTTTTCTTGGCTAATATATATAATCCACATCATTTATCACATTTCTTTCTACTCTCTGGACTCATTAATGCATCCCACAGTGGCATCTGCCTCTTATTTAATTTGCAATCTGCATTAGCTTGTATTGGAAATGCCTATCTTGGTTAGTTTTCTTTCATATTTCTAGAAAAACAAATATAATTTTTGAGGATTCCTCCCTCCTCCCCGGGTATAATGATTTTACATATGTCTTTATTGAATTTCAAGTTATTATTTTTGGTCCCATTCTCCAGTTTCTCAAAATTACTTTCGGTGCAGATTCTGTAAACCAATGCATTTCCAACTACCTCCAGCCCTACATTTATTTATTTTTATTTTTCATTTTTAACATGCCATCTATCTCTTTCAAAAGTAATGCTGAACCCATTTTAGGATGATACACTGTGGCCAGTCTCGGGCTTATGCTCTCTCCTTAGATTTTATGAAAGAGAAAAATGGAAACTTCTGCTCGTGATTTGAAGCAAGCTGCAGTTTCCCATTTTTTCCAGACACAGGAAACTGTGATTTGTACATAGTCATTTAATAATGTAGGATATTGTTTCAAAAACAATCAATAGCAGCTGTGCCATGATCCCATTTTGTATCAGGGGTCCCAGGGCTGCTTTTTGAAACATGGCTAGTCTTAAGCAACTGCTTAAAAATATGTGTAAAGTCCCATCTAGTTTGACACTAAGCAAATCCTTTTTGCTGTTCTATTTTACTTATTTCGATGCTCTGTTTTGATTGCCCTGCTGATTCTTCTCTTGAGTTACATTTTGGATTACTTACCTGGACTTAAATTGCCTTTAACCGTGAATTCTTCTTTAGCAGCCATTATGGCTAAGGGGTGGCCTGTAACTATAGTAAATAAAGAAGTAAGGATATGAGGTTTTGAGCACTCTAAAGCACGGGTGGAGAAGTGGATCTACCCAATTGGCTGGGCCACATAGTTATCTCTCTCCCCCCCGCCCCCTTTGCTGGCCAATTGACAGAAGCAAGCTGGCAGTATATTGCACTGTTCAAGTTGGAGTTAACTCTTTATTAGCAAGAACATGATCTGCACGTACTTAGCAGAGTTTGACCCCATGGATCAGTTGCCAAGACTGAAAGTCCTTGCCTCCCCAGGGTTTTCCCCAAGCAATCAGAGACAGTGCCTATGTAAAGCCCACCTCTCCTCTGCCCTTTTCATGCCTCTTCTGGTTCTGGGAGACCAGGGGGCAGGAAAGCCTGTCTTACAGCAGGCGTAGCTAGAGGGGGCGAGGCGCACTGGGCGCCACTCACTCAAGGGGCGGCACTTGCCATGGGGCCTGCAATGCGCCCAAGCCATGCATCTCTCCTGGGAGTGATGCGGTGGCTCAGGCACCTGCAGCCACTGTGCCACCTTTTTGGGTGGCATGAAGCTCATGTCCACCCGCTGCAGCTGAGGGAGAGGAGGTGGGCAGACTCCTACAGCCACTGTGCCATTCAAAATGGCGGCATGGGGCTCACGTCAGCCCACTGCCTCCCCCTCAGCTGGAGGGTGGCTGAGAGGGGGAAGTGGACTCCTCGCAGGCTCCACCAAGAGCACCCTGCCTGGCTTGTCCTGCCCCCATGGACAACTCACCCTGTGCCGCTGCTGTCGCAGCAGGAGAGGGAGACACTCATGACTGATTTATCTCTGCCTCTTGGTCTCTCCTCTCCTGCTTCTGATTCTGGACTTCTCTGCCTCAGACTCTCCCAGCTCACTATGCCCTGTTACCTCTTCAGCTTCCGACCCCCCCCCCCCGACCAGTCTTCTCCCTCAATGGCATTTTTCCTTCTAGCAGTAGTAGCTTTTAAATTTTAGAATGCCAACCTGTTGCCCTCCAGAAGTTTTTGGGCTGCAGTTCTCATCAACCCCATTCTGCATGGGGAAGCTGGTTTGGGGCTGATGGGAGTGATTGTCCAAAACAGCTAGAGGACACTAGGTTGGCCAAAGCACAGAGGCGGAGCTAGCTGCTCCAGCTTCTGGCTATGCACCTGGGGGCAGGGCGGCAGTGTCACCCCCCTCAGGGATGACACCTCAGGTGGACTGCACCTATTGCACCCCCCTTCCTCCACCAGTGCCAAAGCAGCTTTAGGAAAACTTTCAGGATATCAGCCTAGCAAAATCTTATGTTGGATAAGCCCTGGTGTTTTTTAGGAAAAGCATGGGGATGCAGACTGTGTCCTGCAGTTGACCCTCCCTTCTGAACTCACAATGGGAAGCAACTGTTGGGAGTGCAAAACTCTGACAATACAGTCATACAAGTGTAGTTTTCCATTTCCTCCAGAGCCCCAGGAAGGCAGCAGGTGCCAAGGGTAGGCTTGCCACGGGTCAAGAAAATTCCTGACATGTCCTGGTTTTCGGGGGGGGGGGATTTTCCCGAACTGGCAAAATGTCAGGGAAAACCCGGATGTATGGCAGCTCCAAAAGCTTGAAATTACTTTGTGGGGGAGGTCTCCCCAAAAACTAAAAAAGCTCAACAATTTTGGTGGGTTTCTAAAGAAAAACTCAACAATTTTGGTGGTCTCCTAAAAAAAAATAAAAAATCGGCAACTTTGCGGGTGTCAGGAATTTTGCTTTTAAAAACATGGCAACCCTAGCTAAGGGACCACTTCCAATTGCCAGACATAATTGGAAATGAAGATTCATACAGTGGGGGGGAAAGATTCACTTTTTCTGTCTTTTGAGAAGCTGCTTTTTAATTCAAAAGCACCACGGGAGGGTGACTGCAAGGAGCAAGGCAGTCCTTCCTAGTGGGTGGGGGGCATTATGGAAACCCACTGTGGAATTAATTATCATTACTGCTGGAAATAAGTCAGAACCCCATGCTTTCTCCTTAGAGAAGCAGCAGGTACAAAGTGCCGACCCTGACTGGATATAAAGAAACAATAAAGGGAAGCAGATTTCCAAATCATTATTTAATCCTTGCACTGCTCTTCTCATGTGTAAAAAAATGCACTCCCAATTCTCATTTGTTTCTGCCTCACAGGAACCCTGTAATATAGGTCATTGTTATTCCCATTCTATAGGCAGGGGAATAAAGACTGGGGCATAGTGACTTGGATCCTGAGACCTGTCAGCAGAAAGAACTGTGTGGGGAAAGGACTTTACCTCCCCACCCCACACACATACGGCACTTCCTGAAATGTCTGCTGGGAAAGTTGTGCAAGGTGCCCACACCAAACTTACGACTCCACCTCCTTCTTCCCCAGCAGCCTCCTGTGGCTCTTTCCACACTGTTCAAGGGGATTCTCCAACTACCCTGCGATGTTTTTCAGTGGTGGGGAGAAAATAAGGTAGCAAAGAAGGCAAAATAAGATACGAATATGGCAAAATAAGATACTACATATGGTGATTTATGTATATAGATGCAAATTTAGAAATAATTACAATAAATACATCTTGACATAATAGGAAGGACACCTGTGACTGCTGTGACAGCCTGCGCAGACTGCCAACGTGCAATTCCAAGGGACTTCCTGCTCTCCATTTTTATGGTTCTTTATCTTTAAAGCAAACAGAGGACATCTTTGAAAGAGGACTGTCTCCTGACAGCCCTTCAAAATAGACTTACACTCCTGTTTATTAGGATCCAAGCCTGTGACTTGCCTGAGGACACCAGAGATGGAAACATCAATTTGTATTAGAGGATGGAAGACCACACCCTTCCATAGCTATCAACGTTTCCCATTTTGAAAGGGAAATTCCATTATTCTGAATTGGGTTCCTCACGGGAAAAGTTGACAGCTATGCATCCTTCATTCATTGCAAAAGGTCTTGATATCAGCATGAACAAAGCTAGCTCAGCTCCTGGAGGCAAACTGGAATCAGCACTGACCGACTTTAACTTATGGCTGCTAAAGGCTCCAAGCATTGTGCAACTTATGGATGTACTCTAATAAACGAAATGTATATTGTAAACAGGTGAACAGCATAAGAAGAGCCTTGCTGGATCAAACCGCAGGCCTATCATTCTGCTCCGAAAATAGCCAACCAAATCCTTATGGCATACCCGTCAACTGCCCTGGAAAAACAGGGACATCCCATTTTCCCCTGCTAGAGTAGGGAGGCCATTTTGGACCCCTTGTTCTCGCACAATTTCAGGCTGAGATCTCGCCCTGAAAAAAGCATTTGCTGGGTATGCGATCTCGCACAGTGCCCCAAAACACATGTGTGCCATGTGACTCACACAGGATTTCAGACCTGGAAGATGGTGTCCCAGATTTGGGCCATGCCGTATTGGAGGGTATGCTATGGGAAGCCCCCACAAGCAGGACATGATCACATGCTCTGCTCACGTTCCTTATCAATTAGTATTTAGACATGTAAAATATAATCTTATCCTCCATGAAAACAGCAACCCTTCCTAGGCCACAGTGCAGAATCATTTGTGTTTAGCGTGGACGGACTGATTGCACGGCAACAGGCAGAGCCGGCGAGCTGTCAGGGAGCTCACGCCAAACCAGCAACTGCACTGATTTAATAACAAACACAGAGGGGAGCAGAAGATGTACCTCTACATCAGCACAATCTCCGTTCTGCTTGGATCTCCAGGAGGTGTGAGCAGGCCTTTCAAGCACAGCTACAGAACCCATGTTTTGGCGTGTGTCTCTTCCCCCCTCTCCCTCCAGGTACCAGGCATATTTTTGACAGAAGATGCAGGAGCTGCTGACACAGCACTTTGCCTTTTCATCTCCTAGTCTGTGATTTGGTGCTAATAGTATGAAGGAGAGGGTGGCCTGGGAACAGCCAACTCCTGGGAGACAGAATGTAATTGGCCTCTGTGTTTTGAACATCTGTTTGCAGCCTACTAAGTTAGAGAGTTGCTTCAGTGAAAGTGATCATGGAACACAGAATGAAGCGTTTGCTATTATTAATCCACAGACCCATACTCAGCATACCCAGGGGGGCAGCTAATAATAATAATAATAAAATAATAATAATAATAATAATAATAATAATAATAATAATAATAATAATAATAAAACCCACCCGGCTGGGTTACCCCTGCTCCCTGGGCAGCTTCCAGCACAAATAACAACACAATAAAGGTAAAGGTACCCCTGCCCGTACAGGCCAGTCTTGACAGACTCTAGGGTTGTGCGCCCATCTCACTTAAAGAGGCCGAGGGCCAGCGCTGTCCGAAGACACTTCCGGGTCACACATGCAGGTACATTCCTTCTGCCTTGGCAGGCACCACTCACAATGAGATGGCCGATCCACACATGCATAACTTCTGGGAATGAGGGGCAATGATCTCATGGCTCAGAGGTGTGACCCTCTAATTGTAGCTTAGCTAGGTAAAGGTAAAGGTACCCCTGCCTGTATGGGCCAGTCTTGCCAGACTCTAGTGTTGTGCGCTCATGTCACTCTATAGGCCGGGAGCCAGCGCTGTCCGCAGACACTTCCGGGTCACGTGGCCAGCGTGACATCGCTGCTCTGGCGAGCCAGAGCCGCACACGGAATGCCGTTTACCTTCCCGCCAGTAAGTGGTCCCTATTTATCTACTTGCACCCGAGAGTGCTTTCGAACTGCTAGGTTGGCAGGCGCTGGGACCGAACAACGGGAGCGCACCCCGCTGTGGGGATTCGAACCGCCGACCTTTCGATCGGCAAGCCCTAGGCGCTGAGGCTTTTACCCACAGCGCCACCCGCGTCCCTAACAACACAATAAAACATAATAAATTTTGGTGTGTGAAGTAGAAAATCTAAACTCTACCTGCTACCCCACCCTGGATGCACAAGCACACAGTTAGATTTATGGTCAACTTCTGTGATCAGCATTTTACTATTAAAAACCACTGGTAATTTACAAAGTACTGTTTTATATTTATTCAATTTATTAGTCACCCACAACAAGGCCTCAAGTCAACTTATGGTAAGGGACAGGAATGTCTCAGGTCTTAATGCTGAACTGCACTGGACATCCAGAGAAGTTTTTCCCTTAGGATGTCACAGTATGGGGCTTTCTACTGCTCCCCATTTAGTGTTTTCGCCTCATCAGAAGATGTGCCTTGACAAAGTGCAACAGCATGGAAGGCATGGGCAGATTCTGCATTTCCAACACACCTTGCTGGCCATTGACGTGAGTTTGCAGCCACTTATTGCAGTCGGCCTCTAGCTCTAATTGGCTTTTTTCACAGCCAGGATGTCCTCCTCCAGCAAAGGTCTGGGACATGTAGACAGTGGGAACAGCATGCTGGAGAGCTTTTCTGACCTTTCCAGTCACAATTGTGGGCCTCTCCTCATTGCTGATTCTGCAATCCCATGCTAGCAAAATAGCGGCAGATTTCTTAAGCACAGTTTCCAGCTAAGCTAATTCAAGATTGTTTCTCCTCTCCTCATATGATGCCTGTGCTTTGAGAGTTTTTGACTTTTTAAACCAAGGATAAATGATTCATTATCCTTCCTCCTCCCCCCCCCACCCCGCTCCCACATCCTGGATTCAGCACGGTTTCCATGCATGACAGTCACTTGTCACTTGAATCTCGATTTCTATTACAGAAGTCATTCTTCACAATTCCAAATGTGTTTGGCACATTGGGTGCACCCCTTTGCTTTGAGAGATGCTAGTGCACAAGTAAATCATGCTATGCATCTTCCAAAGGGCAAGTTCAGTACATCTCAGGCAATGGGAGAGTTAAGTAGAAGCTACTCAGTCAGGTAGCTGATGTGCTTTCATAATGAGGGGATGCATAGAATCAAGCTAGCTCCTCCTGTTCAGATACACAGAATGTGAAGGAGAAGACTCTGCTTGCTCTAGAGATAAATGCAATTGGCTGGGGGCTCCACTTCCCCCACTGGAGGTAGCAAGGTATCAGGGGGAGTGATCCTCAGCTGTCACTTGTCGGAACCGTGCCAGGACTGAGCAAAGTGATAATAGCTCTAGGGAAGTAGCAAAGTGGGAGAATAATTTCCGTGCATCCTTCTCATGGGTGCTGCTTAGATGGATGGGCAGATGAGGCAGTGACTCTGAAGCCACCTGGGAGCAATCCCCACTTGCCACCCATTGCCACATCACCCACCTGCTCACCCACGCAAGCAGTACAAGTCAGAAGGACGCAAATAACTGCCTCTGGAGCTTTCCATTGTGCGTGTGGATGTTCTGCACTACCCCAGCTTTCATAGGCATGCCTGGAAGCTGCAGCTGATTGTTGTGACAAGCATGGAGAGGGATCTCCAGTTCTTGCCATCTGTACTGACTTCTAGAACATGCACAGCCGTGGGCTTGACTTTGTGCATTTTCTTCATCATGAAAGCAGTGAGCAAGTCCGCTCTGAAATCCAATGGCAATCTGCTGAGCCACTGGGTAGGATGTCAAAGGAGGCTTTTTTGTGGCCTCGCTGTGCCCCTCAATCTGGATCTCACACATATATATTTTTACAATTTTGTTTATGCATTTTCACTTTTAACATTTGTCATCATACACAAATCTTAATCATTTTACAAGTAGGATTCTCAGAATCCTCGGACTTCCCTCCACCCCTCTGTGGTTTCCCCAGATATTCTTTTCAAGCTGCATCTTATCATATTCCCCATATTTTCTTAAATATCAATTTCTATCATAATTCTCGCTTCATTCAACCTGGATCTCACATAAATGGCATGGCAGAAAATGGGGCAAGTGGTCAAAGTGTCATTAAAATGGAATATTGTTGTGTGAGACAGCTTGACACTCCTGGATATGTGCATATTTTGCAACAGCATTGACGCTCGTATTCTCAGCGGTCTCCTCTCAGTACCGATGGTTTGGTTGCATATTCCATAATGCTAATGTTCAGCAACCCAAAACATGGTTATATGGATTGACTTGACCTTGGAAGGCAGCCAGGGTGTTGTTGGGAAGCTTGGCCTTGCCCTACTGACCCATAAAGAGGCAAGCTGAGACTGACTTGGCCTTGCCATTCTTGGATTCATCTTCCCCACAGCCCCTGAAAGAGAGGCAGGAAAATACTGGATGTAGTAGGCTGGCTAACCATTTCTGCACAACATCATTTCACATTAAAGTATATCACCCCTGACTTGACTACCTGTTTCTATTTGTCCTGTATCTTCTGTGATCCTTTACCTTGAACCTGCTGCTGATCCTAAATTTCTTCTTAGTCCTGCCTATTTCCCTCCCTCCAGCGTGGTGTAGTGGTTAAGAGCAGTGGCCTCGTAATCTGGTGAACCGGGTTCGCTTCCCCGCTCCTCCACATGCAGCTGCTGGGTGACCTTGGGCTAGTCACACTTCTCTGAAGTCTCTCAGCCTCACTCACCTCACAGAGTGTTTGTTGTGGTGGAGGAAGGGAAAGGAGATTGTTAGCCGCTTTGGGACTCCTTAGGGTAGTGATAAAGCAGGATATCAAATCCAAACTCCTCCTCCTCCTCCTCCTCCTCCTCCTCCTCCTCCTCCTCCTCCTCCTCCTCCTCTTTGTGTTTTAGGGCCAGATCCTCTCTTGCCTCTGTCCTTTGATGGAGAGTTGATCACCATGTAGGTATTGGGGCTCAGAGTGGGTCTTCAATAGAGCAAAATACATTATATTATGTATGCTGCTTGAAGCTGGTGCTGCTGGAAGCTGATCAGGCTGACTCTTGCTCACTGAAGGCAAGTGCAGGATAAATTCCCCTCTTCTTCTGGGAGAAACAGCAGCAGGCAAATCCATGTCCTCGGACTCTGCAATTTTCTTAATCAATGCTCTCTCCAGCTGGTAGGGAGAGAGGTTGCCTCACTTCGCTGTCAGTAGCTGCAGCTGCGATGATCCGTCATCTCTACTCCTTTGCCACCTACCATCACTCTGACTGCATGGTGACCAAAGCCTGAACGTGAGGCTGGTGGTGGATAGACAAAAAAAAGCCTTGCTGAGCCTCAGAATGTAATCTAACCCCCCAGTTGGAGCAGGAACTGGCAGAGTTTCACAGTAGAAGCAGGGCATTTCCCCCTCTTTTCCTGTGCTGCTGACATCACAAAAAGAGCAGCAAAGAGGATAGGTATATAATAATATGTGTAACCCACTTGGAGCCCTCTTTAAATAGGAAAGGGTATGAGGTAATAAATGACATGGAAGCAGACTGCATGCCAGAGTTTGATCCTGGCTTGTTTGAACAAAGCAGCATTTACACCTGGTGCCCTTCAGCTGTCCTTAGTAGCTGGGCCTTATGGGTACAGTGGTACCTTGGGTTAAGAACTTAATTCGTTCTGGAGGTCCATTCTTAACCTGCAACTGTTCTTAACCTGAGGTACCACTTTAGCTAATGGGGCCTCCTGCTGCTGCCGCACTATTTCTGTTCTCATCCTGAAGTAAAGTTCTTAACCTGAGGTACTATTTCTGGGTTAAATGAGTCTGTAACCTGAAGCGTCTGTAACCTGAGGTACCACTGTATTTTAGTCCAACAACATCTGGGGGCATCGGGTTGAGGAAGGCTGATTTAAACTCACCGTAGAGTTTTCCCAAGACACAAGGAACTCTGTTTAATTTAAAAGCAGTAACATTGCTTCTTGCTTCCTCTTTGCACCCACATTAGAGAAGAGGAGAGGGGGAAGCATGTGTGCCTGGAGCTAACTAAGGCTTGTTCCCATATACTAAACTATGGTTTAGGATTATGTACTAAATGGGCAACAGTGATGCTTGAGAACACTACCTGTGAATGTCCTTGGTCTTGGGCAAAAAGCCAGCTGATAGCTGAAAAATGCCAAATCCTGGCAGAACTCATCACAGGGAGAGGAGGAAGGAATATTAGAGTCAGGTTCTATAAATGTTATCAAGGAAGCTGCATCAGTAAAGGAGGGGACTTGATCACAGTCTCTGTAGCTGTGGCCCCCAAACCAAGGAATACAGGGGACGTCCAAAGGTTTAACTGTTCTTAGGAGCCTGGGAGAGGTTGGAGCGGTGAGCTCAACCTCGTCATGGCAGCAATGTGTCTCCAACTTACGCACAAACACTAAGTTGCTAAGTTGAATTCCAGAGCCCGGGTCGAACTTTTGTCAAGGTCACGGCGTGCTTGATCATTGGCAAGCGTGCAGATTCTGTCATGATGTTATCTATCTGAATGCAATTTCCCTCAGAGTCTGTAGCGGGTTTTCAAGAAGTGAGAATTTTTGTGGGGTGAGTGCTTACGGACAAAAAGCAGGGTTCTAGAGAAACACAGCCAGAAGTTTCTCCCCAATACAGCAGCCTATTGCCTGCTGTTAATGAGAGGCTATTTGTGAGCTAATAAGGCAACTTCACTGCTAGACGTCTCTGAGCTCAGTGATTTTGACATGGGATCCAAGAGGGTCCCATTGTGAGCTCAGGGAGAGCAAGGACCATATTGGAATTTCCATTTTGCACCAGGGGGCTGATTCACTGCTCAGTAGCTTCACTGGAAGGATATCTTGAGTCATTTGCCATTATTTTATTAGGTTGAGGTCTGAGTCACACACATGCATGTAATTGCTCAGTATATCTTTTTGCTCGGTTACTTACTACAAACTCAAAAGGTTGCTATTTGAGCTGACGTGTGAAGTGATATGAAAGCCCTGCCTTTCTAGTATTTGATCTGCAAGCATAGTTTTGATCATGTAAGTAGTTGCTTGATGTAGCAGGAACCAAGCAAGGAACAAACAAACACATGGGAAACTCAACATAAGACTAGACTGCACTAGCATCTGGTATGTTTCAAAAAGGCCTTTCCAGCTTTTCCCACTCCAGCTGATTATGGGATGTGCAGAAGAGCCTCCACACAGAGCTGGTCTGCCCATGAGGTTCACTGAGGCAGCTGTATATGGTGGTGGATTTCTGTGGGGCAGCACCCACATGGGGCTCCCACCCACCCATGCCATCACCACCAGAGAAGAGAGGAGAAGCAGTGGCTTCTGGTAAGATCTTGTGAGTGCTGTGCAAGATCTCGCAAGAGTTTCACAAGATCTCACTGGAAGTCGCAACTGCCTCATGATCCTGGTATGTGAGGCTTTGGCAAGGGAGAATGGGGACACCTTTCTGTTTCGCCTCAGGCAGTTAACCTAACTAAATGTATTGAATGTTTGTATTGAAGTCTATGATCCCTTAAGTGTCCTGGTCCAAAGCTACACAGAGCTTTGAAGCTAGTAACCACCATATTTAGGACAGGACCTCAGAACCAATTCCAGTCTATACTGTTGCATTGGATGAACAGGAAATGATGCACAGAGAGAGCATGCGCACAGAAGTACGGAATCAGTAGGAATTAGGCGTCTTTCTTTCCTTTCCCCTTTTCCAGGATGGGAGCCTTTACATTACATTCCAAAACCGGGAAGCCTATGCCATCTGTCTCCAATGGGTAAGTCATGCCGAAGCCTCTTTTTCTCCTACCCTAGAAATAACCCTGTTATTTTTTACCATAGCTTGGCATGTAGGCATATATTAAGGAACCAAGTGCTAGAGGAGAAAGTGGGAGGAGAAAGGCTGTTAATTCCAGCACTGCCCTAGCACATTTCACCCACAGCTAAATATAAGTGTAATTTGCACAAAGAACACCAGTCTTTCTTACCCAATGGTGGTACCTCCACATGGTTGTCCTACGCCATTCTGAGCATGATACTGTGGGCTGGAGTAGATTTTTCACTTTGCGGATGGGATTCCACATTGCTGGAGAGAACTACGTTCACCCCTGTTCAGATGATATTTCCATTGGGTTTACACACAACTGAGACCAGCCCATTGTTTCTAACACTATTTTCAGTGTTAGCAATGCTTATGTCATCAATCCTCATAAGAGCACAGCACATATGGCTGACTCTAGGTAATACAGGAAGAAGAGAGAGGAGATGTGTAACATTCAAAGCAGGTACTGCCATACATGGACGGTGCAAAAAGTGGCACTCCAGATTCTTCTTTGTCCTTGATACATCATAGAATCAGCCATAGGCTCAGAGGTAGATTTGTGCCTTATTATTTTATGTAGGCATTTTATTTCATAAATTTTATGCACCTTGAGTTTGCAAAGAAAAACAACAACCCAAAAACAAAACTCGGTTTACAATGAGATTTTTTTTTTATTTTTTTTTTGGTAAAAGCAATGAAAAACAACTATTTAAAACATTAAAAAATAAAATCAGCAGTACACTAAAAACAGATTAAAATACACTGGATTGAGCAGGGATTTTTTTAAAAAAAAACTTGGATAATTCATATCTAAATGCATTTATTTATCAAACTTTCCATAGCAAGAAAACTTCTTATGCAATTGACAAAAGTATAAAACATTTAAAATTACCGATAAAAAGCGGTGAAAGGGTGCAGGCAAACACTCGGTTCTTAACAGCACACTAACCTAATTGTGATCTTATTGCTGCCTAGTTATGGGGCATGCTTATGCTTATATGTGATGTCAGGAATGGGCCAAGTAGAGACATGGCTGCTGAAAGCAGGATTGAAAACACACACACACACACACACACATGCATCAGCTGGTGGGTGTGGAGTTTGATCCTGCTTGCTACAGGCCAGCCAGTGAGTTCCTGTTGCAAACTGGCTGGCAATACCCTTCAGTAAACAGGATTGACATTGGCCCACACATTAGTTCAATTGCACTTGGTCAATGTCACCCACTACCTCTTTGGGCCAAGTTTGACAGGTGGGTGGGACAACCCACCTGTCAATCACATGGCACCATTGTGATGCTGGATGGCCTGGGTGGGGGTAGGGGAGAAAAATGAATGGCCCATTGGGTCATAAAACTTCCCCAGCCCAGTTTCTCTTCCTTCCTTTCTGGCAGTGGAAAGGTAGGATAGAACTGAAAATTATATAACCATGTCTCCTACATATTCCAGCAACCATCACTGCTGTCGCATGTAGTAGGGTCCATGCATGCTTCCCTCCCAGGTAAGGTGCTGCAATTTCCCCAGTAGAGCCAGTCTTCATCGTATTTGTTCCTTTTATTTCTCACATATTTATAACCCTGAAGAAATTTGTCCCAAGGCCACACACATGTGCAAAACTGCACTACTGTCATATTTCTTTTTAATATAGTTAGTGTGTACACCAAGCAAGGCACAGATTTTCACACTCTGCCTGTCTATCCTGAGGGAGCCTAGTTAATCTGGCATGATCCCAATGTATGCAAATGACCCCCCCCCCCAAAAAAAGGGAAATGAGATGTGGGGCACATAGTGAAAGAGGGCAGTTTGTAAGCGATATGAATCACAATTGTAGAAAAGACAACTGGGATGTCTTCTTGTACAGAAAGAGTCAAGGAGCACCAGTCTGCATAATGCAATTAATTTGCATGATACTGGACACTTATTTTAAAATCCAGATTGCTCCAGACATGTGGCAAATCAGTGGTCTGACTCTATTGTCCCAAGGGATGGGCAAATCTGTAAACTTTAGTTTCTCTTGGTTTCTCATTTTGCCAACCTTGATTTCAGTTTTCCACATTTTCATATGTTTGAAATGTTTTTTAAGTCCTCATGAAAAACCAGTGTTTTAGTCTGAATTTCTCCTAATACGTACATATTTCTTTGCAGTTCTGTCTAATATACACATTTCCCAAAGTAAATATCCCTACTGCAGTCATTTTTGTATGCCATTTTCACAGATACATTCCCTTTTACGAACACTTTATTCTGCATTTCTGTATACATTATTGGCCTGGAGAACTACATTGCAAAATTCAGAGAAGTGCAAATTTCAAAGGATGACTGTGTTTCAGGTCCCATATTGTTCCTGAAAGTGTGGATTAGGCAGATTCAACTTTAAATGCAAAGTAAATCAAATTTATCCACCACCCCTAATTGTCACCGCCACAAATTAGGACTTCATGCCCTACTCCTAGCATGAGTGGTGGTGCTCAAAATTGCAACTTGTGTTCATGGGAAATTGTTCAGATGACCAATTCGCTACACGTGCAACAAACATTGTGCTTGAATACCTACTTTTTCCTCTTGTGCAAGACGTTGGTCAAGAACTGAAACCATAATTAAGGTAGCCCATGGGTAATGTCGTTTTTGGAATTTCTTTTACAAAAATTTGACGTCTGGGAAAAGGTCACATCAGTTGCTTACTGTCTTACTCCTAATTTCCAAACCCCTTCAAACAAATAAACTTGTCATCTGGCCTGCAGGATGAATTCGTTTTGAGTGATCATTACCCAGCAGGGCTTCCTGCTCTTGCGGAATTGAATGGACAGAATGATTGTAAATCACAAAGCTGGCCAAAATTGTTCTATTCAAAGATGCTGACAGTAAAAAGGAGGGCGGGGGGGGGGGCGTGTTGAAGTAAACCTCTTTTCTTAGTTTTGCTCCATGGTGAGTTGTGTCTCTCAATGTCCTACTTACTTGTGCACTCAAAATAAATATTTCAGTTTGTCTCAAGCTGCAGAACTAGTAGCACAAATCGACCAAAAGCTTCATCTTTTCATCTGGAGAGGAAAAAACCCTTCTTGGCTTCTCCTTTATTTTGCCACCTTCAGAAATGTTTGCGGATGCAATTCAAAGTACACTTATCAGGAGTGAGTCCTAATGAACACAGTGGGACTTACTTCTGAGTAAGCATGCACAGGATTGGCTGAAAGTGGCTGTTCAGTTGGACTCTTTCATTTATTTATAATAGTTTAATGTTTCAGCCTCCAGCAAAACTTCCCAGACAAAAAATAAAAACCAACAGCAACCAAATAAATTAAGCAACAGAATCACAGCCCTAATGCAGCAGGGCCTCATGTTTCAAGCTGGGGCTGAGGATAGATCCCAGGTCTGAAAACCACCCTAGCAAAATGCTAGTCTTTGAACATGGGAAGCCCTAGCCCACATTCCCATCTAAGCTTTCTGCATGATCTTTGGGAAGTTAGACTTTTTCCACCAGAAAAAGCTGGAAAACTACTTACACCTGCAAATAAGACTTCAGAAGGGCTCACTGTAATCGTTATTGAGCAGTTTCAACAAGCTTCTTTGAAGTTGCTGTGTGAGCACTAAACAACTGATTGATGCTGACAGCATGCCTTCACAGGGGCTCACTGCAGTTGCCAATCAGCCTATAGTGCAGCCAGTACCAGGGGGACTTGCTGGCAGCATCGATCAGTTGCTTGCTCTTTCTTCATCTTCTTCCCAGTTGCTGAACCATTTTCTTTCTTCTTGCAGGGGGATTCCAGGGAAGAAGTGTGGCACCATTATCCTGTCAGCTGAGGAACTGGGTAACTGCCGAGTAAGTAATTCTCTGCTCTTTGAGCTTCTGGTCAGGCCTCTGCTCCTGAGGGAGCAAGCGAAGCTCCTTTCTGCTGGCGTCTTGAGTTCAAAAAGCCAAAGAGCTCTAGGGATAATTATATATAACAAGGTGTTTTCTTCTCTAAGTCCTTACCATACTTCATGGCTCGTGAAGATCAGCTGTATAATAATGCAGAGTATGGTGAGAGAGGCTGAGACACAGACAAAGTAGATACGCTGACAAATATCCCATGCTGTTCATCTCATTTGAGTGCTCCTGCAATGCATGCTGGTTGTACATTTGCAGCGTTGGCACACAAAATCTCTCACCCTTGCAGATGGTATGCTCTCATGCCAATTCTGCCTTGTATCCATCAACCCATGGGCTGGCAGGGCGTCATGAGGAATGCACCCCAAAGAAAACTGTGCCCGGGGCAATGCCCCCCCTGCCCTACCCATGTTACTCCTCTGAGAACACTGAAATGAGGTGCTGGACACATGATACATGTATATGTATGTGCATGTACTGTAGAGCCTTGGTGGAACAACGTGTTGTGCAATTGGACAAACTGTTCAGTAAATTCTCAGCAGAGACCAGAATAGTTGTAATGTGGAAATAGAAAATGTGCAGCTCTGGAGAGTCATAAGGTTGCAATGAGAGATTCTACTCCCTTCAGCTCTTTATCGCTTGTGGTGGGGGTGGGAGTGGGGAGACTACCATGTAAGCTCACTGTCTGCTGCAGTTTCCGGACAAACACTCCTCTCAACAGCTCTCAGAGCAAGAACCGAGATTACAGCCAACGTCAATGGCTAAAGTGTGGTCACAGCTGGAAGTTAAGAGTTCAGATTGTGTACTAAAGGACAAACAAGGGCAGCAACTAAGAAATAATAAGTGTGTGGAAAGATTTGCTGTGCAGAGAAATGCATCTGATGCCTTAACCATTAGGGATGCAGTTTCTGGGTAGAGGTAGCTGGGTGTCAGAACACAAATGAATATCTGCACAGCGTTGTGTGGATGGAGTGTTTGACTGTGTCTGCGTGGCATTTGTATGCTGCCTAATAGTACGAAGTTGCCTGGCAGTTTACAGTGAATAAGTAAAAAAACCCATTGAAATACAAAGTAAAAATAAACCATTAAAGCTGGAACCTGCAGAAATGCAACAAAGCAAAACTTGTCAGAGTCAATACACACTCACTCAACATTACTGGGTGATCTCCAGCCAGTCGCACATTCTCTCAGTCTGATCTACCTCAAAGGGTTGCTGTGAGGATAAAAGAGAGAAACCCATGTGCAATAATATCTGGAATTCCTCAAAGGAAGAGCAAGATAAAAATGTAATGAATCAATGGCTGACTCATTGGGCTTCCAGCACAAATCTGAATCTCTGCCCCAGCCCCATCACATTCCAAAGCACAAAGCTGTTCAAAACTGGGTTGACTGGCCATACAAACCTGCCACTGGGCATGCCTGTTTGCTAAAATGTTTTCCTCCTTTTGTAAGGCTCCTTTCCCCAGCCACCTCCATCAGAGGAAATGGCCACAGAAAATTTTCTGGATTATCTGTCCTGAAGAGGGTAATGAAGTAAAATCAGGTTTCTTCCAGAGGAAAATCTTACCACATCTGGATCGAGGTTCTTCCTAGCATTCTCGGTCACAAATTTGTTTTGTGAAGGGGAGACAAGAGGAGAATGGGCAAGCATGGCAAGTGACAAGCCTATGCCTGGTTGAACCCAACTGTCAGGTACACAAGAGTCAGCCCCTGACAAGCGTCAGAATCTGTCCACTTACTTGCTGCTGGTGTTGAACAGAACAAAACAGCACAGTTGGTGTATAACTTTTAAGAGAAAGACAGGACTGCCTAGAGACTAAACATCAGCAAAGACAGATTCTTTCATTCCCTTTCTCTCCCACATACAGAAATGAACACAAACAGTATCACTACATTTTTGTCACCTTCTCTCGCCCACACAGCTGACGTCTGCAAGAGGGAAGGAAATCCTATTTTTTCTCCTACACAGACAATTACAATATATTTTTTAACCCCCCTCTTCACACACCTATGTTGAACTTGCACAGCTAAAAAAAGACATACAGACCAAGTCTTTCTCACATGTTCATTTGTGGATTTGTCTTTCTGTAGGCAGACTTGTGCAGATGGATGCCCCACACCAAATACTTATATTCAAACAACACGAAGTGCTTCACACTTTTTGCTCATAAACATACAGCACACAGACCCATCCAGCTCACGAGACATGCACTGTCTGGTTAACGCAGACTTCTTTGTGACACTGATGTCCATTCAGAATTTCGGGAATGTGCTTGAATGCATCCAAAGCAGCATACCATCTGTTGTGCCATAAAGAGAATTTAATACTCATTTCGATCTGAAAGAACCGAGACAGAACCAATTAGCTCTGCATGAGCCGTTCTGCAGCCTGCGCTAGAATCTGGTTTAACTTTTCCCTCTGTGCTGAGGATAGTATGGGAATGCATCATATGGGATTAACTGTGCTTCCACCCAGTGACATTGTTCCTTGGCAGTTTCTGCACCATCACCCCAAGGAATTCAAGAGCCTTGTCTTAACCCACCCAGCACTTTCTTGCCTCCCTCCCTATCTTATCCTGAATGCTGATAATGGGAAGTCACGCTGATAAGAGAAAATCAAACCTGCATACTCCCTCATTTCTATGGATTGGGGAGTGCAGCAACAGAAGTACCGTACTGCCTGAGCACATCCCACTTCTCCAAACAATTACTATTTCAACATACTATAAGTGATCAATAGTCAATTTCTTAACCCCAGCTGGGAGAACAATTATTAGACCTTGCCTAGCTAAGCTACTGGAATGCGGGTGGCGCTGTGGGACACGGGTGGCGCTGTGGGTAAAACCTCAGCGCCTTGGACTTGCCGATCGCATGGTCGGCGGTTCGAATCCCCACGGCGGGGTGAGCTCCCATCGTTCGGTCCCAGCTCCTGCCCACCTAGCAGTTCGAAAGCACCCCTAAGTGCAAGTAGATAAATAGGGACCGCTTACCAGCAGAAAGGTAAACAGCGTTCCGTGTGCTGCGCTGGCTCGCCAGATGCAGCTTGTCACACTGGCCACGTGACCCGGAAGTGTCTTCGGACAGTGTCTCCCGGCCTCTAGAGTGAGATGAGCGCACAACCGTAGAGTCTGTCAAGACTGGCCCGTACGGGCAGGGGTACCTTTACCTTTACCTAGCTAAGCTACAATTAGAGGGTCACACCTCTGAGCCATGAGATCATTGCCCCTCATTCCCAGAAGTTATGGATGTGTAGATCGGCCATCCCATTGTGAGTGGTGCCTGCCAAGGCAGAAGGAATGTACCTGCATGCTATTTCTTCCTGGACAACCCAGCTTTCGCTCTCTGCTCCAGAAGCAGCATGCAGGACACCATACATTATCTGGTGGACACCCCATGGGAAGTGATGACATGCCCCAAGACCTCTGCACTGTTCCATTTTGACTTTGTCCCCAGATCAGGAGCAGTTTGCTTGATTCTTGTGTGCTGTTTTTGGCTTGATCAGGGAGCAGTGCTGCCAAGGATTAAAGCTGCACAAAGGAGCAGGTGACCTCTGGCTAAGCATCCTGCATCACCTGAGAGCCTTTTGAGCATCTTCTGCCCTAGAGTATCTACCATGGTCCTCAAGGATAGTTTGCTCTTGACCATCTCAGGAGGCAACTTCTAGGACTGTGGTGAAGATTCTCTCCCCTAAACCAGTAAAGCCATTAGACCATTGTTGGGAAATGGCTTGAGATCAGGGGTTCCTTAAAACATTTCACTCCCTACTCTTATCAGCACAATGCACCACTTTGTGGGTTTCCTTATCCCACCATCTGCTTTGCTGCTACAAGCACTAGTGATGTTGATCCTGTGGGAATGTTCAGGGAGGCAGGAGAGGATATATTGTTTAATAATATCCTTCCTAACTTCTGCTAGCAAGTGCTATAACTTAGCAGAGTTTTACATTCCCCTCTTAAACACACAGCAGGTAGCTGGTTGCAAGCTTGTTTAAGCTTCTCAATATAGATTCCTGGTAATTTCCCTTTTATCTCCCTCTTAAAAGAATAAACATGGCACAATCTTGTGTAAAGTATATAAAATAAGTTTACTCACACATTCAGTTCACAGATGGATCCCTGAAGGCAAACTTAGTTACAGAGTATATACATGTGGAATCTATCCCATATGGAAATGGTCCCTTTGTCCTCTGTTGGCCAACAGAGCATCTCTAAAAAGCTGCTGGTCCTATAACGAGAGGAAGTGAGAGAAAGGGAGTGTGCAGCATGCTATGTCCTTTTGTGTTACCTGGGCAGGTAAGGTCAAGCCAACCTCTAGCCACATGCAAGAGGAAGTATGTCCCAGTCAGTAGGAAAGAGGAAGTTTTCTACTGACTGGACCAAACATTCCCTTTCAAGTTCACTCTAGAAAAACAAGGAATGTTGAACTTTACTGCTATCTATGCATCACCTCCCACAGGTCCTAGCTTAGAAAGCAATGCTTTCCAAACTTTCTTTAGGAAGCATGAGAATGTGCACATTGAGTGGGGACAAGGCAGCCATTTAATTCTTGGTAGAGTTGGCCTGTCTCTCTACCCTGGATTTTTGCTGCCTTGTCCCCACTCTCAAAAAGTATTGGATACTTATTAACAAACCATGATGCCAAGACAGATCACTGGGAACAAGAGGAGGAGGAGGGGCACATGACAAGGCAATAGTGACACGCCTGAGACAGAGTTATGACATCCCAACTGCCCTAAATCTGCTCCCCTCTTGAAGATGTGCTCCTCCTATTCATTCCCCTACAATGGTATCCTTTGTAAGATTAAATGCTTACACCATTCACACGGTGAGTCACTCCTTTCCAACTGAAGAGGGTCAGAGGATCACAGCCTGTAGCATCATTAGCTGAGAGTTTGGCAGGCGAATGGAAGAAGAATTGCGCACTGAGTTGAATTCACAAACAACATGTAAGGTTGGATACTCTGGCTCCCTCTCATACCTGCCTACTACCAAGAAAGTGTAGTGCAGCACTCAGGATCTCTGGGCCAAATTAAAAAAGACAACAAATACACAATTAGCAATTGCACGGATGGTGTCTTACAGGCAAATTGCAGGTTCAGGAAGCCCAGTCTTGAGATGTGTGCAAATTAGGGAGTATATAAATATTTTCAGAAACAAACAAATAGTTTATAGATATATTTTCTGTTCCCCATTCCAAGGATGTGGCCACAATGCAGTTCTGTGCCAACAAGCTGGACAAGAAAGATTTCTTTGGAAAATCCGACCCGTTCATGGTATTCTATAGGAGTAACGAGGATGGGACGTAAGTCAAAGTGCTTTTGCTTTGGGGGCAGGATAATTATTCAGATTGTAACAGAGCTTGCTTAGGTGACCTGTAGCAAAATGTTGTCCCAAGCACTCCCCCTTCCCCCCGCCAAGAAGCATAAAACATTTCCCTTGATAATGAGTTTGTTCAAAATGTATTGGGCACCACATTCATGGTGCAGCTGCTCTCCTTTTCTAACAATAGAAGTACCCATCCTCCTGCTCCAAACAAGGGACTCGGCTTAGAAACTAGGTAACAACAGTTGAACAACTATGGAAAACTTAAGATGGAAAACAGAGTATATGGACGCACACATACCAATTGCAGACACAGAAAAACTGGATCTAAACAACCCAGTGTCTGCAGTGCAGTGTCCCCCCAGGCAAGATAGGGAAACTCTTTTAAGCATTCTCATGTTTATAAATGTTATGCACTGAGCGTTATGCACTGTTCTGGGAGAAATTAATCCATCTTTACGAAGCCCGTTTTGCAATGTTAGCAGTCCTCAAAAATTGACTGACACCTGTTCTGATGTGACTTCCTAGTGGGTCTACTTACACTTACGCAAGGTCACTAAGAAATGGTTCTCTCAAAATCATTTCAAATCAGCGAGGTAAGGATGTTCTTTGGCTGAGATTTTAAACCTGCTTCTTGATATGGGACAAAAGGGAATCATGTTGCCTGCATGTAGTGATTCTCAAGGCCATTTTTAAAAAATGCTTATGAATACTGCTTGGGTTGTATGCAGAGCCAGTTAGAGATTAAATTATATGCTTAATTTAAAACAGATAAAGATAGCCGTTAATAAGCCTAGAAGAGGCATTGGTAGTCTACAGTTGACCAACATTGTCCTCCTCTTGACAGTTCTAAATAAAAGGGACGCTTAGTCATAGTTGAATTTCCAATGGAGTAGAGAACATGGCATCTCCATCAGATAGCAGGGCTAGGATTAGGGTTGAACTGGCAACAGTTTCTGTCCCAACCTGTGTTAATCAAAATCAGCTCTGCTTCTGTGTTGCTGCAGTTTGGTTTCTGCCAAATACTACCTTATACATTTCATGTCCCCTATTTGAGAGAAGTTACCTAACTTATGTAACATACGGTACATAACTGTTTACATAACTTATATTCACATTTCATTGTAAAGGCAAAATCAAAATGCTGTAAAAAAGAGGGGGAAATTAATTACATATTAGTTAAATGGGGTTAGAATAGAACTATGCATGGTCTCCTTCCCATGCCCATCTTTCAGCCAGGTGTTTAATTGGGGTTTTAAAGGCCTAATTAAATATAATCCCCACCCCAAACTTATTTGGGACTGGATCCAGGGTGGGGGTCCCCAGTTTGATCCAGAGTCTGATGCCCCCCTCCAGATTCACTGCATGAATTGGCAAGGGCTACTGGAAACCACAACAGGGGAGATTGCAGTTGTGTTCAGGTCCTGCATCTCATTGGCTAGTATGGGAATACAAAGCTTGACTAGATGGGCCCCTTGCCTGATAGAGCAGGCTCTTCTTATGCCTTTACGTATCATCTGTAGACTTAATAATAACAATGATATTGGTGGACACCAATTGAATTTGCTTGACAGATTTCCATTCCTGACCACAGACAAGCATGCAAATCACAGCAGCTTCTGCTTCCTTTTCCATTTTCATTGGCGTTCTCCACCCTCCCAAGATAGGGGAGACTCTGCTGAGGATTTCAGACAGCTACTACCAGCTGATCTCAGTATAAGGCCATTTCATTCATTCAGTTGCCAAGAAAGCACAAGTTTGTTTTTTAAACCTGGAGTTGATGGAGGTTGCATGTCCAAAACTATCTGGAGAGCTACAGGTTCCCAACCCCTGGCTTCTAAATTTTGATCTGCTGGCACTGAAGGCCTATGATGCTGCCCTTTGGTTGTATGCAGTTCTATTTAGGCTCATCCAAAAGACCAGGTTCACTGAGGAAGATCCAGACACCTTTTACCAAGATGGTGCTTTGTTAGAGAGTTGTTACATTTTTAAAAGCAAGTAATCCATTTTGGTCATGGTCCAACCTTGTGCTAGTCTGCCCCTGTCCATGACAGCCTGACATTAGCGGAGCATTATTTATTTTTCCCTGTCTACCCTAACTCAACTGGCCTTATTTGTATCCTGCCAGATTTACCATCTGCCACAAAACCGAAGTGGTGAAGAACACTTTGAACCCTGTATGGCAGTCCTTTGCTATCCCGGTACGGGCCCTGTGCAATGGAGACTATGACAGGTACAGACCCCATGGAATAAGATGCCGCTTTGACAACTGTGTGTGTTGGTTTGTTAGAGGAAAGGATCAGGAGGTCTTACAGGAAAGCAACACTGAGGGAGGCTTGGGTCCAACATAATGTCACAGATGCCCCAAAAGTTGCGCTCTAAATACTAGGTGCTGGGGATAAGCAATGCAGGGGTGCTGTTGCCTTCAAGCTCTACGGGGGGTGCTCTTGCCTTCAAGCTTCACTTGTGGGCTTTCTGGAAGCCTCTGGGTGGTCACGGCTGGAAAAATAGGAAGCTGGACTCTTGATCTGGTTGAGCAAGTTCTTTCGTTTGCTCTTAGGTTCAAAATAAGAAAAGCATGCAGCAATCGACAACAGCTTCCTTTTGCCTCTGCAAACAGTAACTGTCCATTTCACCTCTTCCTATTGTATTGGCAACTGCATTGATTCTATGACTTCATAGGGATTACAAGGCTTTCAGGGCCAGACCCTGAGAGCCTCCTGCAACTTTCAGAGCTGTATAGTGAGATCTGGTAATATGCATTAACTGTGCTACCACCACCAGTACTCAGTCAATTCATTCACTACCCACATGCTGCAGTGAGTGGGACTTAAACTGAGCTGAGAGTGGGGGATCAGTGGTGACTGGTGTCCTTTGGGACTGGAAGGGCAGACTGCAGGGAGACGGAGCCCAAACAGTAGGTGGAGCCAAAGCCGAGGAGAGGCAAAGCCAGCTAATTCTCGTTTCCTTCCTGTTTGCCTCCCTGCCAAGTTCTATAAGGGCAACACTGAGACCAAGGAAGAGGGAGCTGACAGGTTGTTGGGGCAGTGCCCCACTTGCCCGAATGGACTGGCCTTCACTGTGGGTGAAAGAAGGGGAGATGAGTGGACCATTGGAGCAGTGGAGAAGGAGATACCCTCTGCTTCATATTGACCCTTTCCTGATATATCACTAAACTATTTTTTAGCATTATATGCACACATGAAGATGAGGTTGGACTTGCTTTTAAACTTACTAGAGTTCCGTGTTTATGTCCAAACTCTGGGTAGTTTAAATGATGGTATGTTCAATAACCAAGGTCAGCTATGGCTTATGATTTCTGTAACCCAACTGGCTATGCAATGTATACTGTAGAAATTGTCACATCCAGTAACAAAGCGATGTGAGTGTTTTCTCTTCCCTGGGGACTTAAGAGAATCTAAAAACCTGGGGCTCTGATCTGTTCCAAATTAGATGGCTCAGGTTCTGTCAACATAACTGAAAAGGCAAAAGTGGAGGTGGTGCGAAGAGAGACGACTCCCTAGAGAAGGCTGCTTGGAACAGAGATGTACTTAATGGGTGATTGATGGATGGAAATGAACTAAAAGGCCTGGGAAAGGTGTGATTGAAGATGTCCTGGAGATGGATTATCTGTTTCATTTGCAAAAGCAGCTAGCATTCCTATGCCTAAAACCACAGAAAAGGTCAGTAGCAATTCAGGAGAGATAGTCTTGCTGGGAGGGGATTGACAGTCATGTTAATCAGCGTAATAAGAGAGCCTTATACATAGGAATGCCAATTACATGAAGAATGATTGGGCCCATTACCCAGTGCAATATATTCTTCACTCAGCTTGCGGTTGTCATAAAACACAATAGAATTCACTCTCAGCATCCGTGTGTTTACACTTGCAAGCTTGAGAGCTGTGCTTTAATTGCAGCTCTTACCACCATGAAACCTACAATGTTTATCATTGATTAGAAGCTCAGCCCTGATGTACATTTACAAAGCTGTTTTCCATGCCAGTGGTTCCTGGTGATAAAACCCAGCTATATACTGGGCAAAGTGTACATCAAATGAACAAAACACCTTCCCCACCCCTTCGTTGAGGAGGGATATCATTTCTTGGCAGAAAAGCAAAAAAATGTGACTGAGAATGCAATCCTAATACATCTACTCAGAAGTAAGCTTCTTGGGTTGTCTCCCAGGTAAGCAAGTGTAAGACACTATCTTAGGACCTATTCATTCATTCTGTTTCATGATAAAGAGTTCTGTGTAACTTGGAATCTTAAATCAGTAAGATATAGTACCTCATACCTATTTTGCTCAGTCATTCTCCAGAAATGGGCTGACAGCTCACTGCATTTTCCTAAATGATTTGCTTTCATATCCTTTAATACAATTCCTTTTAACTTTTTTGCTTTGCTTTGCTAAGACTTCTGAGATTTAAAAGCGAATGAATCAAATAAAATTCCTCCTGAAACGAAGTAAATAAAGAGAAGAATCTATAAGAATATTGACTCCCACAAGGCATATTTTCTTAGGTGTAAAAATGACCCAGCTGGCTGCAACTTCTTGGCTTCATATCATATGGCTATCTTGCTAAAATGGAAGAAAAACCACAATGCAAAATTTTCTGATGGACTCCAGGTTGCACTCTGAAGTATCCATAAAAATATATAGCTGAGAACACTCCATCACTTGCGTTGATAATCTGTCAGTGCATTATTATAACCATTTAGGTGTGTGAAGGGTTTTGCTATGGTTATCTTATTAATCCTCACAAGCAACCATGTCACTGGAGCTCCATTTCACAAGGGGGGAAAAGGAATGGTAAAGAGCATTCAGGAATCAGAGCCCATAATAGCCCTCTAGTTCTTGCAGCTGTTCAGAGCAGTCTTCTGTGTGTTTGCTCAGAACTAAATACTATTGAGTTCAGTGGGGCTTGCTTTCTAGTAAGTGTGAAATTATTCCACACATACTTCCAAATATATGTGCTCTGGATTGCCTTTTTCTTAGCCTTGCCCATTCTACAAGGATGCAGTGTGCTCAACTGTGACTTTAATTTTGCCCAAACTAGCATTCACGACAAATTACTACACAACCCAATGAGGTGGCAGACATTTCCTTCAGGGTATTCTGCACTGACACATTCTGTTCTTATAGAAAGTGACTTCTGGCCTAATAAGACCTGGGATGCACTCAAGTTTTTGGATGCTAGCCACATATCTAATGACATAGTTCTATTTATGTGAATGGGTTTTCAAGTGCTTTTTGGTTCCCTCCGCCCCCATCTTCATAAATTCTCAAGTTTGATGGTTGCTGATATGGGAGTGATTTGAATCCAGTGATACTGTTAATTTAATTTTATTTACAGATTTTCTTTTTCATTTCCGAACAGCTAAATACGTCCAGATTGATATACTTAGCGATGCAATATTGCTGGTTATGCAAGCAAAATGAAACTTGAGTGCTGCAGTTATTGCTTAGAAATTTTGACTAGGATCATAATTACATTAAGCAGCTTGAAGGCAATGGAATGTTTGGTGCAATCCTGTATGTGTCTATTCAATAGAAAGCCTCAATGAATTTCGTGGAGCTTACTCCCAAGTAGGTGTGTATGCAGCCATAGCATCGCACTGTTTAAGGTCCCTGGCATTGCTAGATTGTGCCCACTGGGCTTCATTTTACAGTTATTTGAATTAGCCACACATCCGCACTGAGAGGTCCATGTCTTTTTATTTGCCAATAGAATGGATTTTCTAAGTGCCTGTTACAAGGATAATATTAGAGGAATGATTTCCATTGGGACCTGCATATAATTCCATTGGCCCAGAAATCAGATGTTCAGTTGTGGATGAGAGCAGCCTTTGCCAACCTGGAGTCTTTCATATGTTTCACCCTACAACTCCCATCGGCCCCAGAGTAGCCTAAAACATCTGGAGGAGCCTAGGTTGGCAAAGGCTTAGCTAGAGTGTTGGATTTGCATATAGAGAAGCCAGGTTCAGTACGCCAATGGAACAAAGTGAATAAGCTTGGAGAAATAGTGGGTCAGTCTGATGGTACTGTTGAACTGACAGACTCATAACTGCTTCTCAGTGGTTGAGCATCCTTTCTGGAGCCTTTCAACTCTGCCCATATATTATTATTATTTTAGCTTCTCCAGAAGAAACATACATACATACATACATACATACATACATCCAGCATATAAATTGAGCACTAGTTCTCATTTTTCTCCCTTGTCTTCCTTCTTGAAGAGAACTATATTGAATGGAAGAGAAAATGTCTTGTGTCGATGATGCTACTATAGTAGAATCATTGGAGACCCAGTCATAGGCAGATCCAAGAAAAAAGACTTTTGCATCCATACCTCTGGATGCAAATGGGATCCGTTCTGGAGCCCCGTTCGCATCCAGAAGCGAACGCAATCCACGTCCGCACGTCTGCTCGTGCACGAGCGGTGAAACCCGGAAGTAACGCGCTCCGTTACTTCCGGGTCGCCGCAGCGCACAACCTGAAAATACTTATCCCGAAACTACTTCAACCCGAGGTATGACTGTATAGAAACCTTGCCATTTAGTTTTTTCAGGGTGAAGGTTTTCCACCCAAATGCTGGGTCTGCAATGATGCTACTATAAAGTTTGCAGAATATTTTATGAAGGCAATTCTTGGCAGTGCCCAAGATCCATCTTACTCTGCTTAGAGTACACATGGGATCCCTATATATTGCCATGAAGGCCTGCCATCAGCTTTAATTATTGTCACCATCCCTCTAATACAAATCCCTCTAGATATTTATGTCTGTGTCTCTTGGAGCCAGTCAGAATTCATCACGGCTTGCTAATTTATGTCAGGGGCTGCATTGGTAGGGGTCAGAACTTTGTTCAAAAATGCTATTCTGGTGAAGGCTCTAAACTAGAAGAGACTAATAAACAATTAGATCTGGCAATGCCCTAGAACACGTTACAATCCTCCTCTTGGGAACCACATTTAGACCTGGCGCATCAATCAGAATAGCAAACAGACAGGTTGAGATGTATTCAGTTCTTGACCTTGCCGTACCAGGGCCTCAGTTTGGAGATTATCGAACGAAGGGTCAAAATGATTCTGGCCTTTTGCTTCTTGCAAAACTGAAAACTCGCTGCATTATCACCTACCTTCCATTTTCTTTGCTTTGAAAAGGAACAGGTGTCTCTCCTCCTGCCTAGAGTGCTCTTCTCACAGCAACACAGATGGTTGAATTCTTGCTTTTAAATAAAAAAAAATTACACACCCTGTGAGCTATTTGACCCTCAGAGCAGACAGGCAAAGGGCTGGATATGTTTCTTCAGGGTTGTTTCTCAGTGTTTCTCCCCCACCCTTCACACTCCCCCATTTAACAGTATTTGTTTCATTTTCTAAATTATTCTAATTTTGCGATCACTTTTCTCCTCTAGAGGTGGCTTAATTTATGTGAAATATGATTCTGGCTGCCACTGCATTTTACCTGGGTAAAATGAAAAGGCTAAACCTATCTGTGACAGGGAACTGGGGATGGAAAGAGATGCAGTTCACATTTTAATGTGAACCTGCCTAATTCTCATTTCCCAGAGCAATACACAAACCAAAAGGCAGCTACTCTTCCAAATTTGAGCTTCTCTGAATTTTGTGTTGCAGCCTTCCAACCAAACATTTTGCATTCCGTTTTTGTTTTTTTGTTTCTGTTGATATCTTTACTCACCCTTCACCACACTGGCTGCTTTTAGCAATTTACAAAACTCAGAATTACAGTCAGTTTAAAGCAATCAGTGGCAAAAGAATAAGGTCATAAAAAGATAGAGACAGAATATTAGGGCGAAGTGTGCAGTGAAATACATATATTCATATAAACAACATGCAAAAATACATTTTATTAAGGAAAATTACTCACAAAAATGCATGTGCATTAGGACAAACAGCATACTGTAATGTCTATATAAGGAGAGATTAGCACTAAAATGCTTAATGCTGCTGAATTTTTATAAGAACTTTTTTAAAAAAACATGTTAACTCATGATAATCAAAAGTGAGTGTTAGATCTCTGTTCTCACATTTATTTTTGATAATTTTAAAAATAATAATAACCAGCAGAAATACTGAGCCAATAATAATAATAATAATAATAATAATAATAATATTATTATTATTATTATTATTATTATTATTATTATTATTATTATTATTTTATTTATACCCTGCCCATATGGCTGGGTTTCCCCAGTCACTCTGGGCAGCTTCCAACAGAATATTATTATTAATGAGAAGAAAGAAGAAGAAGAAGAAGAAGAAGAAGAAGAAGAAGAAGAAGAAGAAGATAAAACATCAAACATTAAAAACTTCCCTAAACATGGCTGCCATCTGGTTTGGGTATCTGAGTTCTGCAAGGGTGGCAATGAAGTTATGTAAATACTAGACCTCTAAAGCATATTCAAAGTATATGAATACTTTCAACAGAACCTTAAAAACAGAATAAAACTTCAAACATTAAAAACTTCCCTAAACAGGGCTGCCTTCAGATGTCGTCTAAAAATAGGATAGTTGTTTATTTCCTTGACATCTGATAGAAGGGCATTCCACAGGGCAGGCACCACTACCAAGAAGGCCCTCTGCCTGGTTCCCTGTAACTTCACTGCTCACAGTGAGAGAGCCACCAGAAGGCCCTTGGCGCTGGACCTCAGTGTTTGGGCTGAACGATGGCGGTGGAGACGCTCTTTCAGGTATACTGGGCTGAGGCCATTTAGGCCTTTAAAGGTCAGCACCAACACTGTGAATTGTGCTTGGAAACGTACTGGGAGCCAATGTAGGTCTTTGAGATATGCTGACTGCCCCAATTTCACCAATCTGCTTCCTACAGAGAATAAAATATATGGAGTTGGAACACATTTTGTCTGCTTGAGTCTGATCTAGAGGAGGATGGGTAGAGAGCTGCAGAAGCTATTGCTAATGAAGACTGGAAGGCAACAAGAAGAGACCTGCAACAGAAGGTTTCTGTATGCTTCTGCTCAGGATCTGAGTCAGCTAGCCATGGCATTTTCCAAGATACGACATCCCACCTCCAACTTTCCACCCCTGCCCCACAACAGTCAGGAGCAGTTCAGTCTTCATCAAACTGCCTTCCCTCACTTTTCTTTAGGGTTTCTTCCGCTACATTTGATTGTACTTCTGCAAGTATGGATGTACCGTAAGCCTATTCATATCAGCTGGGCAGTTCCAGTCCCACACATGGATGATGATAATAGAAACAGGGATCAAGGGGAGAGCTCTAAATACAGCTCTAGGTAGTGACTTTCTATACAAACACCTACCCTGTAAGTAGCCAGGATTTGCAGCCAACACCTGCTGTCATTTCCAACTACTGGATGAGGAAAAGGTTAATATTTGAAAGCACACTTTCAATCAGGAAACAGAATGAGGAGAAGATTGCATTTGTTGTCTCGATCGGTGACTAGCTTGGTCCCAGTGTCATATGTTTCCATGGCAACTAAAGCTAAAAATATACCACCTAAAAATGAGGGGTGGGGGTGGGGAAGGCCCACGCAGCAGTCGAAACAAACTAATTAAAGATCCAATGCAGGAATTGCAAGGATAAGAGGGTGGGAGTCATTTTAATAATTTGTTTGGACTTGTTCAGAAGCAGATGAACAAGTTAAAGATGGCAGAAAATACTGTTTGCTTGAGACGCAACGCTGCAATTTCCACCAACCAGAATGGAACAAAGCTCTATAAGACCATCGTGTTTTTTCCACCATATAATCCGAAGGGCATGCATCTAAATCAGTGCAAAAAAAATATATCAGGCTTTTGCAGAACACAGCGCCTGTCAGGTGGAGAAGAGCCTTCAACAAGGTATAATTGTGTGCATAGGGAGGGATGTCTAGCAGTGATCTTTGGTGTGAGAATAGGGGTGTTAATAAATACACCCGAGTGACGCTCTTTTGAAATGTGAAATATTTAGAGGATATTAAACTGATAAGACAATATAAGCTCATGGGTTTACCACATTAAAAAATAGTGCGCACGTCTGTTCTAAGAAATTTGTGAAATTCTAAAATCTGAGAGACTGAAAGGAATTCATTTGTAGAAGGGAATAGCAAATGCACGTAGAGAAATAGAATGTGTGTCCTGATATTACCAATTGGCAAGCTTTAAATTGAGTATCTGCCTGTTTTTTAGGGCTTAAACTGCCATTTTCCATTCTGGGTACTATAAACACAGATTAACTGTCCAAGTAGCGATACACATCAGAGTGACGGAATGCGACAGAGTGAGCTCTGTCCCTGCTCCTGCCAACCTAGCACTTGGAAAGCACGCCAGTACAAGTAGATAAATAGGTACCGCTGCAGCAGGAAGGTAAACAGCATTTCCGTGTGCTGCTCCGGTTTCCATCACGGTGTTCCATTGCTCCAGAAGCAGTTCAGTCATGCTGGCCACATGACCCGGAAAGCTGTCTGTGGACAAACGCTGGCTCCCTCAGTCTGAAAGCGAGATGAGCGTGGCAACCCCATAGTCGCCTTTGACTGGACTTAACCGTCCAGGGGTCTTTTACCTTTATCTTTTAGAACAGAGCAGCACTTCTAAACCCAAGAAGAGGTTATCAGTGCTGTCCCATTGGACTTTGCAACCATAGACAGCCCTCATCATTGGTTAGGCGAGAAATCTCCAGTTTGGGGTTTGAATGGTTATAATGCTTTTTGCTTGACTGGGTTGGGGATAAGACGGTAGGAGCTGTTTGACTGTGGAACAGGAGGTTGTGGACTCTTCTTCCTTGGAGGGTTTAAAGCAGAGGTTGGATGGCTTTAGCTGAGATCCTACAGGGGGTTGAACTAGATGACCCTTGAGGTCCCTCCTAGCTCTACGATTCTATGGACACATATAGGTGTTTGTAGAAAGCTCTATGTGAATGGAATGTAGCCTGCTGTACAAAGGTTTTATTGAAAAGATTTCTATATTGTCCTTCAGCAGAGTTTTGAAGTGATTTGAGATAGGAATGTAGCAGACCACTGGCTGCCTTGATTGCTTTCTGCGCTCTGCTCCCAGCTCGCCAAGAGATAACAGCATTTCTCATTTGCTGCCATCCTTAAGTTCGTGAATATTTTTGTGAAGATTCTTTCAACTTTTTAGAAAAATGGTTTTCGCAAAAGATTTTGTGAATATAGCAGAAAGAAAGAAGAGAAAATCAAACTAGTGATAATTTAAAAGAAATATTGTCAGCTGACATTAACACAAAAAGAATATTTTATCAATTCTGATTTAAACATGTAGGCAGTCCAGGTAGGTATCTAAACAAAACTGGTGGTTATAAGCCATGCAGTGGAACCTCGGGTTATGTCCTCCTTACAAACGCTTCGGGTTACGAGCTCCACTAACCCAGAAGTAGATGCTCCTGTAGCAAACTTTGTTAGTACCCGGTATTTCACATCTCCGATGCTGCAGTTGAGATTGGTGTAAATCACATGCCTGTCTGGGGAGTGTGGGAGCAGAAGACAGTATTATCTCTTCCACTGTAGGTACTATTGTCCTGTACTTTTGCTTTTACTTGTTCTTGTTTCCTCTCGGAGCTGGAGAGAGCGAGCACCATGATTCCTTTGTCTGTACAAAGTATGTAAATAAATACAGTGGTACCTCGGGTTACAGACGCTTCAGGATACAGACTGTGCTAACCCAGAAATAGTACCTCGGGTTAAGAACTTTGCTTCAGGATGAGAACAGAAATCACGCGGTGGCAGCAGGAGGCCCCATTATCTAAAGTAGTATCTCAGGTTAAGAACAGTTTCAGGTTAAGAATGGACCTCCAGAATGAATTAAGTTCTTAACCCGAGGTACCACTGTGTGTAGATTAGCTCTATGATGTCTCACGCTTCTTGCTGTGTCGTGCTAGAAGATTAGTGTGCATATATCATTTGATATATGTCACTGAAGCTCACTGGAGAAGAAGGGAAATGCCTTTTCGAGAGCTGCGCATACTGGACGACGCTTGGAGTTCAGGACTGCAGGGGCATCCCCAGGGCGTTTCCCAACAAACTTTGCCCTGGGATACGAGTGGAAGTCGCACACCCGTGGCACGCTGGCAGCAGGAAACCCCATTAGCAAAAGCGCACCTCAGGTTATGAATGGTTTCGGGTTAAGAATGGATCTCTGGAATGAATTAAGTTCATAACCGGAAGTACCACTGTATGATAAAATACAGAAAAGGCAGTGAGATCTTCAAACCACTGGGCAAAAGATGGCAGGTGTGTCCTCCCAACCTTGCAGTCTCTTAGCCAACATAAGGATTCATAGAACTCACATTCATTGGCTATCCATTAGTCCCCACACAACAGGAATCAGACATTCTTTCATCTTCATGAGTATGTTTATTGTTATTTGCTGTCTACCACTTTTCATGGCCTTTTAGGAATTCTTATCTATTCGTTGATGAAAGACTGGCTTTGCTGTATATTTTACCACTCATTCCTTTTCTATACCTTGCTGGCTAGTGCAGCCGTTCAGCTTGCAGACTGGCAAGCTTCAAGAGGGAGTGAAAATATTTAGGCAGCAATTGCAAAAGTCACTGGGGGGACGTGGCACATTCTCTGCAAATGAACTCCAACTGGAGTTGAAAGAGTGATCTGACTTCTCCGCTCTCCCCAATGCCCGTGAGACTTCACCTGTCACCTGTCAACATGCATGGAGCCACGGGTGAATTAATCACTGTCACTCTTCTAACAGGAGTTTAAGAAGCTGGCTAGCCAAGGGCATTTCTTGACAACAACCCAGTGGCTAGGGACTTAGCATAGGAAGGGGGACAGTAGGAGGAAAGTGATTATGGCCACCATCTCCACTGCCTTCTTCGGAGTAATGAGAACAGCTGGTGTCGTTGTAAGCAAAATAGTCTTTAGATGCTGGGTTTGCAAACTTGGCCACAGTGGGTCCATCTGTTAACCAAAGATGAAACTCTTTCCTGGTGCAGCTGAATAAAGCCTAGAGAGCTCATCTGGCAGCATCCAATCACGTTTCTTCATTATTCAAAGAAAAAGCAAAGCCAGTTTATTTGCTTATTTATCAGAATCTTTTATATCCCAACTTTTCACTTATCAAAGTATGGCTCCAGGGGTGGTTTGTCCCCTTTTCGCCACTTGAGGCAAGATGGGGAGTGCCACCCTGCTCTGTCGGACCACTGACAGCACCACTGGCATCGGCACGGGTTTCTGGTGAGATCTCACAAGTTCTCACCGAAATCTCACGAGATCTGTCACTCTCCATGAAAACAAGTGAGATTTCAGCCAGATCCTGCAAGATGTCACCAGAAATTGGCATTAATGCAGTTGCTGCACTCTGCCAGTGATGAATGCAGGGGGGAGAGGGCCTGTAGGGACACCACCTCAGGGGCTGAGGCAGCTTCTTCACTCTCTTTCATGGGTGGACAGGCTACTGGGGATGGAAAAAATGGGGGTCTCTGGCTCCTTTCCCTGTCAGGACACATTCTGAAAGGGCTTAGAATAAAGGGCATCTCGCCCACCTCACTCCCTGGCAACAAATTGCCTAACACATTGAAAGCCAGGACTGTGTACACACTATACCTTTTGAGCACATTCAAAGCACATTTCCTCCCTCTGGACATTGTTGTTTTCTAAAGGTTGCTAGGAGTTGTAACTCTGTGAGGGACAAATTACAGTGCCCAGAATTCTTTGAGGGAAAGAATGTGCTCTGGATGTGCTTTGGAGATACTGTATCTGTGTACACAGCCCATCAGCTTAAACACATGCTCATTTAACTATAGCAGGGGTGGCAATCTCCCAAGAGACTGCGATCTACTCACAGAGTTAAAAACTGGCAGTGATCTACCCCCTTTTTGTGGGGGGTTCGGGTCAAAGTTGTTGAGTTTTTTCAGGGAGCCAATGATCTACCAGTAATCTACTGCAGACGTGCTGTGATCTACCGGTAGATCACAATCTACCTGTTGGACATGCCTGAACTATAGTATATGAATGTACAGAAACCTCATTCCCAAATGGCTCAGAAGTGCTACTGCAGGATCCACAGAGGAAACTCCCTGCCACAGAAAGAAAGCAGTGCGGTTTTAATATCACCAAAATCCCACTGGGGCTCATTTCCCCCAGGTTTTCTGCGAAGGATAGCTTTTATCTCTCGTGTACAGCTTGACATTTTTCTTGCCAACGAATTCCACAGAGAGAAAAAATCTGAAGTGATAGCAATAGGGATGGCAGCTTGCTTTGGGAATGACCATTAATGTCATCTTTTCCAGAACTATAAAGGTGGAGGTATATGACTGGGACCGAGATGGCAGGTAAGTGGCATTTATAACTCCTTTGTTTAAAAAGGTGGGGTGTTTTTTTTACTCTTTCTGGCTAGGAGGAGCTGGACTGAAACCAAAGTTAGATAGAAGAAATTTAGCAGTGTTGTGTATTGCAGGTCTGTGAAATGCTTTGAGGTTCTTTGAGGATCCCCAGGAAACAAAACAATTTATACAAAATACGACCCCTCTCCCATTAATCGACACATTTAGTAAAAAGGAATTTAGCTTATGCAGTTGGCTGCATTGTACTGGCAGAGTACATTCTTCCTCCTATCATGTAAACAACAACATTTTTTATCCCAGGGCCACATGTGTAAGATTCACATTGGGAAAATGAAAGGTGGGTGTGGCAGGGATGAGAAGGGGATCTTGTCACTTATTTGCTGGGATCATCATTATTATTCGGTTAAAAAAAGAGGCCTGTCAAGTAGAGGAGGTGATGGAATGGGAGAACCTTTGTTCTACAGTGTTGTTCATAGCAATTTCTTTCCCACTTAACAGCCACGACTTCATTGGGGAGTTTACGACCAGCTACCGTGAATTGGCACGAGGACAAAGCCAATTTAATGTCTATGAGGTGAGTGACTTCTTCAGGTGTCCCCAAAATATCAGGGCAGAAGCCTTCTTGGCACTGACTCCAGAGAGCTTTTTGAGAAAACAGGCCTCTTCCAGGCACTCAGAGCCTATTGGGGCACAACCTACTATGCTGTTCTCCTAAGTAAGTCCCATTGAGATTAATGGAAGCTGTGGAAAAGCAGCTCCCATTCACTTCACTTGGGCCTTCTCAGTTGAACTCCCCAAAGGATTGTGTCCTTTAACTTTATTAGCGCTACAGGCTCAGTAGCAATTTTCTGCCCCCAGTGTTGTGTGTGTTAACTTGAGATTGGTGGTGTGTTTGTGTTAACTATAACTGTGTTCATGAATTTCAACATGCTATTGTACTTAAGCCTTTCTACTGAACTTGGCACTTAATGAAGGGTTTAGACCAGCATTCACCCAACCGGTGCCATGCTGGCAGGGCTGATGTGAGTTGTATGCCAAAACATCTGGATGGCATCAGGTTGGCGAAGGCCAATTTAGATGCTATTGTGAATGATTCCGTGACCCTAGAGATCATATAACAGATAGCGGGCTGTATTTGGCATATCTTAAGGTAGTACCTGTAGCCATGGCAACTGAGATGCTCACATCCCATCCTACTACTATTGTATCACTAAAACGATAGCTTTGAATGAGTCCCTCTATCTGGCTAGCCATTGAGACAGGAGAAAAACTCTGTTTGGGATGGAGTTTGAAGGATGAAGGCCAGAGCTGATGAGGTGTCTGCAGGCCATACATCTTCATGGGGCCCAGAACCAGAACGGGAT
Organism: Podarcis tiliguerta; assembly: GCF_965153285.1. Lineage (NCBI taxonomy): Eukaryota > Metazoa > Chordata > Lepidosauria > Squamata > Lacertidae > Podarcis > Podarcis tiliguerta. The sequence continues at coordinate 46,862,108 of NC_139539.1, forward strand.
CCTGATTCTAAATTTCATTTGTGAAAAGTATCTAACCCTTTTGGAACAAAAGTTATGAAAGAAAATGTGCAGACACCATTTGAAACAATTGCTTTGTGAGATATGAGACTGTTCCCACCTTAGTGTGTTTAGCAAAAAAGTGGCCAGGTAACTCATTAGGTAATAACTGCTAGGTAGAAATTTGGAGTCATACAAGCCCAAGGGAAGACCCAAAATGGCTCAGGGAAGTTCCTTCTTCAGACAATAGATAAAGGACTTCCTGGTTCATTTTGAAATGACTAAGTGCTTATTTTGAAGCTGTTTTCCCATCTTCTCTGGTAAAGAAGTGATTGTTGCAATAAGAAAATAATAGAGAAATCCGGAATTTGAGTATAGTTGCAAATGGGCAACAGCATGTCCACCCCAAAGCAAAGGGAAACAGCAAAGACAAGAGCTTATTGCTCTTCCTAACCGAGGATTAATTTCATGCAAACTATTTTGTTTTTTGAGTATGTAAGCATGAAATCAATCACATATCTATATTGCAAGAGGGGTGGGTATTGTGGCAGAGAAAGTGTGGGTTACATCACCCCTGCAAAGTAGCCCAGTGTTGCTATAGTAATATTACAAGGGGCAGAGTGTAGTACTGCAATGTAGTCCACTATCTAGCCTTCTGGTATGTGCGTTTTTAGGGAAATGTGATTGACACAGTGGTGATTAGCTGCTTTCTTACCCATGATGGTGGGATACTTTGGGATGGGTTGTTGCTGCTGGTATAAAACTAAAATGGGTATATTCATGACAGAGACTCATATGCTTTTTGCTCAAGAAAACAAAAAGGGTTGGTTGACCTGTGCTGATAACATTGCTGTAGTTATTCTGAGGTATAAATAATAAATAACCGCAACACATGCTCTTAGAATACAAAGCTTTATTTTTAACAATTTTTATATTGAATTTATCCAAGCATGGGCATCTGGTTGCTGTAAACCTTAAATATCTTTACACACACATTGCCATCTGAAATACCTTTCCTGGTCTTGCTCTGAATATTGTATTGTCAGCCTAAGATCATTTGATGAAAGACCTATACCAGTAACATAACTGGTTTGCAACTCACAACGCTTGTTTGCATGGTTTAGGAATGGCATTGAAGGGAGAGCAGGGTTCTTGTGTCATTAGCAGCTGTGTGGCAGGCAGAAATCCAACAAATTAAGCTTCTTCTAGTGTGGAAATACATTTACAGGAAAAGCTTCACATGTTAGAATTTTGTTTGTCAGACGTACTTGCATGTGTCCAAAGTGTTGCAAATACTTGTGTTCTCTTTTGCAAGTGGGACAGAGGACCCAATCCACACACAGTGTACATATTGCAGATATTAATATTGCACAGCTTGAAGCAATAAGTTGAATAAAAACTGACTCCTCTTGGAATAAATATTGTCCAGAGCCAAAATATAGTTTCAAACCTTTGCTAACACAACTTTTTTCAGACTGATTTAAAGTAATAAATGATATATCCAAATAGTTGCATAATATCGTGTACTTGTCCAAGCTCAGGTTCAGCTTCTTACAAATATTGAATACTATTTACAATCAGAGCTGACAAACAGACCTCTTTCTCTCCCAGAGAGTCCATTAGCCTGGAGGCTGTTTTCTCTCCAGAAGAGACTCATTTGCACACCTTTGTCTTCTGTGACTTGAGAGAAAAGACAACTCACACACCCAAAATAGGGATTTGCAACTGAATAACCCTCCCATGTGATCTTAAGTTAAACACCATGTGAGTGAGCCAGCAGAGATACATCAACAGTTAATTATCAACCTGTTTAGGTACCCAGAGAGCTCTTCTTAGCTTTGGTGGAATTTTCCATTCCCCTTTAGCAATACACATTCAGACTCATTTTCCATTTCAATGTACAATTAAGCAATTATACTTAACAGTACTGGACCCAGAAAATCTGATTAAGATGTATGCACTGAATGACTGGGTCTCAGGCTACTAAGAATTAATACATCACTGGTTTTTAGTAGCCTATTATACAATTTAAACAAATTAAATGTGATCATTTGTTGACTAATGTCCATGGAAGGTAGAGTTTTGGGGAAAGATAGCTGTGCAAGGAATTTTTTTAGGTATGTTGATCTCTACTGTACACACAGAAAAAGGTCAGTTTTGCACACCTGAATTCACCCTTTCTTTCTTTCTTTCTTTCTTTCTTTCTTTCTTTCTTTCTTTTTTTCTTTCTACATCAGCTCTAAAAAAAAATTAGAAAGGGAGCAGGTACTGCATTGCTGTAGCAGGTTGAATTTCAACAGAGAAAATTGTTGCTACTCATAGAGACTGTGAGATCACCCCCTTAAGGGAAGCGGGGGGGGGGTCTCTTCTTTTAAGTGACTTACAACTGCTACTTCGCTAAATAAAATGACCCAATGGGGTTGGAATTGGTAGGCAAATATTTCCCCTCCCCCCATTTTTCTGCAATGTTGATTTTGTGTTTGCATCATATAAACAAAAATTCTGCAAGCAACTTGTACTTCTGTAGGGTATGGCAAAAGGGGGAGTTGTAATGTGTTACAGTGCTGCTCATTGCAACCTCTCAAATGAGAGTCGTGTCTGAAGACTAGGAGATAAGCTTTAATTTCTTCAGCACAATAGATTCAAGTATATAGTTAATACTTCAAGTTAATACCAAATAAATAGGAAAAAGATTCAAGAAATTATTTCCAACATTACTCTTATATCAGAGGGCACACATGCAAAGAATAGGAAAAGGAGGGGCATCTTGCCAACTCTTTCACAAAGATTTTGAGTTTTGCTGGATGCTTTGTGAAATAATCTTTTTTAAGCCTTTCTCCCCCCCCCCCCTTCTTTTTTTGGCTGAGATTATTTTTAACTGAACATTTGTATGCAGCCTCTTGCTTTCCTTTATTCCTCTGCAGTTACAGATTTCCGTTATGGAATGCACATTATTTAATGGAGCTTGGAAACAGAAGTTTGGGTATAGATTGCTCAGGTTGTTATTATTATATGACATCCTTTATATAAAGACGTTTCCATTTAAAAAAACCAATATACTCTAAATGGCACTATTAGGAATGTGCCCTTTTACTTGCCAACAGTAAAAATGAGTCTGTTTTATTTTTGACACCATCAATCGTCAGTACAGTAAATAACTTATTGCACCAGCCTTCTAGAGAAATAACCTATACTATAGTGATCGTGTTTTGTTCTCTCTCTTCCTTTTCCTTTCTTTTTGAGCAATTATCCCTGCCTATAACTATGTGCAAAAAGGCCTGCCTCTGAAAATTTGGTTTTCCCCTTTTACCAGTGGTGGGTGGAGCAGGAAATGTAAATTTTTCCTTTGGACAGCAGGCTCATTTCTAACACACACACCCCTCCATGCTCCATCCAGGTAAACAGGGGGCATTATCAGAATTCAAGGTCACTTTCCGGCCAGGTGAAAAAACTCGAGGAGGATGCAAAGCAGGGTTGGTGAGGTATGTGGCTCATGAAAGTTTGTGACCTTGAGGGGATCCTGAGGACCAGATAGAAAAGCCTGGAGGGCTACATTTAGTGTATGGCCCTGAAGTTCCCTCCCCTTGCCCTATTGGATCAGCAAAAAGCTCACGGGATCTCACCTTGTGCTGGGTGAATGCCAATAGGCTACATCATCACCAATGATATTATTACTAAACTTTGTGTAAACTTTGTGTAAACCACAGTTTTATGTAAAACATCACAAAGTGGTATACAGACAAAAAACCCCACAGTATCGCAATAGAAATGTCAGACACATCAGTGAGATGTTGTTGGCCAAGAATCTCAGATTCTTGAAAGGCCTGTCTGAAAAAATACAGTTGTTAGAGTAATCTATTTTTTTAAAAAAATAGTTTTTATTTGATTTTACAAATATAAAATTATAACAATCCAAATGCATATACATATATAGAGATTGAATCTCACGACTTCACCCCACCCCCTCCATGGGTTCTGTTATCAACATTTAAAGGTAAAGGTAAAGGTAAAGGACCCCTGACAGTTAAGTCTGGTCATGAACGACTCTAGGATTGTGGCGCTCATCTCGCTTTACGGGCCGAGGAAGCCGATGTTTGTCCACAGACAGTTTTTCCAGGTCATGTGGCCAGCATGACTAAGCCACTTCTGGCGAAACCAGAGCAGTGCAAGGAAACGCCATTTACCTTCCCGCTGGGTACTTTGCACTTTGCACTACTTGCACTTTGACGTGCTTTCAAACTGCTAGGTTGGCAGGAGCTGGGACCGAGCAATGGGAGCTCACCCCGTTGCAGGGATTCGAACTGCTGATCTTCCGATCGGCAAGCCCTAGGCTCAGTGGTTTAGACCACAGCACCACCCGGGTCCCTTATCAACATTTACAACTGCCTATTATTCCATACTCTATATTTTATGTCAATCCAAATTATCCATGGTATCTGTTACATTACAAGTGAGATTAAATCCCTGCTGATGTTTCCATCTGCTTGCAATGGTCTCCTAGATACATTATAATTTTTTCCCATTCTTTTTAAAAGTTTTTGTCCTCTTGGTTCCTGAATTTTCCAGGCAGCTTTTCCATTTCAGCATAGTCCATCAGCTTAGCTTGCCATTCCTCTCTGGTAGGGACTTTGTCTTCCTTCCGTCCGAGTTGTTACAGTCATCTAAAAATGAGCAGAGATGACTTGTGCTGAACCTCTATTGGCAAGAAGTTCTGCCACACAAAAAAGTTGGCCCCTGGTAAAGCCCAGCCGAAGCTCAGGGGCATGTGGGAGCATTTAAAGTACCCCATCATGAGACCTCAGCAACTGAGGAATGGGGCTGAACCTGACTCTGCTCAAGTGCCAAGAGCAGGAGATATTAATGCTGCTGTGTCACAAAATCTTGGTGCCCCTGCTGTAGTGCAGAGGTATCACTCTGGTGGGGTAGGAAGGTAGCAATGCCTGCAGTATCTTGGCAACCCTGCACCAGTTAATAAGTACAGGGCTGAGGGTGGGGGGGGGGAATGGATTGAGCCCCAATGGCTGTGCCCCATTTGTCAGGCATAGGACTGCACTTCACCAGCAAATGAAACTGTGTGCACTATCACAATTTTAATTGAATCGTGGTGCTTGCTCACTGTGGACAACTGACTGTGCAATCTCTGCATGTGTACTTGGAAGTGTGTTTCTTTTAGTTCAGCTGGGCTCATAGGATTGCAGCTTTGGCCTCAAAGAAACTCACTTCCGTCAAGCTATATCTTCATGCCAAAGATCTCTATTAGGGAAAGGCAACTGCAAGAATCCCTTGGATATCTGTAGCGCCAATTCAGCTGGAGGCACTTGGCAGTAACTCTTGTGAATCCACTATGGGTTTCCCTTTTAGCTTTGATTTATTGGATAATTTAAGCGCTTTTGTCAGCTGACATCTAAAGTACCTGAGGTAACCTTATCTGTTCCTATTGCCTCTGTCTCCAGATAGCGAGGAGCAGGAGTGGGAGTGCCTCTTTTATCATGTGTGTTAGGAAGCAAAAGTGCGGATCAGCTTGATAGATTCTCTCATTCTGGCTCAAAGCAATTCTTAAATGTGATGTGGATGTTTTATAGCTCAGTGCTAGAACATCTGCTTTGCATGCAGAAAGTCCCAGGATCAGTCCCCGGTGGGAGAGACTCCCTGCCTGAATCCTGGAGAGCAGCTGCCACTCAGTGTAGACAGATTGTGAGCTGGATGGACCAAAGCTATGCTCCTGTATTCAATGTCAAGTGTCCCCTGTTCTATAGGTAGGGTTGATTAGCTGGTGGGCATTGTATTTTTTCTTCTCCTCTCTTTGTGCTTTTAAAATAGTTTTAAGTTCTTTTTTAATTCAGTGCTGTTTTAAATACCGTAACTTATTTAGTTGTATTTTTTTTTAAAAAAAAAAATGTATATAAACAATTGGTGTGAGGCTGTTGTTTTTTAGCTGTATCTGTTTTTAATTCGTGTTGTGAGCCACCTTGGGTCCTGCACTGGTATAAATAACGTCTCCAGCTTATTAGTTTGTTCTTGTATTTCTGCCTGGCATATTAAATACTAATTTTCCTACTTTCTAATAACATTTATCTTCCAAATTTCCCCATCTTTCCAAATCAGAGAGTTACTATTTTTTGTTTGTTCTTGGAGCTGCAAATCTGCAAGTAAGGGGTTTTGGAGTTCAAATACTACATCAATGCCATTCAGGTGATACCACTCAATGCCCCAACTGTATTATTATTTTTAAAGAAACTATGTAGTGCCTTCTGTTATTGCTGTCACTTGCAGTATATACAATTTGCCTCATGTAGCTGGCAGAATAAACAAGTGACCATGATTAGAGAGAGTTAGAGTGATTAGAGAGAGCTGCAGTTATTAGTTTAAACAAACAAAAAAACAAACAAATTTGAAGGAATGGTTTCACTTTAATTGAAGTGGAATTTACAGTGATGATGGCATGATAAGGGGCTTATATGAACAACAGGCTGCCCTAAGTCTGCTTTCCCCTTCACTCCCATTACAGGAGAAATTTATTGTGGTTGGCTGCCAAATAAAAATTTTAAAAATTGCCCTGGCAAGCATAACCAGAAATACTGTTTACTGTGTGTATGATATAGTTACAACAAGAGACACAACAATGGTATGCATACTGTTCATGCAGTTTTGGGGGATTAGAACATTTTAGTTCTTTAGAAATGCTCCCCTCCCTTCCCTTCTCCAAGGACTCTTTTACTTTTTCTGTTAAAGTGTGTACATTCCACCTCTCCAACACATATTTCATGTTTATTTTCAAGAAGCAAATTCCCCTGCGTTGTTGCTCCTCTCACCCCCAAAGCAAATGTTGTGGGACACTGCAATGACATATGCTCCAACTTTTTCTGTCCTAAATCTGGGACACACCTGCCTGTTAAAGCAGCTGTGCCAAATGGGAAATTTAATTGAAAGGATTATATCCTGAAGAGTGGGATATAAATAATTATAATTTTAAAAAGTCATACAGACGACTTATATCATGGTTGTAATATAATCACGATATGATATCCCCTTGTATCATCAGAGGCACTCACACGTGGCACCAAGAAAGCTTATCTGGGTCGTATAGGTTTATTTGCAAAGCTCGTAATACACGCTTCTGTTCTGAATCCTATGTTGCATTTCATGGGGCTGGACTTAATGACCATCAAGGTCCCTTCCAACTCTATGATTCTAACTTACGAAATTCTTTATCACAAAAGCAGCTTTAAAAAAAAAATCAGGCAAATTTGAAGAGAATAGGTCTAGTATCAGTAGCTATAGCCATAGCAGTTAAATCAAGCCTCGCATTCTGCTTGTGAGCTTCAATGGGGCATCTTGCCAGCCACTGATGGAAATAATATGGTGGACTAGATAGACCTTGATTTCATCCACCAAGGTAATAGTTAAACCAGGCTTCCCCCAACCCCATATGTTTTGGACTCCAATTCCCATCAGCCCCAGTTAACATGGCCAGTGGTCATGGATAATGGGAACTGTAGTCCAGCAACATCCGGAGGGCATCGGGTTGGGGGTGGCTGATTGGTGTTCATAAGCTGAAGGCCAATGCAACAGGCCAAATCTAAATAAAGATCTGATTTGTTTTGGCAATTGTTTAAAAGATGTGACCGAATTGTGCAACAGCTTGGGAACTAATTGAGGAAGGATAGCTGAGGGGATGTTATAAATAACAATAAGCAAATAAATCAAATAAACACAGTCTTTCTCTCTTAGATGGTTTGTGTTTTCGTAGCTCATGTTCCTGTCACTCTTTCGACAACAGGAGCTCAGTTCTCCACATCGCGCCCCCTTGCTATGTTCTGACACATTGTTCTGAAGAGAGCTCTTCCGCTTCCCTTCTAGTTACCCTGAGTGTGTCTCTAATGCTGGGCCGGTTTCTGTGGTGGGTGAGAGTGCCTATCACTTTTGCCACTCAGGTGAGCACGATTCCAGTGGGGAAGGAGAGAATTCTGATGTGTGTCACCTTTGGAATAAGTTCTTTATTTTATTTTACTTCGTAGCCTTTTTGTTTCTGAGTTGCACTTGGCGTCAATGAGAGTGATGATCTGAACCTCTCTCTTCAAATGGAGAATTTGGCCCCATGAGCAGATGGTAGAGTCCATGTGGAACTGAAAACAAACCACGCCAGTGACACACTCACACACTCATCCCTTAGCTTCGATGTCTGGGTTTCCTCCCTCCCGTTATCTAACATTTTTTGCACTCCGCATGTGTTAAGTGTTCAGCGGCTCCACTTTAATATTATCCATTGTGACAGTTCTAGGCCGGTTTTCTAAAATGATTGACCTGACTGAGACACAACTGGATCCCCTCACAGAGCTTTTCTTTTCCCCTCAGCAGGAAAAGATGGGGGAACATGAGGAGGGAGAGAAGCTCAGGCAGAATCTGTGTAAATCATTAATGCCTTTTGTTCTGGATGGATTCTTGAGATCTTATAAGAATACAGTCACACATACAGTCAGGGTGGAGGGAATAAGAAGGGAGAGAGAGCTGCATTTCAAAATGAGAGCTTTCCAACGACTGAGGTAAAAATCATTTTACTGCCTGGGAAAGGGAACCTATCCATTTATCATAATGAGGATCGGAAAAGAAGAGTCTTTTGAGATGCTGGCAACAGGGAACTGAAATAGCTGCACTGGGAACAAAGCAAAGCGAGAGTAAGGCTTCTGTCAAAGCACTGGAAGGACCAGTGACAGCTCTTTCCTGAGGGCAAATGGGGTGCTGCCCCACCAAACTCAGTCTGCTCTCATCTCTCCCCCACAGGTCTGTCTTCTTACTTTCAATCAGTCCAAGGGGTTACGCTGCCTGTCAGCTTCCTCCTTTGTTTCAGGCTGTGTACATGCTGTACCTTTAAAGCACATTCGAAGCACGTTCTTTCCCTCAAAACCTGCTGTAGTTTGTTAAGGCTTGCTGGGAATTATAACTCTGTGAGGGGCAAACTACAGTGCCCAGAATTCTTTGAGGTCCAGCTCCTAGCACCTTCTGGCAGTTCCCTCATTGCAAGAAGTGAGGTTACAGGGAACCAGGCAGAGGGCCTTCTCGGTAGTGGCGCCTGCCCTGTGGAAGGCCCTCCCACCACATGTCAAGCAAATAAACAACTATCCTATTTTTAGAAGACATCTGAAGGCAGCTCTGTTTAGGGAAGTTTTTAATGTTTGAAGTTTTATTCTCTTTTCAAGGTTCTGTTGAAAGCTGCCCAGCGTGGCTTACCAGTTTCAATGGGCAGAACCAGCACAAAATGCAGGGAGTGTTCCTTCTCTCCCCCTGCACCTTTCACCAGCACAGGCCCTCCAAGTGTCCCTGTTTTCCAGGGACCTCCTTGACTTAGAAAAGCCATCCTGGTTTCTGATTTGACCCTGGAATGTACTGCTTTTCCTTAAAGATAAAGGGACCCCTGACCATTAGGTCCAGTCGCGGACAACTCTGGGGTCGCGGCGCTCATCTTGCTTTACTGGCCGAGGGAGCCGGAGTACAGTTTCCGGGTCATGTGGCCAGCATGACTAAGCCGCTTCTGGTGAACCAGAGCAGCGCACGGAAACGCAGTTTACCTTCCCGGCAGAGCGGTACCTATTTATCTACTTGCACTTTTTGGTGTGCTTTCGAACTGCTAGGTTGGCAGGAGCAGGGACCGAGCAACGGGAGCTCACCCCATCGAACCGCCGACCTTCTGATCGGCAAACCCTAGGCTCTGTGGTTTAGACCACAGCACCACCCGCGTCCCTACTGCTTTTCCTTAGGATGTCTCTATTTTCACCCGAGAAATGCTGGAGGGTATGCCAACAATGAAAGGACAAGTTGATATATATAAAGGACTCATTCTAATACTTGACCCATTCACCAATAAAAAAGAAAAGGAATCAGCCTCGTTCCTGCCAGCCACACCTCAGAGGAGCCACCTTTGACGTTGGTATTGCTCAGGCATCAGTCATAAACCATCTCTGGAGATGCCTGGGATTGTCTGCTTGCAAAACAGATTCTCTGCCACTGAGCTATGACCCTTCCCACTGATATAAGGCATGGCAATTTAAAAGCTTGATACAGAACCAGCCCCTCCACTTTTTTCACATTAATTTTAAGTTGTGATTATCATGTACATCACTTCTTTAAAGAATAAAGTAACAGAAGCAAATTCTGAGCACAGCAGCTCCTGCCAGACGTTTGTCCCACTTTCATCACTGCCAAGAGGTGGCTGGTGCTGTGTGATGAAGGCTTCAGGGCCTAATTATGAAGTGGAAACATATATATATATGCACAGTTCAGAGAAGTTATAGAAAAGAGGAATGCTGCTGCTGTTTACAGTCATACCTTGGGTTGAATGTGCTTCGGGATGAGCACGTTCAAGTTGCGCTCCGCGGCAACCCAGAAGTAACGGAGCGTGTTACTTCCCGGTTTCACCACTTGCGCATGCGCAGACGCTCAAAATGACGTCATGCACAGAAGCGGCGTGTGCACAGATACGCATGTACGCAGATGTGCCGTCGCTGGTTACGTTTGCTTCTAGATGTGAACGGGGCTCCAGAACGGATCCTGTTCGCATCTAGAGGTACCACTGTATTGGTGATGAAGATAGGGTTGGGAGACAACGATGGTTTCTTGTCTACGGTCCTGTGGGAACCAAGCCTAGATGGAAAACAAGACCTTTGAATTTAGGAACAGAGGAAACTGTCTGAGTCAGACCCATTGTCCACACAATGGACAATGCAACTCTCCAGGGTGTCAGACGAAGGACAGCCCTGTGGCCTTACCTAGAGATTCTGGGAACTGAACCTTTGGCATCCAAAGCATGCGCTCAGGCATTGCACTGTGGCCCTTCCCAATTCTGATAACGCAGAATGGCTTGCTTAGAACTTGGCCATTGGGATCTGAGCTCAATGCAGAAATAGTCCTTTATTTTGCCTATGAAACATCAGGCCATGAGATTGTTGAAGCATGAGGGCTCTATTTTTATAGAAGATGAATTGGTACACATGCTGTGGTTGTTTACAGTATGATTATATACAGAATGTTTGCTTTGCATTTTCAATGCTTTCTCGCTACAGTTAAACGACTCCCTGCTTCATGTTTGAATTTGCATCCATTATATCTCAGGGGATGTCTCAGATCTGGTACAGAAAGAAACATCCAGATCATTTGGCTTCTTGGTCTTTCTTCAAAGCATCCTACATTATAACAATTCTGAGGGCTCAGTGATCCACAGCATCCGCAGACTGGTGTATAGAATGGGGTACAAGGACAGCTGCTCCGTCGCAGTACAACAACGTGCAACACTGAAACTGGGGCTGTGTGTACCTTGTGCTAAAAAAAAAAAAATTCTCTACCATGACAATCTAAACCCTTTACCAGGAAAATCTGAATTATGCAGCCTACATAAACCTGCCTCTCACCTATTTTGTGTAATTGCCTTGTTTACTATTTTGCAGAAATTATTCTCGTTCTCTTAGTCATGAGCTGGTGAAGCTTAGGGTTGTGGGTTTGAGCCTCAATTTGGGCGGAATTTGCATTGGATTAAATGACTCTCGGGGTCCCTCCCCACTCTACAATTCTGTGATTCTATGAAGACAAGCACATGGCTATACCCATCCCTATGCATTGGCAATTTTATCCAACAGCCCTGCTTGCTCTTGAGTTTTCAACAGACATTGCCTCTATGCTTTCAAGTATATTGTCAATGCCGTAATAAGGAATAGAACCCTTCTTCTTCTTCTTTTAAAAAAATGAAAATTCAGCTTCTCAGGAAACTGAATTCTGCACTTGAAGCCACATTCTGTACTGCAGCACAGATGCAGCACTATCATTAGAGTAGTCAACCATGCAAACCAACCCAAGATGCATCAGAATAGCAACATGTGTCAAGAGGACTGTGCTGGCAGCAGACTGTAGCAGTAGCTGCAGTGACTGGGGCAACTCAGTTAGATGGGCGGGGGGGGGGTACACCTAATAAATGGTGGTGGTATGCAAGGCTTGGTGAGCTGCTGGCCTGGTGGGCTTTATCAGGTCATGCTCATGGTGTAAAGCCAGCCCATGGCATAGAAACAGGCCTGCGTAGCCTAGCAGTTGTGGGATGTGTGCAGGACTGGGTGAAAGCAGACCCAATAAATAAAACTTGAGTGGATCCAGATGCTGTCTTGCATTCACAATGTTGCAGCTGAATCAGCCCATATTTTACATTTGGAACACCAGAAAGGAAAGTATTTGCACTACGATTGTTACTGTTGCTAGAAAAATCCTTGGGCAGAGCTGATTTTGGACCCCAAGAGACCCAGTTTCACATCTTAGCTCACTGGTTGGCCTCACTCTCGGCATGTCTCTCTCGGCTTCCTTTCCCACATGGTTGTTGCAAGGATGAAGAAGATCCTCCTGCAAATCCCTCCCCAAAGCTGCTTTTTTCATGAAGCTTTTGACTTAACCCCCTGCTCCCTATCCCAACTGAAACAAAGCCTAAGGAGGTGCAACTCAAACCCAAAAGCCAAAGGACATGCAGCTGCACTTCCCTATCTCCCTCGTTTACGTATATCTGTGCATCTTTTCTTCCGTCCCTCTTCTTCCTCTCGGATAATTCTTCATTCCTTGAAGGAGGTCCTCCTCTGCAAAGTCCTGGCTACATTGATGGCGTTGATATAAATGAATGCTTCTACTTCCTCAAACCACTCTCTACTCAGCAAGACACTACTGTCCAGTGGGTTGCAAACATCTGTCTGAGGGGGCCTCCAGATTGTCACTGTTGTCCAGGAGGCACACAAATAGGGATTTAGGTTTGCATAATTAAAGAAGATTAAAGTCATTTGTCACTCTGATGCAACAAATTCCCTTAGAAAAGAAATAGGAATAGGAATAGGAAGGAGGAGGAGGAGAATAAGAAGAAGGCAACATAGCAGTCAGAAAAGTGACAGTAAAATGTGCTGAATGGTTTGGAATGAACAAAGGAATGGTTAACAGCAAGCAAGCAGCTCAGGATGAATGCTTAGTGTCATATAACTACCTCACAAGCAAATCAGAATGAATGCCCAGTGAAAACTGGATGCAAGTCATTTCCAGATGACCTGTTTATTGGTGTTTCATCCTGATTTGTTTGCAGGGAGATTCAACAATGGCAGATTTAGGGGAGTGCAACCGGTTCGGCTACACTGGAAGCAGAGTCTTGCCAGGGGTGGCACAATTATTATTTAGAATGGAGATCAAGAGGCGCAGAGGTCCCAAATTTTGGTGTTGCACAGGGCCCCACTAAAATTTGAGACCCCAAGGTCTACTACTGGATTCAGTTACTGGGGTTGTTGCTCAATAGCGCTAAATCAGTCTTAATTGCACAAACTGGATTTGCTAGTATGTGATTGAATCCCACCTGAAAATAGCTGCAGTCTGGAAGAGCCCACTGTCTGATTTCTAGGTATGGGAGAAAATGTCAATTTCTGTTCCTCTCTGTTTCTCACTTTTCCACCCTTAAGTTCAGTTCTCCACAGGTCCACATCTGTTTTTGAATTTTTAAAGGTCCTCATGAAAATTCATCAGCATTTTAGTATGAATTTCTCCTAATACGCACATTTTTTGTATGCAACTTTGCCTAATATACACATTTTAGCAAGACAATTTTCCCAAAACATGTTTGTGTGTTATTTTTCACTAACGCATACATTCATGTGCACATTTTACACCAGTGTGTGCATTTTTGTACACATTACTTGGCTGGAGAGTGCATTGCAAAATTTGGAGACGTGCGAATTTCAAAGGATGGCTGTGTTTCGGTTCACATTTCCTTTCTGAAATTGCAAATTAGGTAAGTTTGCCTTTAAATGCTAACAGAATCAAATTTCTCTCCCCCCCCCCCCATCTCTACAAACCTGCACATAGGTTTTTGTGCAAGGAGATCAAGGGGTGAATGCTCAATAAACAAACATCTGAAGGAGCCCTTTGACTTTCAAACCTTACCTTCACAGGTCTTTTTTCTTTCCTTTTTACTCTCTTAGGTAGTGAATCCCAAAAAGAAAATGAAGAAAAAGAAATACAATAACTCAGGAACAGTGAGTAACATTGTTTTAATCTTGGCTTTATGTCACTAAAAAAATGTAAAGCTGAACAGTTTTAGGCTTCCCCTGAAGAACCCTGGGAAATGCTGTTTGTTAAGGAGAGTTGCTTAGAAGCCCCTGTTCCCGCACAGAGCTACAATTCCCAGAGTTCTCTGGGAAGAGGGGTTGATTGCTAAAGTACTCTGGGAATTGTAGCTTTTTGTGGGAAATAGGCGCCTCCGAACAACCCTCACGACTGTTAACAAACTACAGTTCTCAGGGTTATTTGGGGAAAGCTATGATTGTTAAAGTGGTAGCATAGCCCATTAAATATAGATTGTGGGTGGGGCCTCCTGTGTCCTGGCTATGTTTGTTGCGAACATATCACATATCTTTAGGCACCAAGCAAAAACATGTCTCTTCTCCCAGGCCTTTGGCAAATTAAACAGTCTATGGCCTTTTAAACTGTGGTGGGTATCACTTTTGTTTGTCACCATGTTACATATTTTTTTGTTTTTATATTGTAAACCTCCCTGTGCTCCTCGGACGTTCACTTCATGTTACATTCTTTCAGGTTACATCCCGCGGCGACCCGGAAGTACCAGAAAGGGTTACTTCTGGGTTTCACCACTCGCACATGCGCAGACGCACAAACTGACGTCATGCGCATGCGCAGAAGTGGCAAATCGCAATCTGCGCATGCGCAGATGTGTCGCTGCGGGTTGCGCTCTTTTCATGTTGTGAACGGGCCTCTGGAGCGGATCCTGTTCGCAACCAGAGGTACCACTGTAATGAATAATACCTTATTCACACCAGTTCTCTGCCTAAGAGCAGGGCCAGCCCCACCCATTGTTGAGGGTTGTAGCTCAGTTGTGGAGCACATGCTTAAAATATAGAAGGCCCTTGGTTGACCCAAGATATTGCTGCCTGAGGCAGCAAGATGACACTTCCCTCTCTCATTCAATGTATAGAAACTGTGTACAAGATTAGCAAGAGACTCCTAATGGCAGGGCTGTGGGTTCGAGTCCCATGTTGGGCAAAAGGTTCCTGCATTGCGGGTGGTTGGGCTTGATGTTCCTTGCTGTCCCTTCCAGCTCTATGATTCCATGATAGTTAAATCTTATTTAAACACTGATGATAAGAAAGCACCCTCCACCACACCTGAGAGCATCAAGTTAGCTTAGGGGGCACAGATCAGACCACGAGCCACACACAACTCTGACCTCCAACACCTCACTTCTACCACTCACAACCTACCGGGATCTGCTGCCTGAGGCAGCTGTCTCACTCTGCCTAACTACAGGGCCAACTCTGCCAGGTTTAGTCTTTGGCATCTCCAGCTTAGACCGAAAAAGAGTCCTGTCCAAAACCCTGGAGAGCCCCTGCAATTCAACCTAGATAATACTGAGCAAGATGGACCAACAGTCTGACTTTGTGCAAGGCAGTTTTCTACACCCAACTTCCTCTGCCTCGTATGTAACGCCCCAGCTTACTATTGCAACTGTGGGACAGGAAATAGGCAGGAGAGAGAGGCTATGGTTTCCCAGTTCAGCATCAGCACATTTTCAAAGCTGTGAGACAATTCTCCAAGTGATCTGGCAACTTTATAAAACGCGATTTGTTCTCCCTGAATTTAAGAAATTGATTTCCCATGGCAAAGGGTGGTGAACGTTGGTTTCAAACTTTTGAAAATAAGGCTACAGAATCCTCCTGGAAATGGGAGTTGTTTGGGGCTGGAAAAATCAAGGCACTCGCGATGTGGCCCCATGCTCACCAGTATCACCCTCCTGCCTGTAACTACTTCGTTGTTTCCTGTATAACAGCATCCCCATTTTTTTACTTTCAAGGTGACGTTGCTCTCGTTTGCTACAGAATCAGAGCACACGTTTCTAGACTATATCAAAGGAGGGTGAGTAGATTCTCTTTCTGCACACATTGGGTGTTTGGGAGGGGATACATGCAAGCAGAGGGCCACTGGCTGTTTCTACGCTGAACAAAACCGAGTGTCTTCAAGAGGAGTGTCAGGTCTGAGTGTCCTGTTTCACTCTAGAGATGCTGTACCCGCAGGATGTAAAACTATTTGCACACAGCAGACTGGGGATGAGGGAGAGATTCAATTCAGTTTGCATTTGAAGGCGAATGTATCAAATTTGCACTTTCTGAAACCATAGGCAAAGGGAAACACAGCTATCTTTTTAAATTTGCACTTCTCCAAATGCTGTGGTGCAGTTCTCCAGCCAAGCAATATTTACAAAAATAATAATAAATGCTATATATTTGGAGCTAGTGTGCATAAAAAGCAATACGCTAGCAAAAATAACATACAGAAATGGATTATATTAGGGGGGTCTGCTTGCAAAAATGTGTATGTTAGCCATTACTGCACATAAAGTGTGTTTATTACAAGAAATTGTCATAAACAATTAGTGATGAATTTTTGAGTGTGTTTTTTTAATGAAAAAAACACAAATTGCTGCAGAAACATGGTGAACCAAATTTTAGATACCAAAAATGAGATGCTTAAAGAACTGAAATTGACAGGTCCTTCTATTCCTATTGAAGACTGAACACTATGTATTATTCATGCTCTTTAATGTCATGATAAATTTTTCAGATTTTCAGAACACAGACTCTCGATTTTGAGCTGTGAATTTTTAAAGTGAATTCAAATTTCTATCTCAGAAGTGTTTCCATTAGAATCAAAGTACCCAGCAAATTGTACAAGCAGAGCAATCCTGAGCATGTCTACCACTAAGCAAGTCCTACCAACTTCAGTGGAGCTTTACTCCCAAGTAACAATGTATAGGATTGTAGCCTAACAAAATTTAATATATGTCTGTTCTTTCTGAAGAACAAAAGCTCATGTACTAAAAAAAAATACACTTCTTTGGACTATTTGGTGCTCAAAAGCAGAGAAATTATATTTGAATTCCCCAAACCACTTTTTGACTAAAACACAAGTCTTGCTGCTGATACCCAAACGTAGTGTACACAAACTGAAAACAGATTTTTAGCTGTTGATTTATTTCCACGTGTAAATTTCTCCCAATGTAACCTGTTTCAATGGGCTGTAGTGAGATCAAAATGGAGGATAAACAATGTACACAACCCTTAGTGACTTGGTGGAAAGGCAAAATAAAGGTAAAGGTACCCCTGCCCGTACGGGCCAGTCTTGACAGACTCTAGGGTTGTGCGCCCATCTCACTCAAGAGGCCGGGGGCCAGCGCTGTCCGCAGACACTTCCGGGTCACATGGCCAGCGTGACATCGCTGCTCTGGCGAGCCAGAGCCGCACACGGAAACGCCGTTTACCTTCCCGCCAGTAAGTGGTCCCTATTTATCTACTTGCACCCGGGGGTGCTTTCGAACTGCTAGGTTGGCAGGCGCTGGGACCGAACGACGGGAGCGCACCCCGCCGCGGGGATTCGAACCGCCGACCTTTCGATCAGCAAGCCCTAGGCGCTGAGGCTTTTACCCACAGCGCCACCCGCGTCCCACGGAAAGGCAAAATAGAAGTGGTATAAAGAACTATAGCTCCTCCTTCCCATGAAAAATAAATTAAATTGAGAGATTGCAACTAACACAAGCGAGCTTCACCAGTGGCGTAGCGTGGGGGGGTGCAGGGGGGGCCGGCCGCACCGGGCGCAACATCTGGGGGTTAGGGTTAGGGGGCGTAAATCCACGGGTTAGGGGGTGCAAATTATTTGCCTTGCCCCGGGTGCTGACAACCCACGCTACGCCACTGAGCTTCACCGCAGTGAGGTTTTGAACCCAGTTCTCCTCAGTTCTCCTCCTCAGATGGTTCTCTGAGCCATCACAGTGACATCTTCTTCTGTAACAGCAGTGTGAACTTTTAGTATCATGCCAGTAAATGTAAATAACCCTTCTACAAGCAGGTGCATTTTATATTCTCATGAGGTTAGGTGGAAACTTCTAGGGATTTGACCAAAAACCTAAAGGAAAGTGCACAGCCTGCAGAGCCAGGAAGTATATAAAATGCATCACAAAGTTCCACTGATGGAGTCTTTGCTAACAGATAAAATTCAACTGATCTCCCAAAAGAAATATGTTAATCTCCTGGGATGACAACCTTCTATGGGGGAACCAGAGTGGCCTGTAATAGAGAAACCAAAGCACATCGAAAATAAAGTCAACTGCTGCCGAAATCCCATAATGGAGAAGAATGAAAGATGGTTAACAATATCAATGTGCTGGGAGGGAAGGTATCTGTACTTGGGAAGATGCATGGGGAACAAAAACAGAGTCAGCCACCCATTACCTAAACATGTTGGTAATCTGGAAACTTGCTGCAAATAAGAAGGGCATCCTGGTCTGGAAAAGACCTTTAAGAGTAGAAGGCATGGCTGATGATTAGATCAGCAGAGATTGGGTCAGTACTATTTTCTGATTTCATCTTAGAGGATAGAGCCAAACTATTTACACCAAAAACGGCTGCTTGACGTAAGCTTCTCAGAATGAAAAGAAAAGAAAAATCTCGAACCAATTTTACAGCACTGTCAGACTCCTGGTGACCGTCTGTCGTGTCAACAATTCTGTTTGCCCATCCCTGACAAGTTCCCACATATTTTGAGTATTAGGAATTATGATTTCCAGGCAGAGCCGAGCACTGGTTTCTATTTAGACATTAGGCACTGGACGTGATGCTCGCCTTCAGATATGGGCATTTGTGTTGGCTTTGCCTGTTCCAGCCACCCCAGAGTTACACTAGTTCAGCATCCTCCTCGTGCGAGAAAGCAACACTGTCCAGTCACAAAAGATTCTGCCAGAGATCAATTTGCTCCTCTTGAGTGGCAACAGACTCTCGGAATCAATACAAGTTCATTCAGAGCACTTAACAACAATCAGGTTGTTAGGCCTTTATTAACTTGTCAGAAGAATTCCTAAAAGAACAAGATTTAGATTTGATTAAAAAAGAAAAGAAAAAAGCTTAAAGGTCACAGAGATTTCTACAGTTTATTCCGTAACGAAGCAGAGTCAGAATTGTTCATCAGCAAGCAAACACACGTTCCTTGAATTACAGAGCATGGCATTCCCATCCGTTGAAGGCCAGGGCTCTATTACCTCTCCCAAACAAGGAATTAAATGTGTTTCCTCTCATAACATTTTTATGGGCCGGAATTCCATCAATTACATCTCAAAATAAGGTATTTAATTATGCACCAGTTTCATAGCTTGTTAATTATTCCTTTCCTTTCTTGAGTTATCCGCCCTCTCACTTAGTGGGGGTGAACTGGGATTCCCAACAGGACTATTTTACCAAGCTTGTTTCATATATATATATATTTATGATTAGTATATACATTGCAGTAGTAGTTTAACAGTAAATCAAACATTTCAAAACTCGACTTCCTCCTCTTTCTGCAGTTCATTAATTTTTTTATCATAATTCCCTACATATATAAAGTTATATTAAATCCTTCTTTTATTCATCTATTTTCATATATCTATATTTTAAAAACTGCAGGTTATTACAATAGTCCTGCCAGTGTTTTTATCTGTCTGCAATTTGAGTGTAAATATTCAATATATTTCCATTCCTTTATAAAAAGTTTGTTATCCTAGTTTCTTATTCTTCTGGTAAGTTTTGCCATTTCTGCATGATCCATAAATTACCGGTAAGCTTGTTTCATTCACAGACTAGTGCTGGAGAGCCATTAGCCAGCTAGGCAAAGATTCGTTTTCTTTATTACTTCTTTTGCAATACTTTAATGATAGAGGGTATTTTTTTTATTATTAGTATTGAATTTACACTTAGGTCCAGCAATATGTCTATCAATGCCTGTGAGCCCGGTTCAGAGGTATTTATGCAGAGAAACAGTTGGAGGAGTTGCCTTCAAGTCCTGCTTTTGGACTTCCCAGTAACTTCTTAACAGACAATGTAGGAAACAGGACGATGGACAACATGGAGCCTTGCAAAAGCTGGGTTCTTATGTCCCTGTGTTCTTATCCTCAAATCTCCAAGGAAATACCATACCGTTGCCATTTAACTCCAACCTTCTTAAACACACACACACACCCTTTTATGCCCATGTTGCCTGTATGTGTGTGTGCCTGTGTATTATATATAGTGGCAGATGAGGATCACACTCCATGTATCTGCACTAGTTCTGGTACCCCAATGGATCTCAGCAACAAAACAAAAAGTCCTTTCCCACTGGCCTTGTCTCTGCCTATCTAACCAGAAGTTTAAAATGTTATCTTCCATTGACAGCCGCATTCTTTCATTACGGTGGTTGCACAACATCTGAAGGAAGGGTCTGTCATGGGAGCAGCTGATATTGACTGAGGGTAGGAGATGACAGGCTTGGAATCTCATCTGCGAAGGCTGCCAGAGAAATGTCTGCAGGCAGCTTTTTCAATCATCCCTTTTATCAGCACTAATGTTAGCTGTCCTCTAAACCACTGTTCTTCATCCACTGGGATGGAGCCCAGAAATGGGACTTGCTTCATACCAGTCCTAGTAAGACAAAGAAAACATAATGTATAACTGATGTGCTGTGCTGTTGACACAGTCACCTGACATTTATAACTATTGGTTTATCATCAGTTATTGAAGACAATGTAATGCAGCAACAGTGGAATCCTAAGCTGGCAACTCTGTACATGGTGGCAAACTAAGGCCCAGGGGCTGGATCCGGCACAATTGCCTTCTAAATCCGGCATGCAGACGGTCCGGGAATCAGCGTGTTTTTACATGAGTAGAATGTGTCCGTTTATGTAAAATGCATCTCTGGGTTATTTGTGGGGACTGCCTGGTGATTTTACATGAGTAGAATTGTGCTTTTGCAGTCATACCTCGGGATAAATGTGCTTCAAGTTAAGTATTTAACTATATTACTTCCGGGTTTCGCCACACGCGCATGCACAGACAGTCAAAATGGCATCACGCGCATGCGTGGAAGCGGCAAAACGCGACCCGCACATGCGCAGATGCGGGTTGCGTTCGCTTCAGGATGCGAACGGGGCTCCGAAAAAGATCCCGTTTGCATCCCGAGGTATCACTGTATTTAAAATGCATCTCTGGGTTACTTGTGGGGCATAGGAATTCGTTCATTCCCCCCCCAAAAAAAAAATTTAGTCTGGCCCCCCACAAGGTCTGAGGGACAGTGGACCGGCCCCCTGCTGAAAAAGTTTGCTGACCTGTACCCCATGGGCCAGCAACATGGCAGCCACGGGTACAAAAGTGTCAACAAAGGTTTTCCCTGGTGACCATCCCCACCTGCCTCCCACCACAAAATGAGCTTGAAAGAAGCCTTATTTAACCAGTAGAACAGTTACTTCAAGCCTATGTGGAATCCAAAGAAGGTTACATTGGGGAAGGGAGAGGTGTGGTGCCCACAACAACATATCCATTTTGCAAATGTGTCCACACCCCCACCCCCAAAAAAGGTTGGTGATCCTAGGTGAATACACTTAGGAGCCTAAAGCCCCATAGTACTCGGTTCCAGGGGCATAGCTAAGGGTTGGTGAGTTTGGCACCCAGCGATGGCACAGGGCCAGGGGCCCTCCAAAATAAACACCTTTCCACTCTGGCCCTGAGTAACTAGGAGCCTGCCTGCCCATCTGCATGTTCCCTAGGCCGCTCCTCTGGGCAGCTGGGCACATCTCCTCTCCTAGAGTGCAAGGGACAGGAGGTGCCAATACAGCTCCTTGCCACGGGCACAAGGGAGCCTAGGTACACCTCCGCTCAGAACACAGAACCATGTTGATGTGTGAGGATTTAGGCTACAGGTTCCTTAACAGTGAGCCATCACCCGGAAAAGAAGAATTTCATCTTTTTCAGCATTATGCTGTGCCTCTGAAGAAGATAAAGTGGCTGGGCTGTGGTGCGTACTGCATTCATGCCCTAGTTTTAAAATAGGCTCTGGGGAATAACTGAATTAAAAGAAAGATGTTACAAGGGAGCCTCTCAGCCTACTGACTTCCTGCAATGAAAAGCAGCATGTTTGGTCTGTGTATTAATTGGGGGTATTTTACCAACCCTCCCTTCTCATATGTCAAGAGCAACGGCACTCTAGCCAAGGTCCAGTGGCTCCAGCAGAGGACTTAGAGAGTTCAGTTTTGTTTAACCTTGGTCAAGTCAACGAGAACCCAGGCAGCCCAGCTTGCCTGATTATGGTTTATCATTTGGGGTATAAAATGTGTGTTGTAATGCCAGCTGAAAAGATGGCAGGATTTGGTCTAATTAGCCAAAAACTGTCCAGCAATGGTAGCTTTACTCACAGCTTCAGAAGTTTCTGGGACTTGGAGCTGTTGCAGTTGGGAGAAAGGGAAGCAGCTGAGAAATGTGCAATCCTCTTACTCTGGGTGGCCTAGAAGAATCGAGGCTCCACATCTTAAAAATTCCCATTTGGCTTCTGCTGAACTGATAAAATGGAAGTGTAGAGAACAGCTTGCCATGCGATTAGCTCCTTTGTTTCCCCCTGGAAAGATGGGATTATGTATGAAGAAACAGACTTCTGTTTTTCAACCTGAACGGTAGTAAAGTCACAGGGTTAGGGAGCAATCCCAAGCAGATGTAGTTATGGGGGGGGGTGCTGGATGAATCCCCCAGGTGCCAATAAGTGGATGCTCACTTTCTTTGCCTGCTGCATTCCTCCCCATAGCCTTTCTCCCCACTGCATCTAGCTCTAGCTATAAATTAACCCAGCTATGGAAAAAAGCTGAGGGTGGGAGGGTTAGGAGGAATAGGAAGAGGATGGATGGTTCAGCACCCCCATCCCTGTAATGATACTTTACTGTTTTGTGGTGATGACACATTTTCAAAGGCAAGAGCCTGCTGTTCTCACATATATTTGAGAGAAACCACATGTTGGCACAGATTCCTGAGAAGAAACATATCTGACACCACATGGCCGTGTCAAACATGTTTCTTCCCAGGAATCTGTACCAACGTGCAGGAACTGTTTTAACACCCAGTCTTGTGTATGTTTACTCAGAAGTAAGCCCCCACTATGTCCAGTGGGCTTTGCTCTCCAGTACAGTGCAAAAACCTAAACATTGTCTACATAGGCTGTTGAGGATCCCAAGGAATATGATGCCACTATCTGTTGTGTGTGCCTGTTATTTGGGTTGAATCCAGTATTAGTTCTGCTCAGAATAGACCCATTTATATTGATGGGCAATATTAACTTTTGTATATTAATTCCAGGGAGTCGTCTCTGAGTGGAACTTAGTTGGTTAAAACCTTGTGGTTTTATTTTTGAACTGTTTTGTTGTTTTAATAAAGAACTTTGTCCAGGTTGCCTTCGGGACCCCCCCCCCCACCTGACAGTGTGGGGTATTAGGTGGAGTCTGTGAATAAAATAAATAATATAGAAACATTGGTTGCTCACAAAGTATCTGCCAATTGCTGTGGCCAAGTGTGTGTAGAAGGCACATGGCGGCATAACCTGTCCTTTTGCATCTTCTCTCGACTCTAAAGAGAGAGATTCAAAAACTGAATCCAACTCTGAATGATTACAAAACGCAAGGTTTGTGGGAGACAGATGGACAGAGAAAGGAGCCAGGAAAGAGATGGACAAGGGGTGTTCTAGACACTCACTTGGGTTGGTCATTCCACTCAAAGGTTCTGAGCTAATCGAAATGCTTATAGATTTATCAGTCTAAGTAATGTGATGTGACATTTTTTCAGGACGCAGATCAATTTCACAGTGGCCATTGACTTCACAGCTTCCAATGGTAAGTTTTTTTACAGCAGATGTCTCGCAGAGCTGCTGTTAAGTTTTTGTTCACTTGATTTCCCAATGTTTAAATCATTCTTTTTGGAGATGCACGTATTTATTGAAGTTGTTAAATCTACAGTGCAATCTACAGCATGTTTTCTCAAAAGTGTTCATTGTATTCAATTGTACGTCTGCGTAGGACTGTAGCCTAGACGCATAATACCATATGTGCCTAGTCAGAAATAAGTTATATCAGTTTTGCTGCAGTTTACCTCTGAGTAAGTGTATTGTATCTTCAACTTTGGAAGGTGGGATACATCTTAGGAGCTTCCTCTGTTCCTAAGGCTTCATGCAGACCTCATGAATGCCACACTACAGCCTACCAGACAGTGAAGCAACTACTATTCATTCTCTCTCTCTCTCTTTGGCAGGGAATCCCTCTCAGTCTACTTCCCTTCACTACATGAATCCATACCAGCTCAATGCCTATGCAATGGCACTGAAGGCTGTTGGCGAGATAATCCAGGACTATGACAGTGACAAAATGTTCCCAGCACTTGGGTTTGGAGCCAAAATTCCTCCGGATGGGCGTGTGTCTCATGAGTTCCCCTTGGTATTGACAACCTTCCTTGGAATCAGCACTCAGAAACACCTTCTTATACTTTGCCTCAAATTGAATCCAGTGGCAGGCAAACGGGACCCATCTGCCAACATTCCCTGATGAAGGAAAAATCCCCATGTTCTCCTTCAGCAGGAACTTTTCACCAATAGCAGAATCCTTAAATCTTTTAGACTAAAATCCTATACACATTTGCTTGGGAGAAAGCATCATTAAACATAGTAGGACTTACTCCTGAGCAAACATGAATAGGTTTGCACTATACACCTTTGCTTTCTCATGTGATGGTCTCATCCTCGAAGGCTTACCTGGCAAGGAACATTTGAGAGTCCTGGGGCTGACTTAGATAAGTTTGGGGCTGGTTTCTTTCTCTCTTTTTGAAAAGTTGACATGAGCTTCAGATGCAAAGAAGAATCATCATTTTCATTTGCTGTTGCTGCCCCTCTAAATCCCAAGAGGCAGCTCCCTTTGCATCAGCGTAATATCTGATTGGTGACATTTATTGCACTCCCTTAGCTAGCAGTTCCTCTAGCCAGTGTATTGATCTCTGCCGATGGGCATCCACCAGCTGAGCCAAACACTGAGAATGGGGTGGACAGTGGTAGAGAAAGGGGGATGCAATGGGGGCAGTCCGCCCCGGGTGTCATCCCAGGGGGGTGACAAAATCCCCCCCCCCCGGGCATATCACTGCCCCACCAATCGCCCCCCGGGCGGATCACCCAGCCCCGTGGGCAGATCGCCCTGCCCCCTGGGTGGATTGCCCCGCCCCCGGGTGCACAGCATGTGCGCCACTCCAGGTGCCTGAGCGGCTAGCTCTGCTGCTGGGGTGGGGAATCCCAAAAGGGCAAGGATTCAGCCACTCTGCCTGGGGAAATTTCACCCTAATTGTCTCTCCCTTTCTCTCCTGCAGAATGGCAATGTTGACAATCCTCATTGTAGTGGAATAGAAGGTATCCTTGAAGCCTATCACCAGAGCCTCAAGACCGTCCAGCTCTATGGTCCAACTAACTTTGCACCGGTGGTTAACCACGTGGCTAGGTATGTCTCATCAGTGCACGGTATCGTCACAAAGCATGACAAGTGCTATCTGTGGTTGGAAATGACCCGCAGGTACTGAGAATGCAACTCCCATTCTTATCGGCATATTTGGATGGCTGATGACATTCTGGTAGCTTCTTACAAACCATAAAGCGAGATAACCAGCATAGCCGAATGAAAATGTGGGTTGGTAAAATTCTCCTTACTTCATAACCATGCTATTTTAAGCATCCTTTTCAATTCATTATATATCATTTCCCAGTAAGCTTTAACCTTACTACAAGACCATATGTCTTTCAGAATGTGGAGTGTTTAGTTCAGAATTCAGACCACTCTGACAACACTCCTGCCTCTGTTCCTAAATTCTCATGATCTCCTCCCAAAACTCAGGTACGCTGCAGCTGTGCAGGACGGTTCCCAATATTTCGTTTTGCTCATCATCACTGATGGCGTGATATCGGACATGGCCCAGACAAAAGAAGCTATTGTCAACGTGAGTAGCACAGGTTGGGGGTGTTGTCCCAGGAGTTAAGATCTGCCAACAAACAAAAGTGTAACTGCACCTGCCAGGATGGGGAGTAAAATAGTTTCAGGTAGGCAATGTAATATGCTAGAGAGTTAAGATCCTGGGATTTATTACAAGCCATGGGGGGGGGGGAATGTAGCCACAGCACAGATCCATTTTCCCACTGCAAAAAGGTCAAACATTCACTATCCTCACAGGAACTCCACATAGGAACACTAAATAGTATTTTTTAAAAAATTCTGTTCCTTCTTTACCTTGTAGCCATTTTCTGCCCTCATGTTAGCAACATGACTGATACAGCACTTCTAATTAGATTTAGAACTCGCATAGTGCTTAACTTAATTAGTAACCCCTGCACAAGCCTATAAAGTAGACCCCCATTTTAAAGATGAGGAGAACCAAATCTAGCACTAAGCCTAAAGCTTGGGTCTTTACAACTCACTCTTTTAACCACTGTGTGCCATCCTCTGTTATCTCCTGCCTGATCAAAACAGCTGATGAAAGATTAAGGGTGAGAGAAAATGACTTGCCCAAGGCTAATTTGCCCATTGCTCAGGCAGGCTTTGAACTCAGGCCTCCCAGGCAACTTTGAGTATCAGCTGGACCACATGAACTCACAGCAGCTTCCTATTTGCACCATAATTGCTTTAAGCATCCAATCACTTCTCTGGGCAATTTTCCTTTTATCTCCTCCTACCCATGCAGCCATTTTGACACTTCCATGTCCTGTGTTGTGGATGAGGGGTGCTCATTATTAAACTGTTCCAGCCTGGCCAGAGATCAGCCCCAGCAAAGAACACACTGATGATTACACCGTCTGCGTTTTTAACAACTAAATACAATCAGTGATTGCTGATGGGGAAGAGGAGGAAGCTTGATAATTGGATAAAAAGACAGAGTGTGTGTGTGTGTGTTAACAACAACAACAACAAAAGAGTTCCTGAAGGTGTTTGGCAGGCAAGCAGAATGGAAAGCACAAAGCGTATCACTGTGATTTCTTTAAATAACACAATGGCAAAGCCCATTAGCAAGTAGGAGAGCATTAGGGTCAGGGAGAGGTCTCAGAAAAGGTTGTTTCTATAAGCAAACAGAAGGGCTTAGCCTATTAAAATTGGAAGAGGCGGCTAAATAAATGAGGTGAATCTGCTCCCTTTTTCTATGGAAGCAGCAGTTCCTTGATAAATCAGTTGTGACAATGAGTTAATTCTGATTCCATGACTATGTTAGTTTAGCACCATGGAGTGTGAATTGGCTCCCGCCCCATCTCCCCCATGGCAATATTCTCAAAATATTTTGCTACCCATATAAGGATGAAGTGGCATTTTGTGCTTTTTAAAAGATCCAAAGTCTGCACGTATAAAGTGTGATCAGAGTTAAATATACAAATATGCTGCAAATGAGTGGGGGGTAGGGCTAGACTGGCAATATGCCATTACAACCAGCAGCAAACTTAGCAATGCATTTAAAAAGACAAATCTCTCTTCATTGTTCATACGGAATATGGGGAGCGGGGGAACTCAAAGTCCCAGTTCTGCTCCCCCTGGTGTAGTTATTGTGGCGATCACACAGGGTCACAGGACATTTCACCGTCTATTGATCCCTGTGCCACCACTTTATTTCTCGCTGCCACTACCCAGGCCCTACCTGGTACAATACTGAGTCCAATCAGGGTTAAATTGGAACATAAACTTCTATTTATTGCAGTTTAACAAGCGTTTGGTTTCATAAACGGTCTCAATGACAATCATTGGGTGCCTATCCAGACCTATAACTTCTGCTGCCTGCTCTCACTCACTAAACCACCTCTCAGATTTTACTTGTCTTCCCAGCTCCTAACTGTTCCTGACTCAGCTTATTTCGCTACCCTAACTCAACCTCCCCACAGACTCTATCCCAATTCACTCCCACTCCAACCAACCTCCCAACGAACTCTCCCCTTCACCCCTCCTAGAGCTGGTTTTATAGTCCCTCTGACTCCACCCTCCTGGGTTCTGATTGGGTAACCTGTTTAACTATTTCACCTCCAGCACTCTCATATGTTAACATCACAGTTATCACAAAAACTGATTTTTGTGAATCGCACATGAGGATCATGTTCTCAATATGGCTAAGAGTTGCACTGCCATGGCTTGCTGGACACCCCACTACTCAAGTTCCACATGTGAACATGTCATTGGGCATTTGAAATTCCACCAGTCATTATATAAATCAGATGTGGGAAAACCTTTTCCCCTCCAGATGTCACTTAACTACAACTCCCCGCATTCTTGGCCATTGGCCATGCTTGCTTGGACTGATGGAAGTTCTAGCTCAGCAGCATCTTTAGGGCCAAAGGTTCTCCTGCCTGATACAAATGAATAACTATAAAATTATTACACATATGTCTTTAAAAGGCCTAGATCACCATCATCTTCCACTTATAATTAGGACTGGCTTTGGTTCTAGCTTTCTTATATTTCTGTGCCAAAGGCAAGCAACAGCTGCTCTGTTCCCACTTCCCAATATTATTTACCTTTCGTGCAAATATTCATAACCAAGCAGTGCTAAAGCTAGCCCAGGGGTAGGGAATCTGGGACTTCCCAGATGTTGTTGCATCCCTGACCACTGGCTGTGCTTGCAACAGACTCCCCATCCCATCTCTGCCCCACACAATCTATGTCCTTTGCAGCTTTCTGTTTTGAATTCACGCTCTTGTTTTCTCTCATCCTCTCCTTCCCATATCAACCCCAACCCCCTGCCACACTCATCTTCCTTCCTTCTTTCCTGTTGACTCTCAGGCTGCCAAGCTTCCTATGTCCATAATCATTGTAGGAGTTGGACAGGCTGAATTTGACGGTAAGAACTTTTGGGCAAACAGTCATGAAATATGATGACTTTCAAATGCTTTGGCTGAAAGGCTGAATCCTATGCTCCTGCTACAATGGCAGCTGCTATCCCAGAGGTTAAGGCCAGTATGAGATACCGTTTTTTTCACTCTATAAGATGCACCAGACCATAAGACACACCTAGTTTTTGGAGGAGGACAACAAGAAAAAAATGTTCTGAATCTCAGAAGCCAGAATGACAAGAGGGACCACTGCGCAGCGAAAGCAGTGATCCTTCTTGCTGTTCTGGCTTCTGGGATAGCTGCGCAGCCTGCATTCGCTCCATAAGACGCACACACATTTCCCCTTACTTTTTAGGAGGGAAAAGGTGAGTCTTATAGAGCAAAAAAAACTGTTGTTGCGATCTATGCTTAGCCAGCAGCAAAACCAACAGAACCATGTCCAGCAACAGGCACTAATATAGCAGTGCTGACAGAAACACCCATAGCAACTCTGGTATCACCCACCCACTGCAGCTTTGGATACTAGCGGTGACACTAGATTAGCCATTCTCAGAAAGCAGAAAAACATATATTGTAAATAATACATTGATACCATCCAACCAGATCCTTATCTCCCCCATCTGGCTGAGTTTGGCTGGTGAGTGGGGCCACACACCTGTCAGTCACCTGACATCAGTTAATCCAATTTTGCCCACACGGTTTGGAATCAAGCCATGCAGGCAAAGGCACGGTGCTTTGCAAGCCCTGGCGTGGTGCTTGCATAGTGCTGTGTGGCATATTTTGCTCTGCATGGGGGAATGACAGTGCCTGCCAACCCCCTTTAGCCCCAACTGCATCTCCACCTGCAGAGGGTAAGTGGGCATGGTGCCAGTGGCAGAGGAAGCCTCTTGGGCACCTGGGGCGGGGCACCCAGGTGCAGGGTGAATCGACCATAGGTCAGAGGGCATGGCACCCTTAGTAGGGACAGAGCATGCAGTGCCCTTAGGGAAGGACGGAATGGGGGCACCCTACAGCTGGGGGGAGGCAGCAGGTGGACATTGTGGAGCCTGCAGGCACCTGAGATGCATGGCTCTGGCGCGCTGCAGGCCCTGCTGTGAGTGCCGCCTACCATTTTGTCACCCCCCCCCCCAGTGAGGGCACCTGGGGTGGGCCGCACCTTCCGCACTCACCCTTGCTACGCCCCTGCATGGTGCTCCTTTGCAAGCAACATCCATGCAGAAAAACCACTTGAAAAGAAGGGTGCTCCTTTGGGTGCAAAGGAGAGCCAGAAGAATTAACTCCACTTCTCTTTGTCAGGGGGACGTAGAGCAAAATTTCCTCCCCACCCTCCTGCTCCTGGCTGAATGCCCATCCCCAAAACTACTTTAGTTCTACAGGTGGTCCCCAGGTTAGCTCAGGGCAGGTGACCCTGATTCGGGACCCCTGCATCCATGACACGGGGCAGATAGGGGCAGCTGTGCCCTATAGTCACTATAGATTTGCAAATATTCCCATAGGCATTGAATGATGCATGATTAACCCAGTGTACCTTGGAAGTTGAACAGAATCCATTCCGGTTCAACTTCCAAAACATTTGGAAATCAAAGCTCAGCTTCTGATTGGCTGCAGAAGCATCCAAAAGCATGCAAAAGGCTGAAAGGCTGTATAATGAAATCAACGGGTAGAATGGTAAAGGTAAAGGTACCCCTGCCCGTACGGGCCAGTCGTGTCCGACTCTAGGGTTGTGCGCCCATCTCACTTAAGAGGCCGGGGGCCAGCGCTGTCCGAAGACACTTCCAGGTCACGTGGCCAGCGTGACGAAGCTGCTCTGGCGAGCCAGCGCAGCACACGGAAACGCCGTTTACCTTCCTGCTATAAAGCGGTACCTATTTATATACTTGCACTTAGGGGTGCTTTCGAACTGCTAGGTTGGCAGGCACTGGGGCCGAATGACGGGAGCTCACCCCGCCGTGGGGATTCGAACCGCCGACCATACGATTGGCAAGTTTTACCCACAGCGCCACAGAATATAACAGATTAATTATATCTTGCAGTGAGCAATGAGAAACAGACATTGATAGGGCCATCAGTAGAGCAAATTACAATACTCGAAATGAAAATTGAAGGTGGTTTTCCTGCTCTGAAAGAAGATAGTGGAGCTCTTTGCTCAAATTGCCTTTTTCAGATAATGCAACAGCTTATCAGTCATGGCATAGAGGAGTTTTGTTGGCCTCCTGCAGTCTTTTACTCCTTTGCACCCTTACTCATGCTATGTATTATTAACCCACCTTCCTTCCTTCCTTCCATTCATCCCTCCCCACAATGGACAGCCATGGTGGAGCTGGATGGAGATGACATTCGAATCTCGTCCCGTGGAAAGATTGCAGAACGTGACATTGTCCAGGTATGTTTTTTAATTAAAAATAATAATAAACCACAATCTGCCTTGTGTGCCAGTCTTGTTGCAGAACAGGCAAGAGCTGAAGAGCCTCCGTGCTTCAAAGCTGACTTGTGTTAGTCAGTGTGGGGGTTTTCAGCTCACTTTCAGGGTGTCAGGAGACCCAACAGCAGCTGTTACTCTGCTTTCCTGGCAGGCAGTGGAGACTTGTCCAGTGGAAGGAATGGCGTGCTGCCCCACCAATCTTGAATGTGCCCTCAGCCCACCCCCACCTGCCTGCCTGCCTGCCTGCCTGCCTGCCTGCTTACAACCAACCCAGGGGGTGGCACTGCCCGCCAGCTTCCTTCTTCATCTCAGGGTTGCCAGAACTCAACCAGGAGGAGGAAAACTAGGACAAAACCAGGGCAAGTTGGCTCTGCCTGTGGTTGGCTCTGGCTGGACCTACTGTTGCACTCCCCTACCTTCCAGCTCATGAGTCCTAATGGGACACCAGTCACCACTACCAGCAAGGTGGGTCTCTATTGCTTGCTGGGAGGGTGAGGTTGGTGTGGTGTGAACACACTAGCAGAGCCAGTCTGGCATCTTTGCACTGCACTGACTTCCCTGCCCATCCTAGTAAGCAAGAGCAACCCACCTGCTGGCAAGCTAGTATAATGGTTCGACTGCACCAGGCAAACCATTTCTGATCCTCACTGAACTGAATGTGCCAAGACAGGGTTCTCTGAGTTACATGGTTCCCTAGCTCCAGTTGTCTTGCATCACTCTGAATATGCACCTGGGTAGAAGAAAGAAAACAAGGCTGTCAGGGATGGGTGAGAGCTATTGCCAGGGCAACAGCTCAGTGACGGGGCATGTCCTCACATGCAGAACGTGCCAGGCTCAATATTTGGCATCTTCAGTTAAAAGGATGATAGGATAGCAAGGTGCCATGAAAGACCTCTCAGGTACATACTCCAGAGAGCTGCTGCCAGTCAGCCTACACTGGCCCAGATGCAATAATAGTGTATCTTGATACAAGGCAACTACCTGTTGGACTATGCTGAAATGGCAAAGCTGACCAGAAAGCTCAGAAACCAAGAAGACAAAAACCTCCCATTCAAGGAAGAATGGGGGGAAATTATAGTTTATTTAGGAGACCATTGTAAGCAGATGAAAACATTAGCAGGATTTGAATAACACTTATAATGTAACAAACACTATGGACAATATATATAGACAGAGAGATGTGAAATAATATGCACTTGAAAATGTTGACAGTAGGACCCATGGAAGTCTGGAGATTCAGAGAAATCTCTAAATATGATGATCTATATGGTATTGTTATAACTTTACTTTTGTAAAATCAAATAAACGTGTGTGGGGGTTTTTTAAAAAAAGATACAAGGCAACTTCCTATATTTTCTAATATGCATTTAATTCTGTAGC
The DNA here is from genome assembly GCF_965153285.1 of Podarcis tiliguerta. NCBI lineage: Eukaryota > Metazoa > Chordata > Lepidosauria > Squamata > Lacertidae > Podarcis > Podarcis tiliguerta. The sequence continues at coordinate 46,894,620 of NC_139539.1, forward strand.
CCACCCCATCCTGAAGATCTGAGGTGAGTAACAATTAAAAGGCATAGCCTATCAAAAGAGTTTAACTTACCAGAGAGCAGCAAATTCCATTGCAAACTTGCTTCCCTGTCAAAGCTGGGGAGGTTTTGGCATGATCTCTGCCTGGCAAACTGCTCGAGTTTTGCCACCTGTGATCTTTTTATACTAATGCGGTCCAGCCTTCCTGGATGAGGGAAGTCTCTGTTGTAAGGCTATATATTGCCTTTTGAATGATTTGCCTTTCATGCCTTCGATATACTGTTCTCTCTCCCAGTTTGTCCCATTCCGAGATTACATTGACCGCACAGGAAACCACGTCCTGAGTATGGCTCGGCTGGCTAAGGACGTTCTTGCTGAGATTCCCGACCAATTCATCTCCTACATGAAGGGACGCGGCATCAAACCCAACCCAGCTCCACCTCCATACACCCCCACAGGCCACACCCTCCAGACAGAAATCTGAACGCCAGGAGAGGAAAGCAGCACTTGAGGGCAGGTGCCTACAAAACAGAAGTCACTGTCTTGGATCAGCTCTCAACTTTCTGCGGGCAGACTGACATCCGGGCAGTGACCACACCACAAAATGAAAATCTACAGTGTACTCTTTTCTGCAAAAAAATAATAATAATCCTCTCTGAGAGCTGGTTTACTGCTGCCATTCTGGCACACCAATGTGCATCGTTGGAAGAACGGACCAGCCGTGAAACCTGGGGGGGAAATAAGGGTTTTCATTTCATTTTGTTAAAGGACAAGCCCTGTTGTTGGCAAGTTTCCTCGTTTCCTATTTGGAGAGATCACCATGGTGAGAGAAATCCAGCCTGTCTTGGTAGGCCTCATAAGGAGGCACAGATCATTCATTTCTCTATGGTTTGTGTGATGAAGCAGCCCCTTTTTCCATGCATCTTCCCTTGCCCCACCCCTTAGAGCTGAATGATTTGGGGTCTTCTTCTTTTTTAAGCCCATGTATAGTCCAGCTGCCACCTCAAGTCTTCTGACACTTCTTCCTCGCTTTGTAATGGCTCAGCTTATGGATTGACCTGGCAGGCTGAATATTGTGATCAAGTGACCGTGTGATGTCGTCTCTTAATGCTGCTGGTGTTGCTGCTGTTCTTTGTACTGCATCCAGTCCCTAAATTGCTTAACCCCACCCCCTTATTCTTTGTAAATCTACTTTGACAAATATTTGTGCAGGCCTGGATTGTTTGTTCCCTTGCTTGTTTGGTTTTTGTGACTCTGTTAAGTCCCTTTTGCATTTTTTAACCCCTGGTTTTCAGCAAATTGCTGTCTAGATTTGATATCTGAGAAGGTATTATTGTGCAGGGCATGAGAGAGAGAGAGAGAGAGAGAGAGAGAGAGAGAGAGAGAGAGAGAGAATGGGCCTCATTTTTTACCTCTTCGCACTTCTGCCCATCAGAGTGATAACTTACAAGTGGTATCCTCAGTCAGGATGATCTTGAAGTTTGGGCTTCATAGAGTGTGTTCATAGAGTGACAGGAAAAGTTGCTTCCAAGGGTTATGTAGGAATGGGCATAGCTCCTGTGTTGCACTTTGGTATGTCCTTTCTTCATTTCAGCCTTTGCAGAACTTGGACCTGCTATATAAAAACTCCAGCTTGGCATGGATCAGAAAAGCTGCCTATAACTCTGAAAGCTGCTTTCCCCACCTGGAGCTCTCCAGATGTTTTGAGCTGCAATTCCCATCAGCTCCAGGCAGCACCCAATGAGGCTTGTAACTCAAAACATCTGGCAGGCAGCAATTTGGGGGAGGCTGTTCTAAAGCAGTGGTGACCTACCAGATGTTGCTGGACTCAGCTCCCATCATCCCTGACCATGCTGACTGGAGCTGACAGGAGTTGGATTCCAACATGATCTGGAGGACCACAAGGTCTCCTGCTGTGCTCTGACACAAAACCATACTCAGACTCCTAGAATTTTCCAGACTCTCCCCTGGAAAGCCCCTGGAAAGGTTAGTGGGGGTTTGTGTGTGTGTTAAAAAAATTGTTTATGTACATATTTATTTCAGTTTATACCCCGTCCTCAACTCAGGGCAACTCAGCTGAATTTAAAAGTACCGTACCTCCCATTAAGCCAAGCAGATCTTTCAATCATATCCCTTTTAAAACCAGAAATTCTAGACAAGTGCCCTTTTCTGATTCAATCATGGATGAAGCCCTCACCCATTCATTCATTCATTCATTCATTTCATTTATTTATTTCATTTATTTATTTCATTTATTTATTATTTCATTTATTTATTTCATTTATTTATTATTTCATTTATTTATTTCATTTATTTATTTATTTATTTATTTATTTTATTTGTATACCTCCCTTCACCACAAGATCTCAGGGCAGGTCGCAGAATAAAAATACAAGTAAATAATTAAAACAAAAACAAAATAACGCGCGCCCTCCCTTCCCACAGACACATTTAGAAAGCTGTAGAAAACTAATCAGCCAAAAGTCTGGTTGAAGATAAATGCTTTTGCCTGGTGCCCTAAAGTATATAATGAAGGTGCCAGGAGAACCTCCCTGGGGAGAGCATTCCATAGACGGGGAGCCACTGCAGATAAGGCTGGTTCTCGTGTTGCCACACTCCGGGCCTCACATGGAAGAGGCACACGAAGGCAAGAGTCCTGCCCATCAACTGCCCCACCTGCAGGTGTCAAAGAGAAGTAGAGCTGTGTGTCATCAGCATATTGCTGGCATATTGCCCTTTGCCACTTCCTCCTTATTCCACCACCCCTTCACCTGCATTGTCTCTCAGTATTCCAGATCCACTTCCCTTACCCCAATCACTAACCAACCGTACTACCAGGGTATTTCGTTCTCTCTTGCATATCCACCTTCCAGAGCAGCACTGATTCCCAAGGGTACGTCGGGCAGCTGCCACTCCTATGTGATGATAGGTAAGGAGCTCCTGGAAGCTATTCACAAATCTCCAGGGCAAAAATGGGGAACCTGTGGCCCTCCAGATGTTGTTAGACTACAGCTACCATCGTGCTTCACCACTGGCCATTTAGAGGACCCCTGGTTCCCTGCCTCTGGAGAAAGAAAGGTGCTGGGGAAGAAGATTGATCGCCAGTGAGATCCTGCTTCCAAGGCTAACTGCTAAATCATAGAACTGTAGACTTCGAAGGGACCCCAAGGGTCATCTAGTCCAACGCCCTGCAATGCAGGAATCTTTTGCCCAATGTGGGGCTCAAACCCACAAACCTGAGATTAAGAGCCTCATGCTCTACTCACTGAGCTGTTCTTGTTTATTAAGCTGAAGCTCTTAAGGATTCGAAGGGCTTTTTTTTATGTAGGCCAACAAAAATATGCTCCAGCTTCCATTTTCAAGTTTCAATCCTTATTTGGCAAGGTTTTTAAACCACGGGTTTCATGCATTTGTAAAATCACAAACTGCTTTCCCTCCTTCCCCCCCCCCCCCTTTAGCTGGTTGCTTGAGGTGTTCCAGGGATGTCTTAACTCACAGGGAGCCAGATCCCCAAACCTTTCTTAGCTATTAGGGATCGGATCTGCTCTGGGGCTGGACAGCTCTTTTGCTAACTGGAATAATGATGAAAGATGCACTTAGAAGTAGCCTAGCTAGTACTCTCCCCTCCCTACTTAAGAAGTTGTTGGGGAGCATACTAGGCACTTGCTAAGCACTTTCCAAATTATTCTTCTTATTGAGAATAGATAAATGCTGGCGGTAGCATGATGTGAAAGGAAGCACACTGCTTATGTGAGATCCTTAGATTTTATATTCCCTATCACCTTCCCCTTTCCTAGACTAACAGATGACTACACAATAGAAGTCAACAAGACTCTGGACAGCTGGTCAATGACTGCTTGCCAAACCTAGGCTCATATGTTGAAAATATTCCAAGTGAAATAAGGGGGAAATTTCCACTCTAAACAGACACACCACCGGGATCCTGCAGTACACTTTTAAAAACCAAGGTGCTGTATAGTATAGTATTTCCTCCAAGTGGCTCTCTAACCCACCTTTGTAACTATCAGGCAAAATTGGGACAAGATTCAGGTCAGTTTGGTGACTAGAATGGAAGGATAAATTTATGTATGAGAGCAAAGAATGATTCATTGTTTACCTTCAGGGCACCTTAAGCACTTCATGGGGCTTAGGGTTGTACTCAATGATAGTCCTATGCATAGTAGGCCCATTGAAATTAATGAACATGACAAACTGAGGTCCATTGACCTCAGTGGGTTTAGCCTGAGTAAAACTTAGCTGAATACAACCCCTACAAAGTTGTCGTCTTCTTCCTCACCACTTTAGCTACATTGGATTCTGTCTAAGTGGCCACTTCTAGCTACTTTTGAGATGAAGTCTTGGTTGGTTGGCTGGCTTGGCTCATGAACTGTTACAGAGCCAGTCAGCCAGCAAGTTTTCTAATACTCACCTGAGCTCAGTGGTGGGTTTCTGTTGGTCTTTGAGGAACTTCAGCTTTGCCAGTTGATAGTAAGTGACACTTAGTCTCCCTCTCTGGGACAGATCCTGTGCTGATGCAGAGTCAGCATCACCTATAACTCAACCAGAAATGATCACTTTTGGGGATGGCGTTGCTGTATTAAATTACTTTTCCCACATGATGAATAGCACAGACTCGGGGCAATCCTGCACTGGCGATGATCAATGGGAGCTTTGCCATTGCCTTTGCTTTGGGATGTGGATTATACTCTAAAACTGCAACCTCGAAGAGCGTATTGTCTTCCAATTTCCAAAAGAAGTAAGCGAGTGAGAATACTGTTTCTCTGCCTCTTTTGTCTTAGCAGTATTAATACATTTACCCCAGAAGCAGAAGCCTCCATACAGGAGACAGTGGGAGGCACATCTAATACGCTGTCTAGTTCTGCAGGAGCAGAGGTACCACTGAGCAGTGTTTGCCTGTGCTAATTTGTACCCCATCTGTCTGTAAATTATCACATCATCCCAAGAGTGACTGGGGAAGTGCTACATAAGCTATGGATTTGTGCACCATATCTCTGCCCACCCGTTGGGTGAAGCATGGCGCTGAAACTGCCCTGTTCCCAAGTTTATATGAGTGGATCAGCACGATGTATATACAGCATGCAAATGTGTGCCTACGGATGGAAGGGGCTGGCGAACATCTTGGGCACAAACACATTTAAAGATCAGGTAGTGGGTTGGGCATACCTGTTGAATCCCAGGCCTATTGACTAGGTCTTAGGTGGTGGAAACAGCAGGAATTCTCCAGGTGACCTAGTTTGAAGCCTGTTGTATGTACAGTCTATTCCCAAATCCAAATTTTCTCTGGCTTCTGGAGTTTCTTACAGCCACCCAGCATGTTCCATTTCCCCTCCTCCCTTCACGACTGTTTTTTATTTGCATGGCAATGGCCTTTCTCTCTTTTATGCTACCGTTTCCTGCGTTGAATGTCTGATGTAATATAGTTCCTATTGGACTGCCTTAAACTGAAATAAATGATTCCTTTTATTAAAGCACTGTGTGAGCTTTTATCTCGTGGCACAAATGATTTATTCAGGCTATTATCTGATGTCCCTAAATTAGGAGGACAACCTTGGGGGGGGGGAATCACTCTCAGGATGAAGAAATGTAGACTGTAATGTTGTTACATATATGCTGAAAAAGGAATGAAGTAATGGAAACTTTTAGAAACAAAATCTTTACCGATGAAAGATTGTATTCTCTTTCCCTATGTGAGTAACTGGGTTGTATAATTTATATATATACCCACACAACTTGTAACTTAGCAGTAATTGCTACAAAATACATGCACTCATTAAACGCACTCAGCTACATAAAGGTTACAAAAAGCAAGTACAGGCTACATCATTACAGAAGTGCATTCAAGCAGATCTTGAATCAAAATCCTAAAACCAAGAAACCATTAGCAGCATTTTTACAAGAACCACAAGAAGGGGTAGGGACTACTGGCGTGATTTAGACAGATGTAGCAGCCCCAGCTCCTTCCTACTCAGATTTCATTGAGTATGAACATCCTATGAAGGTCTACTCAGAAATAGATCCTACTGGGACTTAGGATTGTGTGCTTAGGATTGCAGCCTTGGTATCTAAATTTCAAATTCATTGCATTCCAGAATAATTTCCTACAAGAACTTGCTTTTGGCAGAGTTCTCAAGACTAAAGAAAATGTGGAGAAGATAGAAGACACAAAAAAGGGGGAGGAGCTTTGCTATAGAAATCTGATCGTCACAAAAACTTCAGATTCTGTTATCATTCACTACAGAAACAGCCTGTGTAGACATGTCAGTCCAAGTGTGCAAAGTACAATAAAAACCCTTTCAAGTCCTCATCTCCTTTTAATTGCATAATTAAATTTGGGGAGGGAAGTAGGCTGTATGCTGAGACCCTTCTACGTTCTGGGTCCGGAAAGTGCCAAATTTTAAACAAGGATTCAAATTCCTGGAATAGCTAGGCTTGCTTCCTAGTGAGGCGATAGCCTAGACCATTGAGGGAACAAAGGGGGTGGCTCTGTGCCAGACACCAAATGGATGGGGTCCCCTCCCTTGACTCACTGGTAAAGGTAAAGGTACCCCTGCCCGTACGGGCCAGTCTTGCCAGACTCTAGGGTTGTGCGCTCATCTCACTCTATAGGCCGGGAGCCAGCGCTGTCTGCAGACACTTCCAGGTCACATGGCCAGCGTGACAAGCTGCATCTGGCGAGCCAGCGCAGCACACGGAACGCCGTTTACCTTCCCGCTAGTAAGCGGTCCCTATTTATCTACTTGCACCCGGGGGTGCTTTCGAACTGCTAGGTTGGCAGGCGCTGGGACCGAACGACGGGAGCGCACCCCACCGCGGGGATTCGAACCGCCGACCTTTCGATCGGCAAGTCCTAGGTGCTGAGGCTTTAACCCACAGCGCCACCTGCGTCCCTGACTCACTGGTAGTTAGTTTAAAAAGAAAAAAAGCCAGAGTTGAGAGGGGAGAATTGAGCTGGAAGCTAGAATCAGGAAGCTGGGAAAGCAGAGGGAGACAGCCATGCCTGATTTCTGCTGGAATCCAAAGCTGTGGCTATGGGGGAAGCAAGACCTTCATGCTCCATCATAGGCTCAGGTTGTATGTGCAAATAAATCATGTATCATAAAGATATCACCGCTCCCTTATTCCAGAGGAAACCTGAACCCTGGGTAAGTGCCTAGGGCCCTTGGAAACTCGAACAGATCAGAGATTGAGGTGGCGTCATGGGTGTAGCCAGGGGGGGGGGCAGGGAGGGGCAGCCTCCGCCCCAATCAATAAAAATCACTAAAAATACATAGCAAACTGAGGTTCTGCCCAACCCCCAACAAAAACCCTGGCTATGCCCATGGATGACATACCACAGCTCCTTAGTGCGCTAATTATCAAACTGAAAACAGAAGTTGCAACATAAGCGCTCAAAATAATTTAAAAACTTGATTCCTTCATTCATCAGAAGACAATCCAAATGTCTGTTGTGAGGCTAGTCAGTTGTTCCAGCTCATATATGCTTATTCGTGATAAGCATACTGATTTTCAAAAACTGACCAATAGGTGAATTCTTTTTCATATGCAGACAAACAGTGGGAATATAACCTGCAAATATGTGGAGAGGAATCCTGCCCTTCATCCTAGTATGGATACTTAGAGTGGTTCATAAACTGAAAAGGATGAGGTGATAGAAATGCTTTGGGCATCCACCCCCAAGCAAAGTTAACATGGTGGAACCATACTGCTTTAAAAATCGATGCACCAAATTTGTTTGTACACTATAGCTAAGCATTTAAATGCTTTGGAGTCTTTCACTATGAAATTGAAAGCCATCGGTGGTTTTTGTGATTAGTGTGGCATGCCTAAGACAACTGACACTATATTGAATTCACACAGGCAAATGTGTAATTAACATTCAAAAGGCCTGTGGCTGCTGGCAAAGTGTTGTGTTCCAAATACTGTTCCTTGTCGTGCATAAAAAGTCATCTATTTTTCTCTCTGTTCTGTCTTTGCAGAATGCTAATTCATGCCATAAGAAGTGTACACCCCATTATAGTACTGGGAGGGAAGATGCTGAGCTCCTGCAGCCCATGGGAGCATGGAAAGGATAGGAAACAATCGATAAGGGCAATCATTGTCAGCTAATATCTGAAGCAAAGTCCTTTTCTTGGCATTCAAAATACCATCCACTGTTCTTCTCCCAGTAGAGAGCTGGGGATTCCTAAACTCATACTAATAGGGGCTTAATATTTCAGGTCTTGCATGATTTATTTAATGAGCATTCAGAAAGATCAAGGATTGCTTCCAACCACAGCATAATGTCATTATGTGCCAGATCAAGTATGATCTGCTGGAAACATCATGACCCTTTAATTGGTCCCAATCCACGGGGTTCCATGGGGAGCTTAGTGCATCTGTGCATCACCAGAAAAGCAGTCCACTTCTCCAAAATTCAGGGAGTGCTGTGTTAGTAGCTCTTGCAGAAGAAAACTAAATCAGAGAGTTCAGTAGAGCCCAGCCTTTAACCAAGTGCCAGGAAAATAGTTGTCCCTTAGTAGTGAAGGACCAATTAGAGTGGATTCACAGAACGAGGATTTCCTTGCCTTAAGCAACATGTTGCAGGCATCTTCTTCCAGGTTTGGTTCCCATTGAAATTGTAGGTCAACAGAAGGCTGGCAGAGCTGAAGCCTTTCACTATAAACAGAAACATTTAAAATCAAGGTGAAGTGGATGTGTGGCTGAAAGCAAACCCCACTGACTTCAGCGAGGCAGGCTCCCAAGTAAAGTGTGTGTAGGTTTGCAGCCTTAATCTCACCAACTGTGATTACATAAAGCTGGTTCCATCCTCAGCTTTCAAAGGCGTAAAGATTAATATGATAGTAATGATGATGAGATGGGGTGAGCTCCCGGACGGGGTGAGCTCCCGTTGCTCGGTCCCTGCTCCTGCCAAGCTAGCAGTTCGAAAGCACATCAAAGTGCAAGTAGATAAATATGTACCACTCCGGCGGGAAGGTAAACGGTGTTTCCGTGCACTGCTCTGGTTCGCCAGAAGCAACTTAGTCCTGCTGGCCACATGACCCGGAAGCTGTATGCCAGCTCCCTCGGCCAGTAAAGCAAGATGAGCGCCGCAACCCCAGAGTCGGCCACGACTGGACCTAATGGTCAGGGGTCCCCTTTACCTTTTTTAATGATGATGATGATTTTTTAAAAGTCGACCTACATGGTGGTCCTTAACAGAGGAGCCCACAACCAAGAGAGCTGATTAGGAACTGTAGCTTGGAGAAACTCTTCTCTTCAGCTGGATGTCCTCCAAGTCCCAGGAAACAGATATCTCTTCCCTGAGCATAGAAGAAGCAACAGTGGTGCAGCATCCCTTCATCCTGAGGTCCCAACCATTATAAACAATGCTAAAAAAACAGTATTTACAATCCCAGAACAAGGTGGGTCCTTATTTCATAGAAATCTAATGTAAAGAGATTAAATCTCTGGACATGCTAGGATGGGTCACCTTTTTCTGACCTCATTCTCCATCTCCCAGCTGAAGAGGGGAACATGCAGGCTGCCCAAGACACATCTGAAGAACAGGCAGCAGTCTTGGCAGTTTGACAGTGGAAGCAGATGCCAAGCTAGGCCACACCTCCTCCCTCACCAATATGCTGATTTTTGAGACTGGCCACACCCACTTCCGGAATGCAGGTTCCAATGGCTTTTCACCCAGTCCTTTTTTTATGCTTTGTGCATCCGCATCTAATCTTGACCCTTTCTATATATATATATATAAAATACTGATGTGTGCTTTTCTTTTTATAAATCTGCCAAAGAATAAAATCAAATAAGGATTAAGGGGTTTTCTCAGGACAGTGGAGGGCATGTGTGCTGCGACCCATTGGTGGTGGCACTTGCCCTTCGGCAGGAGGGGAGGACCAAAAATTGGGGGTTGAGGAGGGTCAGTCGCAGGGTGTGAGAAACATCCTTATTTTCATCTGAGAAGTGTTGGAGGTACAGCAATCCAACCACTGCCGCCACCCACTCTGATCTTGCTAAATCTGGTAGTAAATGATATCAGCAGAGTATTGTCACAGCTCTGTGGCTCTTATGTTCTGAGTGGTGCAAGAAGCATCACTGAATGCGCAAATGTGCCTTTCCTTTCCTTCCGAAGCGAGATGGGAAATGATGAAAAGTCAATCAAAATCATGTTGGCGTGCCGCTTGCTTACGTCAAGCAGATTCCTGCAGCGTTTCTTAAAAATGGCCCCTCTGCTGCTCTGCTTTGTGGCGTTCTGATTTATTATTTACGCCGAACAATGGGGATTGGATCAGAACAATTCAACTTGCTGGGGAAATTGCTGTGTAGTTATTGCTTCATTATTAGATTCTCTTGGTGATTAGGAGTATTGAGGCAGCCCCTGGGGCAGGTTGCAAAAAGCACTGCTTCGGAAAGGAAGGAAAACATGGCTGGGGATTTATATATTTAAATGCTAGCAGCCCATTTAAAAGCAGGAAAAGATGAAAAGCTACTGGAAAGAGGTGCGATAAAATAAAATAAATCTACAGTGAAAGTGCTGCTTTGTGCTTGGTCTTCCTCTGCATTTCCATAACTGTTTTCCATTTACAGCAATGAGCTCGCGAAGGAATTTTAAAAATGCAACAGCGACATCTACGGGACAGAGACTGACTCAGCACCATGTTTTTCAGCCCCAGGGAGAACCCCTGATAGCATGCAGAAGCCCTGTGGGTCTTTCAGTAGAGACTCACGAACAGGTGACTCAGTGGATTCCTATTAAGGGACCAAACGGTATGGCTGCCCCGTAATAATAAAATGTTATGCTATTTTTTTATTATTGGTTGTTTTTACAGATCTATTATAATGGATGATAAAGCTAAGCAAGATTACACAGGAGATTCTGACTAAGCATTAGGAAGCACTTTCTGATGGCAAGAGCTGTTCAGCAGTGGAAAAGACCACCTCTTCTTCCTTGGAGGTTTTTAAGCAGAGGTTGGATGGCCATCTGTCATGGATTCTGGAGCTGTGACTCCTGTATTGCAAGGGCTTGCGCTAGATAAGCCATTGGGTCCCTTCCAACTCTGCAATTCTATGATTTGCAATTAGGGTTCTTATACTTGTTCTACAGAGTAGCATATAATGCATGTCATCAGTGCTGTTCTTCAAAGCACAGTGAGTCCACATTGGTGTTTTGTTTTGTTTTGAAATGACAAAGTGCTTGGTCTGATTGAGTAGCCTAAGTTTGCCTCTAGCTCCCTCTTAGAGGCTGTTGACGTAGTTATTTGGGTCCAATCAACTCTGCCCATGGTCCTGGGGTTACCTGAGACCTCGTCGGCAAAGCAACTTTTTCAGGCTAGCCTGAAACTGATCAGAAAGGGAAAAGCAAATGAGGGGGCTTACGGAGCAGTTTGAATAAGCCAGAATGCTAGATAAGCCGGAGGCTACAAATCCTGCAGGAGTTTGTGGGAGGCTGTGGGTGGCCGAGAGGTATATCACCACTGAGCATGGTATCCACATCAGGATGAAAACCGCCAATACGGTCAGGATCATGACAGTTGCTTTCCTGTTGAGCCGAATGCTTGAGGATGAGTGGACCACCACCATCTTCCTGAACCAGAGGGAATGGACGATTCTGGAATAGCACAGGACCAAGAGAAGCACAAAGGGGAAGAAGGCAACCCCACCAAAGAGAACAAAATACAGGTATGTTTGCCTCGGCGTCATCAAAAGCGTACAGTATCGAGCATCTTCAAGTACGACGACTCCTTGGTGTATCCAGTTGGGGACAGACACAGTGAAGCCCATGAGCCACATGACCATGCAGAGAAGAAACCTCTGGAGCCAATTTGCTGGGAAGGAGCAGGTGGGATGAACAACTGCCAGGTATCTCAGGATGGAGGTGACCACCATGCTATAGAAGCTGCAGAACATGGTCCACATGGAAAAGCTCTGGCTGCTGACACACACAGCCAAGCCCATCTCCCAGTCCTCATAGACAAATGTGAGCAGCAGCACGGTGACATTGTAGAGGAGGAAGATCAGGTCAGAGATGGTGATGTTGACCATGAGAGTGTTGGTCATGGCAGAGATGGAGTTGGTGCTCCTGCTGCTCCGGAAGCCCTCAATCAGGACCAGCAGCATGAAGAGGTTGCCAGCAAAGCCAACCAACAAGATGAGGCCACAGAAAGAAGCAAATATGTATCTCAGCTGTGTCACTGTCAGGCCACCAAAGCTGTCGTCTGTCCCATGAGAAGAGGCGTTGAAAGTCTTGTTGGAAGCATGAAAGAAATCTTCGCTGGTTGTTGTGAGCTCCATTATTCCAGTGCGAGGATGAAACTGAGAAAATATGAATCTACAACAACAACAACAACAACATATCATTGTCCTGGCCCCTGAGTAATGTGTATATGTATATCAAAATTTGCCATATTAATGCATTAAACACAAATCACAGCAATAATAACAAAAATGATAGGCTTTCAGATGTATGTTTTAGATTCTGCACCGAGCAGGCAGTTGTATGAGATGAAGTGCCCTTACAAGTCCATGAGTCTCTGTTCAAGCACTGCTTTCCATTCATGCCCCTGAGTGGGTCAGCATCCCCATACTCCGCTGAATCTGAGCATCTCAGAAGAAGCGTTGGGAGTGTGGACAAGGTAGAGACTTCCTTCCAAACATGAGCCAGCATAAGGGCACATCTCCTACAATCCATTGTGATCATAAAGGTCACCACATGTCTCCACTCACCAGCTTAACCCATGGTTTGCACTGCAAAGGGACAGCAGAAGGTTAGCTTTGACACCAGTCACTGCCGAATCAAAAGATCAATCCCTCCCCACTACCACCACAAAGCAAAAGGAAACAGCTTTCCCCTTGAGTAAAATGTTCCTCCCAGTTCATTTAACAAGGCTCTAGGTACAGTATTCAGCTGCAATTGCTAAAGGGTGAAAGCTTACCAAGCCATTGTGTTTTATGGACAGACATCAGAGAGGGCACCAATTCACTTGTAAATCATTGCAGCTGGGTTGAGATAGAGATCAGTTCTGCAATTCCCCATATCTGTTCCCAGCAGATGGTGACTTATATTACTTTGCCTGGCCTGTGGGGATAAGATGTGTTCTCTCTCCCCCTCCCTTGTAGTCATTGTGGAGAAGGAGGCGGGGCTTGCAGAACAGAGACACAATATTCACATGTCGCAGCATGTGGGTGATCTATGGGTAAAGAGGGAGGGAAACAAAGAAGATATTTTAAGCTCTCCGGCAATACACAGAAATCTATCCCCCATGAAGATGCATGGTCCTTAGATATCTCTCCGGTATGGTCTGCAAGGGAGGTGGATATTAAAGCTACAGCCAAGACAAACCCACGTTCAGGAGATAAGCGTAGGTCTCCTGTACTTCTCTTTACCCACAGTATATGTTTGCATGTTCCGTGACTATCCCTGGTCTTCCTGGGTGGTGGAAATGGTGTAGGTAGACCCTAGTGTAGTCAATGTTTGCCACATGGTGTTGCACTACAACTTCCATCAGCCCCAGCCTACATGGCCAATGGTCAGGAATGATGGGAGTTGCAGTCCAATAACATCTAGAGGACACAAGGGTTACTAACATGTCACCTGTGGGCACTCTTGTTCCCTCAGGGTTTCCCCCCCCCCAAACCCTAAGAGTAGAGCACTTGACAATAGGGCATCCCTAACGCCCAGAGACACGATTTTTACATTGTGAGCGAATCATAGCAATTAACCTGAGTACTCTCTAAACAAGTTACCTAGGAACTGAACCTGCTTTAAGGAGATCTTGAATAATAATACAGTGCTCAAATAAAGGAATGTGGAAGCCACATCCCAGGCATGTGGAAGAGTGCTTCATGATCTTGTACTTACACTGTGAAAGAGGCATACACATCTCTCAGCTTTGTCAATGTTAGGTAAGCAAGGCCGGCCCTACCATTAGGCAGAAGGAGGTAACAGACTGATCTGTGTGTACCATGCAGCCTGCTTTGTGTCCCTTAACCTAGCCTTCTGCCCTCAGATGCAAAGGAGGATGCTTTCCTGTTACTAGTTTTGAAGTAAAAAACACAAAAACCTGGTGATCTGGGTAGCTGTTGTACATGGGATTGGGAGAAGTGCCAGGTGTAGTGGTTAGAGAGTTTCGGACTAGGAGCTGGGAAACCAGGTTTCAAGGGCCCACATAACCAGGAATATCACTTGGCTGACCTTGGGCAAGCCAGTATCTCTTACCCTAACCAGCCTTGCAGGGTTGTTGTGAAGTGAAAACAGCGAAGGTGAGATATAAAAATAAATAAATACTGTCCTGTGCTTCAGGCAGCAAAATGTCATGAGCTGGTCCTGGGTATGAGGACTCAGAGACTGACTGGGAGACTATGCAGTGACTATTTCACTTGTTGCAGTAACCACTAGCTAAATTTGCAAACCAAAAGAGTGTGGGAGTGCTGCCTTGCTTCAGGAAGCAACTGAAAACATTAACTTATCCCTTCCTTTGATTGTAGCCTTTGATTTTCAAAGTCCTCATACTTCACAGAAACTGTCGATTCCACTGAAGACTCTTCCAAAAGAGCATTTTTATTCAATGTTGTGATATGTGAACATGATACATCATTGGATAAATAATTGGACAGAGCTAGGCAGATAATCAGATATAAATATCTTTAATGGGTTTGACAGCCCCTTGTACTACTCCTCTGTAGACACAATTTTTGGGTCAAGTGATGATCAGAGAGTTTTTGGTTGCAACACACACCATATATTAAAATAACTCTTATACCACGTTAGCAGTCATGGCTTCTCCCAAAGAATCCTGGGAACTTAAGAAGTTAAGAGTGCTGGGAAATGTAGTCCTTTGAGGGGTTTCCTAACAACTCCCAATACTCTTCTGAGATAATTCCGGGAGGTCTCTTCTTCCACAAACTTCAGCATGAAATCTTACGAAGAGGGGTTGTTCCTCTCTCCAGGGAAGCTCACTGAAAAGAAATGGCTATTCACTTTTCCCATGAACAGCAATTTCAATTGTGTTGAGTTTGGCTCCTGCCCACACCAGCTCTATGCTCCAAGCTGAAGAGCTTCTATGGCAGACTTCTCAAAAGTAAGTCTCACCGAGTTCAGTGGGGATTACTCCCTGGTTAAGTGTGTATAAGAATGCAATCGAAACATGTCTGCCTAAGAGACAGCAAGCAGAAATATGTTTTAAAAACATGATTCCCTTTCCCCCATTTTTTTGTGAGAAATATAGAATTGGTTAGCAACCTTTGTAGGACTTTTGTGTTAGTTCAGAGTCTGATTAGTTAGTTCTCATTGATGTATTTACTATTGCATTTGTCTGGAATTTTTAACAGAAGAATTGTAAAAATAATTGTGCAGATTGTTGCTTTTTGAGGATGCTGATCATCTTCCTTAAATGCCTGTTATGCCCTTACAGAATCAAGGTACCCAGAGTTCATAGCTAGAAGCAATGACAGGTTTGAAATGCAAAATTGTAGTCTACCCACACACAAGCAATTTCTCTCCAAGCTCTGCCTATACATGAAATCCATTACAGCATAGAACAGCCTTCCCCAAACTGGTGCCCTCCAGATGTTGTTGAACTACAGCTCCACCCATCACGTCCAATGGTTAGAGATGATGGGAACTGTAGTCCAACAAAATCTGGAGGGCATCAGGTTGAGGAAGGCTTGGATAGAAGGTATAACCATTTGATACTTTGTATTGTAATGGACGCGGGTGGCGCTGTGGGTAAAACCTCAGCGCCTAGGACTTGCTGATCGCATAGTCGGCGGTTCGAATCCCCGTGGCAGGGTGCGCTCCCGTCGTTCAGTCCCAGTGCCTGCCAACCTAGCAGTTCGAAAGCACCCCCGGGTGCAAGTAGATAAATAGGGACCGCTTACCAGTGGGAAGGTAAACGGCGTTCCATGTGCTGCGCTGGCTCACCAGATGCAGCTTGTCACACTGGCCACGTGACCCGGAAGTGTCTGTGGACAGCGCTGGCTCCCGGCCTATAGAGTGAGATGAGCGCACAACCCTAGAGTCTGGCAAGACTGGCCCATACGGGCAGGGGTACCTTTACCTTTTTACTTTCTATTGTATTGAATAGGGTACTGGCATTTTTTATTTCTCCGTAACACCAAGAAGACAATCATTGTTGAATTGTCATAGGATATGCCATATTCTGGCATATAGTACAGAAGAGAGACAATGTGGTGTGGTTGTTAGAGAGTTGGACTAGGACCTTGGAGACCAGGGTTCAAATCCCCACTCAGCCATGAAACTCACTGGTTGACCTTGGGCCAGTCACAGTCTCTGAGCCTAACCTACCTCACAGGGTTGTTGTAAGGATTCAATGAGGTTGGGGAGAACCAGTGGTTTTTTTCTAGAAAAAGAGGTGCCAGAACTCACCATAAATGCCTCCTTTGTATAATGGCAATGGCACCCACCTGAGGGGTGTCGGAACTGAGTTCCAGGGAGTTTTGGCTGAAAAAAGCCCTGGGGACAACCATGTATGCCACCTTGTCCTCTGCAAAGAAAAAGGTGGGATATAAAGGCAATGGAAAAAAGAATAATGATAAGTTTTAAGAGAAGCTTGGTGTGGGAAGAAAAAGAGCTATATCTTCTTCACATTAGGGAGCTTCAGGTAATTATGCTGTATAGGATAATTTGGCTGTTAATGGTAGAGGAAAAATGAACCACACTCTTGTTTCTCACCGAGACCTCATTAGCCTATTCTACAAGTCAATAGATTTCTCAGCTCAAATATTAAAGGTTATTTCAGGGACTCTTAATTCCCAGCCCGGAAGCTTCAGCACAATTAATGTTCTCTCCAGTGACCCCTGTCTGTTGCTGCTACTAGAACCATTTCAGGTAAACGAACATGCAGTATTCCTTGGGAATGAATCTATGTCCAATTAATGGCACAAACAAGTCAGAAATCACCAATTCAAAGGTGTCGTTTGGTAGTCCAAACAGAAGGCAGCCCTTCTCTGCATGGATACGAGCTGAGTATCAGCTTCAAGTTATAGTTACAATATGTTATTGGCAGAAAGGAACTGATCAATAATGTGAATCAATAATGCAACATCAAAAATGCCTTCATAAGGAATTTTAGGAAAGGAAGCCCCTAGACAGGATTTAACATAAACTAAAGTTCTCCTGGGGTTACCATTTTTTTTTCTAGAAGTAGATTCAAATATTTTAAATGAGTGCAACTAATTAAGTTCCCACATATGATTTTCTCCTTATGGGCTCTGTGTATGTCACATAAAGCAGGGACAGGGAATCGGTGGCCCTCCAGTGCTGACATAAGGGATCCTTCAGGCAGGCTACAGGACAGGAAATAATAAATTCTTGTTCCACACAACTTTAGCAAAGCGTATTGTACACCTTAGTCACGTGCTACCTAACACTTCTATCTTACCCAAATGGATAGGACCTACTTGGCGAATTCCCTTTCCTACCCTCCTAAAGAGGTTCCTCAGCCTGGCCTGGAACTGGAAAGAAAGGCAGAAGCAGATCATGGGGTTAATGCAGCGGTTGGCAAAGGCCAGGAGAGAAGTCAGGTGATAAGCCAGGTACATAGGGGCTGTGGTTAGCAACTGGTCGTACTTGATAAAGAAAATCACCAGCCAATAGGGGAGCCACATGACGACCAGGGTCACCATGGTGACCAAAGCCATCACTGAAGCTCGCCAGTTCACTTGCAGGCTGGAGGCTGTGTGCATAGAGAGCCCCCTCCTAACCTTGAGGGCACAGATGATCCTCAAGTAGCAGAAAACCATCAGCAATGTGGGAGGCAGGAAGCCCACCCCTCCCAGGAGCTGCAGGTAAAGGTTGACTTCCTTCCTTGCCATTTGGTTCACGCAATAGGTCTGCCCCTCCACGTGAATGATCTCATAATTAATCCAGAGCGGAGTGGAGAATATAAGGCAGGTCACCCAGATGAGCCCGCAAGCGAGAACTATCTGCTTTTGGGAAATGGGCATCACTCTCATGGGGTGGAGGATCGCCGTATAGCGAAGCAGCGCGGTGGCCAGCATGCTATAGAAGGCAGCAAAGGAGACCCACATGGAGAAGCTGTGGTTGGTGACGCACAGCAGGCGGCCCAGGCGCCAGTCCCTGAAAAGGATGTTGCCAAACATCACAGGGGCATTGCAGAGGAGGAAGAGGAGGTCCAGGACCACAATGTTGAGGAAGAGAGGCTCCGTCAGGCGTGAGATGTGGCTGCCGCTCTTTCTTTGGAGACCTCGGAAAAGGATCCAGAGCAGCAAGCCGTTTCCGGGCATGCCCAGGAGGAAGAGGAGGACATAGAGGACAGCAAACACATTTCTGCTATAAAGGAGGAAAAGGTCGCTTAAGCCAGAGCTGGTGACATTCCCTGCACTGGAATTGGAGTCCATGGTAGCATCAGTTCCTTATTTAGTCTGTGCCATAGAATTTTCTAGCAGTCTGCCAGTCTTTCTTCTGTTCCCTGGAAACAAAGATATGACTTTCAATGCACTCTGAAATGCAGCATTTGGGATAATCATGGAAATGATAGTCTTGTTCAAAGCAATCTGCACTATTAAGAATGAGGAAGGAGCAAGGAAGGTGATAGGAGAAACCTGACTTTCTACTTACGGCTTGCACAGGAAGAAGAAAGTCTGCATGAATTATTTGAATGTCAGTGTGTGCCAACAGAGTCTTTCCATTTGTACTTTGTCTCTGCCCAGTGTTCCTTATTTAAAGTGCTCAGCAGAGTTCAGATTTATGGTGGGAGTCTTGCTTGTCAACTGTACTTGACCAAAGGGATACACACACACACTTACAGTCTGTCTCCTCCAAAGTTATGTGTATTGTGTGCCTTTGACACATAGGGAGGCATTCACTGCAATATATAAGCCATGCAGCATGCACAGCTGACCACAGCACACACACACACACCCAAGCAAATGGGCTTCTCCCGGGGTTTCTGTTTGTCAGAGGGGCATTTAAGTCTGCTTCCTTTGTGTTTGAACAAGGCACAGAGCATTTTTAATCTCAATACATTAACATTAGATGGGACAAAGAAACAAGTACCACAGTGACCAAAATAAATCAATAGATTGCATGGTGTTTATTTTTCCATAGGCTCTTTTGTTTGTTTTCAAACAGAAAATTCTGTCTTGGCACGTATGCCCACTTCAGTGGATCAGTTTTTGCTGGAAATGTTTTACTCCATCCTGTTACATTGGCTAGGACAAAAAAGCACCCCAATATAAAATTTAATTGGTTTTCTTGGGTTGTTGTTGTTGTCTCAGGGTTGTTTTGTATTACTTTGTGTGTGTGCAGGAAGATGCTATTTCCATTGCACAAGGGAAAAAAGCGGCTTTAACTACAACCCAGAATTTATGATTGTGCAAAGGACAGTGTCCTAGGAGGACTATGGTGCAAGTCTACTTCAATGTATAGCCTGCAGTGAAAAGTGCATAGGATTCACACCCCAATGTCTGGTTTAGGGGCCGGAATAACAAACATGGATAAATGAGCTCCTACTCAAGTCTCTTTTAGATCACCAGACACCTGCATTGCTAGCAGTGACCCAGTATAAGTGCTTTCCTCCATGGAAATACACCCATAAAGAATTTACATGAAAAGTGAAATGAAGAATCATGTGGGTCTTGCAGGAAAGGATCACAAGAAGAAGTCTAGATACAGGTTCAACAAAACATACCAGGACTGTGTATTCTGGGGACAGAGGAGCTATTTGCTATGCCTGAAGCTTGTAAGGCTAGTTATCAGAACAGACTTTGGTTTCACAACAGAGCCTCCATACAAACAGTCTTTACTTGAATTTTTATCCATGTAGTAAGATACAGAACAGGGGGTTTCACTGAGATCTTTGTAATTTATTGTAAAGTGTGCAAAGGACTTTCATTACTGGATTCTATAGAAATGTGAAAAATAAATATATAAAATGCTCAGATTATAACTGCCCTCCCCCTCAAAAACAGACTCCTGCATCATCATACTTTGAAAGTACAAGAACCTGGACCCAATCTCTGTCCAACAGATTTTCAAATCCAACATTTTTTTAAAAATATCAGATTCATTTCTGTGTCACCAATAGCATGTTGAGATCATCTTCTTTCTTTCCCGCAAAGAAATGCATCCTCTGTAGGACACATATGAAATGGCCCAGTGTGAACAATGCATCTGATCTCTACTGTTAAACATGTTTAGGATGGAGGGACAAGTTCAACAATCCGGAAGGGAAACTTTAAAACTAAGGATTTAACAATGAGAGGATCTGTGGAAGCAAAGGATCATACCTCACTGTTGATGTCTGAACCGGATACCACTTAGAGAACAAAGCAAGTGGATGTGTAAATTACGCTGGAGTCTGGAGCATTTTCCTTTTGCCTTGTCTTCCGTCTCTTTTCAGAACCTCTGCAGACTGACTTAGGCACACAAACACATACACCCCAAGTGGTTCGGATGCTCTCTTACTGATGCTGCCACTAAAGAAGACCTGCCTATCAGCACTCTTTCATCTGAGCACCAAAGGCAGCCAGCTCACTCAGAGAGAATCATTTGCCTCATCACATTGGAGCAGAAATCAACCTAGGATTAAGTGAGCCATTCTACCCCTCCATCTCTGCTGGCAAAACTTAACTTCTTGAAAATGAACTATTACTATTAGAATTAGTTTAGGGACCATCCCTTTGGGAACAGATTGATAAAAGGGCGAGGGTTCAGGGGCTTCTGCTGAGCAGACATGCACCATCACCAAGCATTTAAAGGCATCTAGGAATGGGGGAAGTAGCTGGAAAAAATATTAAATTCAGAGCCAAGTACCTTCAGGTATGTATATTTTTTTATACATGTAGTTGATGGAATAACCACATGTAAGCTGCCATTAGTTCTTTCTACAGAAGAACTTAGTACAGGATAGTACAGAAATGCAGTGGTTACGTAGAACAACTCACAATACAAGAAAGTACTGGAAAAACAAGTGGCAATGTGGGTTTGGGGATTACAGCCCCCCAAATGGTTTAATCACACTTGATCCTGTGTAGCCAATGAGCTCATCCTTATAATTTGGATCTGGCATTTGTTAATTCAACAGTGTCCACTTTTAAGGGGGGGGAGTGTGTGTGCCAAAAAGAGGTGCTATACTTTGGGGTGTACTTCATTTTTCCTTATGGAAAAGAAGGTCATTGGTAGGGCTGTGTGACGTAACCATTGCAGTACACATGAGCAATTTCCCATTCATTCTTTTGGTGCCATATTCTGTCCTTTAGAATAAAAAGAAACTCTGAAAAGGGCATCCTTTTAAAGTGGAAAACAACAGGCAGATTGCAGGAAGCAAACTTGCACTGTTGTGATAGAAGAGTGAGTTAGGGGATGGAAGAGGCATTGCAAAAAGCCGCTCAATCTTTCCCTCTCCCCTTAATATGGACCAGTTGCATAGCTTTTTTTCAGCCAGAACTTGCCAGAACTCAGTTTCTGCACCTCTCAAGTGGCCTCCATTGCCATTACAAGAGAACAAGGGAGGTGTTCATGGTGAGTTCCAGCACCTCTTTTTCTAGAAAAGTAGCACTGACCAGCTGTGTTCTGTTTAAATGTTTGCCTATCAAACATTTACAGTGCATGTGCAGCCAAAGGATTATGAGAATGCTTGTGATGGGTCCCCAAGTCTTGACCCCACATGGGCCACAAGATTTTAAAGGAGACGTTCTCAAATTACTCTTCCATTTTTCAAGTAGATCTATTTCTGTATTATATTTCAAGTCACACAGTTTTTGACATTATTAGTCACAAGATGTCTTGGAGGGCTGGCAGGTGGAAAGCAAGTCATGACATGACCCAGCCTGTTCCAGCCACTGGAGAGGTGCTAATGAAGGTCTTGCTGCCTGTTTTTGTTTCAGAGTGGATGTCTTCAAGGCTCACACCTTTTGCTTTTCCCCATGCACATGGCATGCTCTGAGCAAAGGTAAACTTGTTATGCTAACTTCACTCTCCTAGTGAAGTGTGCAAGTTTGTTTCAAACAAACTATCCAGGCAGGGTGTGTGTGTGTGTGTGTGTGTGATATAGTTTAGATACATAGACAGACAGATACATAGTTTAGTTTAGATACATAGACAGACAGACAGATAATAGGCAGGCAGATATAAATATAAATAAAAATCAGGTCTAAGTTTCAGGCACACAAAAAATATCTATTTTGTACATACAGCACAAAATGAAGATGGGGGGGCGGCGAGGAAGAACACCAGATAGATAAGAAAAATCAGAGCCAAGAATAAAACAAAAACAGCACATAAAAAGTGGGGACTGGCGAGTGGTTGGGTGGCTTGATCCTCAGAATGAGATAAGACATTAAGTAGCAAATATGGGTCTGGAATCCTTGGGGAGGCCTAACTTGCAAGGGAAAAGTAGCAGCTGCGGAAGGAATTAAAAATCTTCCCCACGTAGTGAAGTTTCCAACTTGATTTGTGGCATGCACACCTCTAAGAACCCTGACTGGGTGGCGTGGGGAGCTGAACAATATCCCCAGGATGTGTCACCCTTTCTCCACTGCTTCTCTTTGCATTGAAAAGCAGCAGCCCAGGTCCCCAGTTCCTCATTTGCCACTTTCTGATTCATTCTTAATACTCTGTATACCAGCAAACATATTCTTAGCACAGTACAAGCAACTGCTGTGCTACTGCAGAAATAGGTTAGGGTCTTGAGGTAAATGAAGGGCATGCCATGCCCTTAAGGTGCATCTGATGCCAGGAATTCACAGGTGCCTGTGCTGGGTGTGGGAAGTGGGTGTCTGGGGCGGGGGAAGAGAAAGTACCAGAGTCTTTTCTTAGCCCTCCTATCTGTGTAGGAAAACATGGAGCTAAGCTTTGAGTCGATGTTGCCAGCCCTTACTGTGGAAGAGTCTACAGATTCCAAAGCTTTGCCATTGAAATGGTCAGCAGCAGCTTTTACTTTACGCCCAAGAAAATAATTTCATGGCAGATCATCTTACTAAAACAGGTTGTAGAGTCAGGGAAAATGAAACTCTGCAAGGTTCAAAAGCACACCCTAGAGATATACCCAGGGCTGAATGGTCAAACACACACACCTTCCAACCTCTAGAACTATCTGGGAAATTGTAATGCAGATGAAACACTGCAGGCTGTTCACATGGGAAAGAGAACTGCAATATCTCCAACAGGGTAGCTGTTCGAGTGAAGGACAGCCAAGCATAAGGTGGCAAGACAGTCTTCTCACTGCCTCTGCTTTTCCCATCCATAGCCAGGGCAGAAAAGGCAGTGCTAGAAACCATAGAGACAGACAGGGGTTGCCTATCCCATTTTATTGTCAGAGACGGAAAAGGGAAGGACCAGCCTGCACACGCAAAGCCATTGAAGCCTTGCTTACTGGGGTTGCACAGTGACTTACATGTTCCGGCAAGATTTCACAGGACTGTTTGTGAGATCTCACTGGAACCCCAAACCCGCCACTTCGCAATTCTGCAGTAGCAGCAGTGGGTAGGTGGGGTACCTGCAGTGAGGCTTCGAGATCTTGCCAGAACCCATCGCGGCCACTCTTTGGGAGATGGTAGGATGCCCACAGCAGCGCTGCACCTTGGATTCTGCCACCCGAGGCAGCTGCTTTAGTCTGCCACATGAACAGGCCAGTCCTAGAGGCAAAACTACACCTTTACTTCTTATGTTTATCTCAGGATAAGATTAACCTATGGAACTCACTCCCACAGGAGGTAGTGAAAGTCTTTAAAAGAGAGTCAGAAAAAACTCATGGAGGGTAAGACTATCAGAGGCTACAAGCCATGATGGTTGTGCTCTGCCTGCAGTCAGAGGGAGAAATTCTTTTGAAAACGTTGCTGGAAACTATTCCAGTTCTGCTTGAGAGTTTCCCAGAGTCATCTTGTTGGCCACTTTGAATTTGATGAGCCATTGGCCTGATCCAGCAGGCTCTTAAGTTGCTCAGTGCTGAGCAGCAGACCTGAAAAAATGGCTAAATGATGTACGTTGCTCCTTATGATCCGTGTTTCAGCAAGGTTTCACACTCACAAGAGTAAAGGCAGACCACATAAAAGCCCAATTTTTGTCTTTATTTCTAACCCAAATATTGCAAATATACAGAAAAATACCAGTACAAATTTATAATATAGCCAGGCTTATTTACAAACTCTATACATGGCTCCTTTATTTTTCTTCTGCACCTTGCCTCAGACTGTACATCTTAAGAAATTATGGGTAGAGGAGTGTATTAGCTATGGCTTTTTGTTATGTTATATTTTACAGCCATTATGCACATGGTCTGGTCTGGTCTGCCTTACAGACACATCAGGGAGACAATGATACTTCAAAGCTCATGCAATGGTAACATTTCCAGGACTGCTTTGTCACTTAGGCAGCACCCTTAGAGCAGTGACGAAGATGCAGTGTCACCTACATACTCAACACTATGGAGGACAAGGCTACTGTTGTGTAGGGCAGCAAGTGTGTGACAGTTACAAGGACCTGGTTAGTTTATTGAGGTTTCTAGTTCCTTGAATGCTCTCACTTTATAAGCCAATGTGCCACAATGTATAGTGTCTTATGAGAGGGGAACCAACGGAAATGGAGCAATAGAACAGGTCATGCCCAGTAATGAACTCCCTTACCTAACCACCCTTCCAGAGATGCTTTAATAAACATAGAAAATAGGACATATAATAGGAAGAGTAAGTAGTCAGATTATGTTCTCAGTGAAATGGAAAAGGTCTTCACCAGCTACATTACAGGCTTTCCATCACAATCCCAGCCCAGCACTTAAAAGAGTTTCAACCACATCACATGGATAGTAAAGCGATTTGAACCTGGCTCTGCACAGAACAGATGTACACAAGAAGTTCAAATATGTTAAGAGCAGGGGTTTGGGAGCAGCTGTCAGACACAAGGTTATTGAGCCCCCTTCAGTTCCTGGTTGAGTTACTCTTATTTACATGCAAGTGTGCTTCTGTACCAGGTTTAAATGGAGTGAGAATAGACAAGAAGTGGAATAAGCTACAAGTGTCTTCCAGGGACAAATGTTCCTCCTTGCCATGTGTTCCTCGTTGGTACCTTCTGCAAGGGACAAAATAATTTTATACCAAGGAAGACAATGACACCCTGAGATATAATCAAATGATGCAGTGATGTAAGGGAGGAAGTAAGGGCCCAATAAAAAAGCACAGTAAAGCCAAAGTAACTGTGGGAAAAACAAATCCAGGACAGACACTTTATTTCATGTTTCTGACTCTCATTATTGCCAAAAAGAGGGGTGGAAAGCTCTGTGACTTTAGCAACATGTCCTAACCACTAGGGCATAATTGATAGCCACTGAATATCTAACAAATCCTGCTTCTTTGAAGAAAGGCAAGTTAAACTGATTAATGGTGGAAATACCCAACAGTCAATGCCTCCTGAAAAATTATGAAGCGTGGCATTCAAAGGGTAGATGCCACTATGGAGAAGGACCACTTCCAGACTGTCGCTGGATGACACTCAGCAGGTTGCAGCATTACCAGCAAGTTTTCCTCTGATAATCTTAGGGAAGTACTGGGGCTGGGTAAGGGGAAGGTGGTCCTTAAGCATCACACACACCAGAGACCCTGGGGAAAATATACTATGTGTCCCAGGGCTCCTCGTGTCTGGATGCATGTCCTAGCACCACAAGGGAGCAAAGGCAGCCTCAGCCTGAAGCCTCCAGTGAGACCTTCCTGGTAGTGCTGCCTCACCAGCAGGAACACTTGGGGAATAAAAGCAGAGTGGGGCAAGTTCCAGTATAGGCGTTCATAGCAAGATTAAGGGTACAGGTGGTATGTGGAAGGTATTCATACCCTGCCACGCTCCCAACGCAGGTGAGTGGGGAAACATATTTTGTCTAGGGGCTTATCCACACTTCCTCTTGTCCTGCTGTTTTCCTCCAGGGAAAACCACTCTTTAGCAATAGATCTTAACAAATGGCAACCCAACCCGAATTGCCATTTGTTGCGATCAAGCACAAAAGAGTGGTTTTCCCTGGGGAAATGCAGCAGGAAGTGTGGACAAATTGTGACTAATCACTCACCTATGCTGGAATAGAACAAAGTCCTAAGATAAATGTAAAAAGTACCACTGGGGACCAAAATTCAAGAAAACACATTACTGAATGTTATGAAGGTCTTTCAAGTTCAAACATGTCTCTCCAAGCATCTCAGTCCCTTCAAAGTAACAGAAGCCGAATATTACCTATGCCACGCACTGGCTCAATACTTTGTGTTTCTATGGATTCCCATAGTAAGAACCCCTTGGTTCTTACTATAATAGCTACTGGAGTGGGATGCCTCCGTCGCCAATTCACATCCCAACAGGCCAACTTTTAGCTACTGAGTTCAAGAAACTTAACTTACTACCTTCTCCAGGTTCAATTCATAATACCCTCTGTGAACCCAAAAAATATTGAGAAATAGTTATGATTCCACATGGCACATAACAGTCAAACTGTGTTGTTGAACAGAAGTCAGAAAAACATAGTAGCAAAGCGGTGCATGTGTAGCAACCACTGAACTACGTATAATCTAAAAATATAATGAAAATTAGAAACACTTAATAACATCATGGTGCTGCCGGTAGCGCAACAAAACTTTCCTTCAAGAACCTGATTTAAAGCAAACAATTTCTGTTCCTTCATAACATTCTAAACAAGTCATATTTCTGGAATATCTGTATACTTAGTCTTACAGTTGATAAATTTACCCCCACCCCCACCCCCATGCTTTTACTTTTTAGATTTATGGCAACACACATGCCGATTTCACAGTTTAGTTCCTTGGAATCGGAGAGCCACAGAGTTGCTTCTAGCCTTGGAATAATCTCTGCTTTGCACAGCACACATCTGCCCGGTTGATTACACTTTAGTGAAAACGAAAAGCAACCCTGTTTTGGCACACAGCCCCGGGATGCTGGTTAGCTTTCTCAGTCCCTGCCATAGCATCTCATTGCCCTGCTTGCTAGGAGAAGTGCTGCTTACACTGCAACAGCTTCAAAGCAGTGTCATCACAGTGTTGGAGTGGAACATGTCCCCCACCCAGGGATTTGGAGCCTTCTCCTAGTAGCAAGGTATGCTGTACCTAGTAATGCTAATATTTCATGAAATGTTGCTTTCACATTCCTATTTAGTTTTCCTTTAAGAGTTGGAAAAAGAAATCTGATTAAAACAAAGTTACATTTTTTTTAAAAAAAGGTTTCCCTTCTTCCTTTTTCAGAGCTGCAGTATCTCCCCCTTCTACACCCACCCACCCAAAGCAGTTCTTGCAGCCTTCTTGGTTTTAGACAGTTTGATGGAAGCAGTAGGAACACAAAATCCCTTGGATACGGAAAAGGCATTCAAATTAGAAGTAAAATGAACCGTCTGCATTCGTGCCCTTCTGTAGCAGCATCTAAATCCATGTGAATCCAATTCTAGTTAGATCTGCAATATCACTATTCCAGAAGGTCCTGGGAAGAAAAGAGGGATAGATAATACTTCTTGTTAACATTTGATGATCATGATTCTTTGCGGTTTTGCTGTGGCAAATACAACCCACTTAGCCCCCCAGAGATATACAGCTGTTTCTTTTTCAAAGTGACATAAGCCAAAATCACATGCTTGGGGTTCTAATTTATCTTTCTAACCCAACATGTACTGCTCAGAAAGATGCATGGTGTGCACACATACACATCAGTTACAATCACTTGCCTCATCAGAATCATCATGGTAGCCCGTTTTATTGGCCTCTGGTGTGTCAACGCCATCAAAGCCGTTCGCTTCCGCATGCTGCTGCAGGACAGAGTATCGGTGAACCAGAAACCTAGGGGCATGACAAACACACATGAAATGAACTTGGCCCTATGGGCAAGCATTCTTTGAACGGAAGTGAATATAACGTCCAGAGACTTTTGGAAGAACTTTCTATCAGTTGCTGCTGAGACACCATTTCTCTGGCTGTTTTATCTGGTCTAAGCAAATAAACATTGGGTATCTTTAGAACCTATATAGGATTTAAAACAAAAAACAAAAAAAAAACCTGGCAGTGCAACAATGCTACATGAATCCGTCTGTCATTTTGGGCTAAAGTGTCGTAGGTATGCAGCTGGCATGTAGTTTTATCTCTCCTAGCAAAGTTGTGGAACAGGTATTGGGATGGATGAGGGATGAAGGCAAGAATATAAGAGCCTGCTGGATCAGGCCAATGGCCCATCTAGTTCAGCATCCTCTTCTCACAGTAGCCAACTTGATGTCTATGGGAAGCTCAAAATCGGGCAAGACAGAGGTACTGTGGGCAGGCAAGCCTGCTGATCTAGGAATGTGTGACCAGGGTTGCCATGATCACGTTTGCAGTTTGGGGGTTCTCCTGGACTCAGAGCAGTTTATGGAGGTATCCATGACATCAGTTGTCAGGCACTCCTTATGGGCTGTGGTCAATTTGCCAGTGGCATTCCTTTGTGAAGAAAGTGGATCTGACTATGGTAATTCACGCCCTGGTTACATCAGATTGGGTTATAATGTGCTGTACATGGGTCTGCTTTTAAAGCCATTTTTGAAGTGCCAGCTGGTGCAGACTGCTTGGCCCCCATAAACAGCTGTAGTCTGATATAAAGCCTTATCTGTACTAACTACAGTGGTTGCCAATGTATTTTCAGGTCCAATCTAAAGCACTGGTTGTTAGTTTTAAAGTCCTAAAGCATTTGGGATCTGGTAATTTGAACAATTGCTTACACTTCTGTTTGGGCTCCAAGACCAGCCACGAAGACCTACCACTAAGATCTATCAGGTCGACAAACATAAGAGCACCTTTCAGGATGGCCCTGTCCCTGTGGAACTCCTTCCCACAGAAGCCTCTCTGGCTTGTTTTAAATGGGCCTTACTGACTTCACTATCCCAATCTGCTTTTAACTGAATAAGGTTGGTGATTTTATAGTTACAACTCCTGCTGTTTTATGTATGTGTTATGTTACATGGCTACTGTTTTTCTATTTTGAATTGGTTTCATGCTCTTAATTCTGTGATGGGAGAGTCTCTGGCACTGAAAGGCAGCATAAAAATAACTGAATGATAGTTAAAAGTAAGAATGATCTTGCCAATCCCTTCCCAAGGCTCACCTTCCTCCACAAACGTATTTCTTAATGATGACTACTCCAGCTACAGCAGTCATAAGCATCAAGCCTATTACAGCCAGGATGACTGGAGTGGAGTTGGAGGAAGTAGACTGTAGAAAGAAAAGAGAGAGATGCATTAAGATTTTATGACAAATTATTAGATCACTTCAATTACCGAGTCATTTCTATAATGATTCTCCTAGGATATTCTCCATACCTCAAGAACTTACTCTCTTGTCCTGCATGGATCACAGGAGGATTATAAAGATTTGGGGAGAGAGAATGAAACAGCTGATTTTGGAAAGGGTGAAATTTGACTACTTAGTCAAATACCAAACCACAGCTTCAGCAGCCAATTTGGAAAGCTCATTCATTTTACTGCTTGAACAGAGTCAAGGTTAATATTGGCAAAGCATTTTAAGAAAATCTGCTTCTCAAATATTAACTACAAATGGGCTGTTTTTCAAGCACTCTTTTTACATTGGTTAGATTACTCTCTTTCTCCCGCTCATATATATGGGCAGCCAGCCGCCTTTGAACTATATGCAGCCCCCAGCCCAATTTCAATTGACCCCCTGCATGTCATCACCGCAGGCCTCTGACAAGAGTGATCTGTCACTCTAGCACATTGGGGATGAAAAAGAGAAGGGGGTTCAGAGAGAGAAAAAGGGAAGATTCCACTCACCAGTGGTCTTCCCCTGCCAGCATGTGGCCTCACACAGAATAACCCAAGGATATATGGCCCTTGACAGGAGAAAAAGGTTGCCCACCCTTCCGCTATCTCTTTGCCCCACTACAGTTCTTTCTGCATTTTTAAAAACTTACCAGCTGGCTTGAGTTCAAGTAGTTGCTAGTGCATTTTTTCTTCAGGTCAGTCTCTTCACGGATGGGATTTTCCCCGCCAACACATTTGTCTCCTGGGATCTTCCGATATCTGAAATTCAACAAGAGTCTCAATAATCTATTATTGTGAAGCTTCTTTTATTAGTGACAGCTCTCAAAGCCACCTAAAATTAGCTAACCGCTTCATGTCCAAGCATCAGTAGGAAGTCGAGAACATGGTTTCACCATTGCCAGGCTGGGTATCCTCAAATCACCTCTCCAACATTCCCCAAAGCCATGATTCTTTCAGGGCTGGGCACCTAGAGGGGTATGCATGTCAAGTCTATAGGGCTGCTGTGGACTCCAAGAAAACATGGAAGTCACATGACATGAAAGTCAAGAATCCTCAAACAATAAATGCACATGTCATGCTAAATTATTTCAGCTGCTTCTGGTCCACAGAATTTATAAGCCAAGATAGTTCTATCTAGAGAACTATCTCCCCACCCAATACAGAATGAATCATCTTAAATGTATTACAGATGGCTATACTACATCTTCTACTGGGAGATATAGTGCCATGGTCACAACAGCAAGGGGCATATTTTGATTCTAAGGGAGATTCTTACTGTTCCAGAAACACAGCGTGTTCAGAGAGAGGAAGAGAATAATTTTATAGCGTATTTGCAGGGCATCAGAATATAGTCCTCTTCCCAGTAGACTACATATATCTGTTTTATAAAAACAAGTACACACAGGACCAAGCCATCTCCTCCATCTATTATAATCATAGAAAATTACCCGCTGGTCTTTAGCCGCTCTCGCTTCCCATATAGACAAAATTCTAGGTCATGCCCCTTCAGCTCTGGCTGCTCCACACACTTGGAATGGTTTTCTGGGCGGTAGTAGCCAAAATCACTGCATCACAAATCCCAAGAGTAGGAAGACAGACGTTAACAACCCACACACAGTATGAGTATCGACTCATGCATCACTTCATTATTGCTGCAACTAAAAGACCTAGTATGTGGTTGCTCAAACTAGAATTATACATTTTTGATGGTTATTCGGGAATTTGGTGATAATACTTCACATGCCTAGTTGTATCACTGGCCCATTATACTGACAGAACATTCAGGAGGAGAAACTACCCTATGATGAAGCATCCAGTTTCTTCAGGGGTGGCAAATACATTTCAGCCCAATAGATGCATTGAGGGTTAGCCATACTGCCAAGAGCCACATGCCAGCAGTGAGTGTGGTTGAAGTGGGTATAGCCAACACACACACACCAAACAGACAAGAAGACAAATGCTGATTAAGTTGGGGCTGCAGGGAGGAGAATTCCCTGTGTTTTTTCCTCCCATTGCTAGCTTGGGGGCTTTCCTTCTACCCTAGTGCTGTAATAGCAAGGAAAAGAAAAATGTCTTCAGGGTCTTAACTCTGAATGACACTGAACCATTGGAATACATGGTTCCCATGTTAGAAGACATTAGAAGAAAGAGAAAAGGCTTTAGAAGACTTTTCTGTTTCCTTCCTGCAGGAGCTCCTAAAAAAGGCACTGCACCAGAGGGAGATGTGGAGCATTTCAAAAAATTAAAAAGAGGTGCCAGAAGAAAAAAAGAGGGTTGTGGGTCACCAAAAATGGCAGGCCACAGGTTCGCCAACCCTGAATTATTTCCTACCAAGCATTAGCAATCTAATTTGCACGTATCCATGGCAATGAATGTGGCCCGGAATGGAAAGCAGATTCAGTGTCAACAATGAACCCATGCAAACTGAAAAATTAGAACAGAAACCCATTTCAGTGCTGCTTGATAAACTGGCTGTGAATGAAAATGTTTTTTTAAATATTCAAAAACCAACAGCAGGTGGGAGAAGATGATAGAGATATTGGGTGCTGATTCCTTCTAGGGCCCTCTAAAACAACCCCACAACCAGACTGACATCAATGTTATTACTGGTTTTGTACAGCCTCAAAATCTATTGTGAGAAATCCAGATTGATCTCTCCATTTCCCCAGCACTCAAAAACCAGTGCTAGGCTAAAACTTGTCCTCCAATTTTGCAAGGTCATTTGCCCTTTTGCAAACTGGGGAGCTGTTTTCTGCACCTTTCATCACTGCTACGTTTGTAGAAATTTGTGTGTGTGCGCATTGCTTGTCTTATTCAACCATATGAGGTGGCTAAGGAACCCTCTTTTCCCCATTGAGCTCACTTGAAGTAGTTCAGAACTTACACTGGCTTCCATTTCAACAAAACATCCTGGAACACCCACATAACTATGTGATGTCAGCAGCCATATGGGTATACCAGGAAGTACTGCTGGGATGTAAGCCAGCATACAGAAAGCTTTCCATGGCTGCAAGTGTGCACAAAATTTCAGCTTTTAAAAACAGCTTCTTAAAGCTTGGGTGTTCCAGGAAGTCCTGCCAAGCTGGAAACCAAAATGAGGTCCATGTTGCTGTGAGTGTGATGCTTTTGTTTACACAACATTTCAAGAGAAAAGCAAGGTGCTTTAGCCATCTAATAAGGTGGTGGTAGTGGAAATATCTGCTTATTCCCACCTTGCTCTTTTTGAAGGCATGCTCAGTTCACACATACACCGCCCCCTTGAGTGGTTTAAAAAAGAAGCCACTCAGGTTTGAGTCCAGCACTGTTCAAGACACACATTTCTTGCAGTAATTTGTGTACTCTGGAATATGGCTCTGCAAGTTGAAGGGATGCAAAGGCCATGTTCAGTCTCATTATTTTCAGGTATGAATTAATCATATACCAGCAAATTCAGTTTGTGCAGTTAAAGTGAATTTGGCACTCTTGCACAATAAACCTGCTTACAACCCCCCCCCACCCTGCAAAACATCCTGGGATTTTTCTGGTAACAAAAGGGATGGGGAAATGCACTGGAAAGTGTGAGATGCTGATGTAGTGCAGCATTATATCTGTGCAAATAAATCAGGATGAATGCTCAGTTAAACAGGTCATCAGAATGAGCCAGTACATGCTAGAGTCCAGTAGAACAAGCTACCAGCAACACAGTTCTGCTCCCTAATGTCTGCACTATTTTCCGTCTTCTTAAATTACACTCCACCCTTTTCGTTGTTCATTTTTCCACAGCTGAATGCTCCCCACAGAAGTTATTGTGAGGGCCTTTTAAAAGCAGCACACACAAGGAAAGCTGAACATCAAATATGACTATTTACTCCAAAACCTAGTGGCTTAAATGAGAAGCCATTGAGATGCAGCTTATTTTCATGATCAGTTCCCAGCCTGAGACTACAAGGGAAAAAATGAACAAGCAAGCAGCATCTGCTTAATACCCTGAACCACAAGAAGTCTCAGTAGGAACTTTAGGTCTAAAGCTATGTGCGCACCATACATTTAAAGGACATGACTTCCCCTAAAGAATCCTGGGAGTTGTAGTTTGTTATGGGTGCTGGAAACTGCAGCTCTGTGAAGGGTAAATCACAGTCACCAGGATTCTCAGGGGGAAGTCATGTGCTTTAAATGTATGGTGTGTACACAGCCCAAGTGTGGGATATGTTTATTGTCCCTGATGCTGCCCCTCTTCCAACACCCCAGTTCCTGTCCGAGAACTTCAGATCCTGCCAAAGCCAGATTTTGGATCTGAACAAACAATGAGTTTGTATGATTTCTTTTAGTGTGGAGGATTTCTGCCACTTTTGTCTCAAATAAATGGCGTAGGTATGTGCAACTGCATCTGTTTGTGAAAGATCTGCCTGCTTAAAAGCTTGCATGCTCCTTCAGCCACAGAAAATAGACCAGCATTAACCTGCACATCTTGTTATGCTGATAATGGAATCTGGATTGCAAAATGTGGCATTTCTTCTGAGAACCCCCAAGTTTCACCACATTTAATCAATGTTTAATCACTTGACTGCCTCCTTGAAAAACCTCACACTTATAGAGTCATAAAACCACAATTCTACATATGTCAGGAATGGGGAACCTGTGGCCATCCAGATGTTGCTAGGCTGCAGATCCCACTAATCATGCTGGTTGGGCTGATTAGAGCTGCAGTCCAACACCTGGAGGGCCACAGGTTCCCCATCTCACTACAGTGGTACCCCGCAAGACGAATGCCTCGGAAGACGAAAAACCCGCTAGACGAAAGGGTTTTTCGTTTTCTGAGGTGCTTCGCAAGACGGATTTTTCTAAGGGCTTGCTTCGCTAGACGAAACAGCTCTGCCTCTCCTGTAATGGCGACGGTCGCACACTCGCTTCCCCGCTCCTCCGGCTCCCTCCCACCTTCCTGCTGACGGCTCCTCCGGCTCCCTCCCACCTTCCAGCCGACCTTCCGACCTTCCGGCTGCCTCGCGCCACTGCCCACCACCCTCGCACGCTCCCCTCAGGAGCCGTTGCTGCCAATAGCCAGCGTTGCAGCCGGAGTCGCGCTCCTGAGCCCCACCGCCCTCCAGCAGCCGCGTCGCGCGGTGTCCACAAGGCGCGGGTGAGTCCAAGGACCGGCTGCAGCAGCTGCCCTGCTTCTCCCCACCCTCCCCGCCGTGGTGCTTCACAAGACGAAAAAACTCACTCTACGAAAAAACTCGCAGAACATATTAATTTTGTCTTGCGAGGCACCACTGTATTTCAGAAAATGAACTGCAGAGTCCGATTTAATATTTCAGTGAAGCTCAAAGGTGGCATGGTGGGAGTATGGTCACTCCCCAGGCCATTTCAGAACAGAAAAAAACACAGCCATGGAAATAGATTATGGGAGGAACTCTCCAAACATACCAGAGGAAGTCACCTAAAGTGCAAGTGCAGACAGATGGTTGCTTGGTCACAACGTAGTCTCGGCCATTCTGACAGAAAGAGGACTTGCGAAGGCGCAGGTATTCCTCCTTGTAGCCCAATATGCAGCCATCTGCAGGGTCATTGGGATTGCTGGAGTGAGCCAACCACTTTGTGTAGTCCTTCTCCATACCTAAGGAGGGAATAATCACCAGATTCCTGAGATAGCCAAAAACTACTAAAATTCTGTGGGCTTTTCTGTAGAATTCTGTGGTGCAATCAGCCACAGAACTCGGGCGGGTACTCTCTGGAATTAAGGGGAGCTGCCCTGTAGCTTTCTCAAGTGCGGCAGCCTTTGTGGGGGACAGGACATATCACATGGCTCCCCATGCCCCACCACCCTGTTACCCACTGCAGCAGAACAAAAAGAGGGGGGAGGGAGGAAACCTCTCTTCCTCCTCTGCTGCCAATTAAAGGTAAGGAAAAGGAAGTGAGAGGAGCATGGCCTGGCATAAATGGCTTTTTTTCAGAGAGGGAGAAGGAACAGAGAAGAAGGGTATGCAATATTTCTGAGCCCTTGCATTAGTGGGGGGGGGGCAATATTCCAAATTATTCTTGGAGAAAAGTTTTGCTCCCCCTGCCCACAAAGAACTTGAGTAATTTCCAAATTAATCTGAGGCAAGCTTCCTCATCTCTGGAGGAACTAACTTTTTTGTAGGGATTACACATGAAGAGGCAGCTAAAAGACCTGACCTGTGCATCCTCAAACACAGTATTACACCAGCAGCCTATTGAAGATGCTCTAATTCATAGGTAGACAAACTATCTGGCCCAATCGCCTTCTAAATCTGGCTCACGGACGTCCAGGAATCAGTGTGTTTTTACCTGAGTAGAATGTGTGCTTTTATTTAAATGCATCTCTGGGTTATTTGTGGGGCATAGGAATTATATTAGACATAATATAATGTTTGAAGACTGGCAAAGATTGTGGAAGAAAGGGGTCAAGTTCACTGTATGTACAGTGTTAAAGGAAAATATAATGAAAATGATGTACAGATGGTATTTGACTCCTGTAAAACTAGCAAAGATTTGCCATAACAGTGATAATCTATGTTGCAAATGTAAAGAAAAAGAGGGTACCTTCTATCATATGTGGTAGACCTGCCCCAAGGTGAAAGACTTCTGGGAGAAGATTTATAACGAATTGAAAAAAATGTTGAAATACACATTTAATAAGAAACCAGAGGCCTTTCTTATTGGAATAACAGGTTTGGAATTGCCCAAAAAAGATGTTAAACTATTTTTGTATGCCACAACTGCTGCTCAAATTTATTAGCCAAGAATTGGCAAACACAAAAAGTAGCAACAGTGGAAGATTGGCAGATGAAGATGATGGACTTTTCGGAGCTAGCCGGCCTTACTGGAAGAGTCCGTGACCAGAAGGAGGATTACCAGGAGGAATGGATGAAATTTAAAGACTATTTAGTTAAATATGTTAAGTTAATTTAATTGGAAAAGCTTGCAAATATCAGATAGGCTTAGGATTTAGATATGTAATGTGATGAATCAATATGTTTAATGCCAAATTGGAAAGAAAGATGTTAAGTGATTAAGTTAATTTTATAATAATATTGGTTTTGGAAAACCGTTAAAATGATATACACTGAAACTCAACCGGGGGATACGAGGAAGTCACTTAACAATGTTACAAAGATTGGCCTAAATACGGTGGAGATTTATGTTTCTTTCTTTGTTTGTTTAAATTCTATTTGGAAAATTAATTTAAAAATTTGGGGGGGGGGGATGGAATTAGTTAATTCCCCCCCCAAATATAGTCTGGCCCCCCCACAAGGTCTGAGGGACAGTGGACCGGCCCCTGCTGAAAAAGTTTGCTGACCCCTGCTCTAGTTGCATCACATTTTTAATATTCACAGATACAGTCAAGACAATTTGAAGACAAGCAGCTGGCTAACATTCTTATTTGTTATAAAGGAAGAGATTACTCACACTCCCTGTTGAGAAGATCATTAAAGTCAATAGTATAGGAGATCCACTGGCGAGACAGGAAGCTCTCTGTAAATCCCCAGATGCTAACATTCATCGATTTTGCTCCTGGCTCTGATGCCAGGCCAGTAAACGTCATAGGATCCTTACTGAAAACGTAGTTGTGCCAGCACTGCCCTTCGTCTGTGGAGAACCTGAAACAGATAAGATTAGGAATGGAGGTTTGGCATTATCACTGTGGTTAATTTAGACTGACAGAAATCCTAATGAAGCTTAAGGCAGCCACTCTCAAATACTGGGGATGCAAGATAGGTGACAGGAATATTAGACTAAACTACATGCTTACTTGCCACTTTGCAGATCAGAACCTTGGGTTCCGCTGTACTGTGTCCGTTTCTGGGCACCACAATTTAAGAAGGATATTGACAAGCTGGACTGTGTTCAGAGGAGGGAGACCAAGATGATCAAGGGGCTGGATACCAAGCCTTATGAGGAATGGTTTAGGGAGTTGGGTGTGTTTAACTTGGAAAAGAGGAGTCTGAGAGGGTGGCATGATAGCCATGTTTGAATATCTGAAGGGCTGTCACATGGAAGAGGGAACAAGCTTTTTTCCTCCTTCAGAGGGCCTTAGGACCTGAACCAATGGATTCAAACTACAAGAAAGGGGATTCTGACTAAACTTTAGAAGAAATTCCTGCTGTTAAGAGCTATGATTCCCTTGGAAAGTGGTGGACTCTCCTTCATTGGAGGTTTCGAAACAGAGGCTGGAGGGTCATCTGTCAGAGATGCTTTAACTGTGATTGTATGGGGTTGGACTAGATGACCTTTGGTGTGCCTTCCAAGTCTACAATTATATGACTTGACTTCTTTGCAAATGAGTGCCAGGAAAAGGTGATTTGCAATGGAGAAGTGCACAGGGACTTCTTCTGTCTGTTGCTTTTATCCTAGCTGGAATTCCAAACATATTTATGTCTGCCTATTCTGGCAGACGAGAGCTTGTTTTAAAAATGTCAATAGGGATAGAAATTAGAATAGATAGAATAGCGGTTCTTCTGAAATCACTCCTCTCAAGCAACAGCTTCGTGGTTAGGATAGCCTCCTTCCTTTCAAAAATTCTAAATTGAGAGTAACCCAGTTTCTTCCTTTACATCATTCTACAGCAGTGTTTCATAGACTTGGGTCCCCAGCTGTTGTTGGACTACAACTCCCAGCATCCCTGGCCACTGGTCCTACTAGCTAGGGATGATGGGAGTTGTAGTCCAACAAACAGCTGGGCCCCTAAGTTTGAGTAACACTGTTCTATAGGGATAGTTCCAGGTGACGTAACAGTGAGGAAGTGGGCACTGAACTTCTCATGTCCTCCCACCACAGAAGTATTAACAAAATTAAATTCCTGCATACTTAATCACATTGATAGGATGATCCGTTTGCTCAACAGCCACAATGATGCCCCCAGAATCCAGGATGGCATAGTGATGGGGTCCTTCAAGCATCCGTGCCCAGGTGTAGCCGCCATCATCCGAAATGTAAACATCTGGGTTTATTATTGAAATGGCATCCCCAACACTTCCTGCAACACAAGGCCATTGCCAATACAATGGAAATGAGTACACTACAGTTCTCTCCTGAAGGTCCACCACTTGTACTCATTCCTAGGTTCACCCACCCTTACTGGTAGAAGAAGGAAAAAACCAGATCTGTAAAACACAGAAACCAGTAGACAATCCCAAGTAAAGCCTCATCCTCTGCCAATTATCTTACATCGTATTATATGTGCATAAGGATAATTCATTACCGTGAGCAATGACAATTCCAACAGCATTGGGCTCAGACAGAGGAGCCATTGGTACATTCAGCTTCTGGGAGATGCTGTAAGATGCATGGATGTGAAGGCTGCACTGTAAATGTAAGACAACCCCAGTAAGAAAAGGAGGCAAAATGGAGAAGCATTAACATATTTGGTCTTATTAAAAGCAAAACAACCAAAAATGCTTGAATTTCAACAGAATTGCCACAAAGGAGAACTTTTACTGGTGCAAATCCAAGGCAAACTGAACCCAAGCTTCCAAGCTTTATTAGCTGACAAACTGTGTTTTGAATAACACATGGCCCAAGGCAGCTTCTTCCACACGTAAGCCTGTTCCCTTCTGTTGTTGTTGTTTTAAATCAGGCTGAATTACAAACTGTTTTCTGTTGCATAGTTTGGGCCCAGCTCACTGCACAAAGTTTGTTGAGCATTCCACTCCTCTTGCAAAACATCCCTAAAAATATGCTTTACTTTTAATTTTATTGCAAGTTAGATGCACTAACCACGCAACATGAGATAATACAACTATTGGTAAGCCGATTTCCTAATGAATATTTACAAAGGCTACAGCAACTTTAATACGTTTAATGCTATTTCAAGACCTATAAATTTGGTCTCTAACTATGATTTTGCACACCCTGTACCACCACACCCTAATCTTGCACTTGAGTCATACACTCAATTTACTAGGAAGCATAGTTTTCAGTAGAACCAACTTCCAAACAAGTAACTTAGAACTATAACTTGGCCTGACAATATCATCCTACATCCAATATATAAACATACAAACCTTTTCCTTATTTTTAGCGGTTGAGTCACATTTGGCATTTTCAGGTTTCCTCAAGTGCACCCACTCCCCTCCTTGATCAAAGGTAATCACCGATTGGATGGAATTATCTGATTGAGAGGAGAAAATGTAAGTATTTGTGCAATAAATTCTATACAACATACTTACTCTCTGAGTAAAACCCAATGCAGTGCTAAGTCTCGCATTCCATCAGTGCAAGGATTTTACTGTGAAATGGAACATTATCCCCCTCTCCTCCTCCCATATGCCCCCTAAATCTGTTCCATGGGTTTCCCCAACCCTCTGGATTATATCTGGGGAGGGTGTGGAGTAAGTGCTGAAGTGGGGGGGAATGTGGGGGGGGGGAAGAGCCCTGTAACACAAGTGGAAATTCTTTCACTAATGGGATGCAAAGGTTGAATGCCACCTGCTATAATTAAAAAAATGGATGCTGTCTTTTACTCCCATGTCATGTAGCAACATTCCAAGCATTCAAAAAGACAATACATCTTGCAAAAGAGGACCAAACACTTTGAAAACTGAGTAAGACTGCAAACCTAGTCCCACACTGCGCTGTTGAGACTCATTGGGTTGGCTCCTGCAGCACACCGGCTGAGTTCAATGTCAGGTCATCAGCCATTATTTCAGGGACAACCTTTCCAGTACTCACAGCTTGATATTAAAGCTCCAGCCCCTGTGTCATCTTTCTCCTTCAAATAAGACACTCCTGATTCCCATCTATAGGAACTGTCAGCCTTACAACACAGTTTAACATATGAGTTTGGCTTCCTTACTTCACTCTGACTGTCTAAATAGATTCAACCTGGGCTGAAACTAAGTAACTCTCTGGTATGCATGGGAAACATGTGGCTCTCCAGATGTTGCTGGACTACAATTCCCATCATCTCTGTCTCTTGACCATGCTTGCTGGGAATGATAAGAAGTGACTATACGAAGAGGCACAGGTCCCCCATCCCTGCTTTACAGGATGGGGTATTAACAGACATAGTAAGTACAGGAAAAGATCAATGCTGATTCCTATT
This sequence comes from Podarcis tiliguerta, assembly GCF_965153285.1. Taxonomy (NCBI): domain Eukaryota; kingdom Metazoa; phylum Chordata; class Lepidosauria; order Squamata; family Lacertidae; genus Podarcis; species Podarcis tiliguerta. Next base: position 46,934,922 of record NC_139539.1, read on the forward strand.
AACTTCGTAAAAGCAGAATTGAGACCAGTACTGCAAGACAAGTGAACTTGTCTTCGGCAAACTAAGACAGTAACATGATTGTTTCCTTTAGTCAAAACACCTATGAGAAAACCTAGCTTCAAAACAAGCTATTTCAAACAAATTAGCAAACATAAGCATTATGGATCTCCCAAATGGATCTCCAAGAAATGCCTCAATTCCATCTCACTGAAAAGTTTCAGCTACTTTCCTAACAGATTCCTCAATCTTCAATTACAGCCAATCTAGAATCCATCAGTTCCCCATGACACCATGCAGAAAGTGAGTACTGACCCTCTGAGAGCACACTAGTGATGTAGATGCCTCGCAAGGAGGTCACATTGGTGAAGTCCGTCTCTCCCCCTGTGGTGGTATAGAGATGCCTTTCTAGGGACTTCGAATATATGATGCCTTGGTCATCAGAGGTGTAAATTGTCCCATACCCAGTATCTGCAAGAAAAACAATAGGTTGCAGGGGGTGAAGGTCTTCCAGAGAGTCCCTAAGGAACGGGGCTCTCATCTCAGTATTATCAACATCACCATTAATTTTAGATTACCAGGTCTAGAAAGATGGTAGGCCTATGCTTATGCCAATTTCAAAGCTGCCTAAAACTATTACAATAAACTGGATTAGGAAGTAAATAGGGACTATATGAAACAAATGAACAGGGCCACAGGGTTCTTGACAGAACAAGAGTGAGAACAGCGGGGTCTCAAGTGTGTGGACGCAACTACAACTGTCCTTCCCTAAGGGATGATCTGGCAGTCTCTTCACCAAGTGTATGATTCAAATGCTTTATCATTATGAGTGCATATATGTTATTTCAAGGATTAACCTTAGGTGCCTATATGCTATACAGTTCATCTTCACATTTTAAGAGCTGGTTCTCTTCATGAACCATAAAAAGTTTTGCAACCCACATCAAATGCATGTTGAAATTCAGAACTTTTTACGATTTTTAAGTATACACCACACCAAACTCCCTTCTCTCACCTCCAGGCTCATCTACATGCATGAATACCATGTCATCATTAGCTGCCAAGATAGAGTAAAACTGCTCTTGTCCAACTGAAGGAAGTTGTGCCATGTTCCAGGTTTCTCCATGATCCAATGACACATGGATTCGTCTTGTATTGCCCTAGTGAAGGCAATGATAGTGTTGTTGAATTACTACCACATCCTACATACTATTGGTGTTTATATAGGAGGTTATTCCTGACGGATACCAGAAATTCACACTACATAGTCTTGATAGTATACTAAATAAGTAATCCCCTTCAATAACTCGCTTATTTATCGACCTGATACTATATATTGGGATGGGAGCTGTAGGGGCACTTCCTCACTGCATAGTGAACTGTTATCTTTATTAAGGAGTGAAAACACTGAGTGGAATTTAACATCAAGCTCTTCCAGTCGTTCCATCTGTACAGGCATTCCAGGTTGCCATTTCTGCACTGTTTGAGGGTTTATCCTGACATCCCACCAAGCAAATTTTGGGGGGCACAGGAGTTGAGGGAGGGAAGCTCCGTTGCGCAAGTAGAAGTTCTTGCACAGGGTTTCTGCTGACAGGGCTGATTAAACTGAAAAATCAGTGGTGCTAAACCTTGGCCTGGATGCCTGATCAGTCAGCCACTTCTGGCCACTTCTACAGCTGGAGGGTCGGCCAAGGATGAAAATGGCCCTCAGACTAGAAAAAGCCACTTGCATTAAAAATGAACTAATATACATCAACATTCTTCAAATACTGGTTCCTTTGCTTTCTATCATAGAGGGGTGGGACCCACTGTAAACTAAACTCCTGGGGCCTATGGAAATAGAAAAAGAGAACAGTGAATTTCCTACCTTTTCTGTCATCACAGATGCAAAGAGGAAGCGTCCTCCAAGACCAAAGGAGTAGATTTTGCTTCCTATAGTCTTGAATGTCTTCCCAAAGTCTTTGGTCCTTTTCAGCTCAAGTAACCCAAGATCAGCTTCTTGTGAAAGAGGAAGTATATGAACATTGTCACGATTAGAGAGATAGAGAAGCCCTCTTCATGAAATACACACAGCAAAGAGATTTCATCCATTGAAGGGATTGCAAGGCCACACCACTGCCCCATAAGCCTGTAGTTTCCCATCCCTAAACCCCCCCTCCCCCGCAATGTCCCTGAAATGTCAATGAGTCTGGAAACTTGCAGCAAAAAAAAAGTCTAATTGCATAGGCTACTCTTTTGCAGGCATCTGTGGTCAAACATGCAGGGGGTAGGCCTTAGGGGCTGGACTCTGCAACTGCTTCAACATGTGGTGCCCTTTTCATGTGAGTAATGTGTGAAAGTGCTGTAGAGCAAATGAAAAAAACAGCTTCAAAGGCCTTATTCTTTAAAGCAGGGCCATGCTAGGTCCATTTGAGGTGCTGGCTAGCCTGCACAGTGCTGATCTTGTTTAACACATAGGTATGCTGCTCTTCGGTTTAGCAGAACTCCAAGGATGGCTCATAATAATAATAAAGCACAGTATCAAAATACAAAATAAAACTCAACATAACCCAAAATTTGAGCAACACCATCAGAAGAATCAGTAAAAATAACTGATTAAAGCCATCCAGCTTAGATTAGGGCCTCTGGTGAAGATTGTGTTATTTAAGCATGGTCAGTGAGAGAAGGTGTCCGTTACACATTGTGTTCCCAAACTGCTTAAAAAGGGTGAGAACCAGCACTTGAAGCCATTTTCAGAAATGGACTGTCCACAGGTGAGTTGTTAAAAACTAACATGTATCATTATTACTTGTTGTACTTGGGAATACTTACTACAAGAGCCATTCAGGAATGTGGTGAAGAAAATGGTCATGCCAGAGCCCCTGGAAAAAGTCAAGGGGAAGAACACTGAGAACAAAATCCTGAGAGCAAAGAAGCTAGCTAATTCAACAACTGGCAACAGAGAGCCACTTAATTGGAAAAGTCAGGGATGAAATCTGGGACCCTCTATACAGAAGGCAGGTGCTCTACTGCCAATCTATTGCATCTACTCTCCAAACAGCCCTGGTACCCTGAAGGTGAAAATGATCCAAAGCTGGAAAATTTAACACACAGCTACCAAGTTGCCCCTTTATATAGAGCTCTTCCTGCATATGCAAAGTGTTCAAGTACTGCAAACATCAGTGTATGCAGAAGGCATTACAGCAACTTTTCCAAAAAAGCACACAATACAAACATGACCACAAGAAGGGCTATTAGGGACCAAGAGAATTTCATCCCAAGGAGAGTTATCTTTCTGTTTTTGCAAGCAGCCAGCTCTAGTGTAATCAAGAGAACATTAAACTACTAACTCTCCCCGGGGAACATGTTTGTTTTTCAGCTGCTCACCATTTGGCCAGGCAAACATCTTTGTGTATTTCTTTCCATTTCTCACCAAAGGTCTTAGATACCCACAGGCTACCCTGAAAACATTAAGAAAGGATTATTCATCATCTGCTTAGCATTTTCAAGTCTGAGCTAAAAATATTCATTAAAAAATATTTTAGCCCAGATTTCCATTGAAAATGCTCAAGGTGGTTTACAATCCAACCAACATATTAAAAAATAAAATGCAAAATAATCGGTAAGGCAGAGAAAAGAGGCAGCAGAGAAAACATATCTAACATATCACAGAGAATAAGATTAGCAATTTGGTAGACCAATTTTTTGCCGGAAAATACATCTTTGCACAGCAGTGGAACACCATCAGAGAAGGGTCAAGATGTGACTCCCATTGAGAGAGTAACTGAAGTGTTGGTGAGCCCACAGAGAAGGCTCAGTTGTGTACAGCCAAGAACAACTCAGATGTTGGCGAGACATGGAAGAGAACCTCCATAAAAGATTTTAAGGACAGGAAAGCTCATATGGGAGAGGACAATCTTTTAAACATCCTAGTGTCAAATCATTTAGGACTTTAAAGTTCATTATCAACACTTTGAATTGGGGCCAGAAATGCAACAGAAGGCAGTAACAGTCTGGACACAGTTTCTTGACCAGCTGAGGCTTCCGTACTTCAGTTCTGCCACTGAGTCAGACTGTATCTCTTAAATAAGCTTGATTCACCTATATACAGAATCTCATAGTCCTGTTAGAAAAGAGCTTCATGTAGCCAATGCAATGAGTTTCATTTAAAATATACCCCACACTTTCATTATGTAACACAGCACTTAGGGCAAAGCAGTAAGTATAACCGTACAACTGCTGTATTGATGAGACAGAAACTATGACGCTGCCAATTACTACCACAAGGGGTCACACAAGAGCCAAGCCCTCCTGCCCACCCACTCAAATATACATTAAGAGCCTCTCCAGACTGGGTGAATTCTGCAACATGTCACTGATGCAATAATTGTGGTGGATTGATACTGGGCCATCCATCATTCCACTTTATTAGTTGTTCTGCAATGCTTACCCAGTATTACACCATTATTGCTGTTTGGAGCAGTACTCTTGGCACTACAGTATCATAAAAACAGGACAAAAACTAAAGCAAAACATTTGTGGTATAAAAGGTTACAAGGATTTCAACAGGACATTATGGGAAAAGCTGAAAATGAAGCAGTGTACCCACTCTAGAACTTTTTCAGGTTTAAACAGTATTGAAAGTGGGATCAGGGATAACAGCCCCAATACCATCGTAAGTCCAAATCATCATGAATGCATAATAAAAAGGATGTCTGGAGGAGCCCTAAATGGCTTCTTGGAGCCTAGATTCAGTGCCTGAATTACCAGTGAATAAGTGAACCAACAGCTCTATTCTTCCCAAATCCTTACCTCAATACTGAGGGCCAACAACAGATCAGAATTCTGAGGGTGATAAATTATTTGAGTTGAAGGATGGAAAGGAATATCTGTCAACTGGAAGTTCTTAGCAAAATCAGATGATCGAAATATTCTTCCTGTATGGTATGGTCTAGGTCTGTCCCCCGTCAGTATCACCTAGTCAGAAAAATAAAGATCAGTGTCCCTTCTCAACATATCTGTGCTTCGAGTTTATCACAAATAAAGAAGTCACCTGAAGCTATTTGAAACATTGCAGTTTTGAAGTTGGCAGAAACCAGAATAAAAATCCCAACTGTGTGGGAGAACAGAATTCCTCACTAACCCTTAGTGTTTCTTGTGCTTATGCTCCTTGTGCAAATTTGCTGTGCAAATTAGTGCAAAGGGACTGCTTCACTAGGATATGAGTGCTTAGCTGAACTCCATTAATTTTTTTAATACAATCTAAAAGGATGTAACATTTTTTCTCACATCCATCTGGAAGTCATGTGGGAATAAACCAAACCCATAAAGACCAAAGGAAACAGTGATGACCTGCATAAAACCAATAATGTTGGTGTAAACATTATTTCTGTTTCGGCAGCAAACTAACGAGTCCAGAAAAAGTAGTAGAAACCCTATAAACCACCACCAATCATTTGACTATTAGAAATATGTCTTATGCAACCTGCTTTAGGATCAAACTTTGTACAGCACACTACAGAATGTTCTGCCAAGGAAACTGAGCTGCTCTGAGGATGAGACTTTGTGAAAATCACACAGCCATGCCTAGAACACTGTGTGATTGCGCAGGTACTGTAACGGTTTGGTTTAATCTACACTACAATCAGGTAAACTGGAAAAAGCAGGTAATGGCTCCAACATGCAACCAGGAAGCATCAAGCAGGATGCTATTTCTCAAGTTCATATAGCAAGTCAGTGGAGAGTAGGGTGGATAGGTAGGTAGGTAGAGATTTTGTGGCAGAAATCTGTATTCCATAGATATGATATGATATGGACAACTAGGCTATATTGTGCAACACTGTAAACTTGTTAAGCAGCTGGAAAAATAGGAACAAAGCCCACATCCTACCTTCCCCGAATTTTCTGGTCCAATGGCCATTCCAAATTCTGTCCGGATGAAAGTGTTGTTAATGAGATCCGTAATGTCTACGAAAGTTTTCCCATAGTCTTCACTACAGTGCAAAAAAAAAAAAAGACATTGTAAGTGTAAAAGCTCCTCAGTACAGGATAGTTTTGCAGATGCATTTGTGTCTGGAGGCCTCTTAAAACAATAGAACACACCAAAAAAATGATAGAAGGGACTAAACCATTTTATGGTCACCCTGTGGAGGTCACTTAACAGCCCTCGTAACCTTTGTTTCAATAATGTGGTGAGCCTATGTTTGTAGTAAAGTTTCTGACACTCGCAAAGTTGTTGAGATTTTTAAAGAATTTTTCACCCAAACACCAGGACCATAGCACCATACTGTGGGCTTGCCATATTTCATAAAGTAAAAATCTAGGCACAAAAATTGTTGAGCTTCGGGAAAATCGCAAAAACAACAATGCTGATATGGGTTGCCATACCCCGGATTTTCTGCCTGGACCCTGCTTCCGCCTGCAGTGTTCCAGGTATGTCTGGGATATTCCAGATGTATGGCAACCCTACCATAGTAGCAACATCTGAACATGTAAAAACTAATACAGGATACCTGTGAAACAGGCAGGACAGCTTCTTCAGATGATCACAGTGATCTGGCTGGTGTTAAAGTAGTTCTTAAAGTAACCTGGTACTAGGCCATTTAAGGCTCTGTACACTAAAAAACAGTATCTTGTACCTAGCTGAAAAACGTACTGGTGGCTAGGACAGGGCTTTCAGCACTGTTGTAATATGCTGATGCAGAACTCTTCTGCCCAAAAGCTGGGCTGTACTAGCTGCAATTTCCAAACCAACCTCTGGGATAGGCCCACATGCAGTGCACTGCAATAGTGCAGTCCAGGGGTTACCAAATCATGCACAACTGTGGCCAAGTTATCCCTGTCCCAGAACAGCCATACCTAGCATACCAGCTGAAGATGGAAAAAGGTCTTCAGTCTTTAATTAGCTAGAACATTGCTGCTTATGCTCTGTTTTTTTAAGGTAACCTATTACTTTCCCTACTCACTTTATATTGAATGTTTTAATACAACTCCTCAAAATGGACACCTGCACTTCCTCCTTGAACTTTGGTTTGTAGACCATCTCCCCAGAGCTAACTGCCCATGCTTACAGCTCTCTGGCAACTTGTAAGAGAGTTAAACAGGAACGCGTTTGAGGTAGTGACGTAAAGCACTTCCAGCTTCAAAGCCAGGGAATCAATGGAGGTGCAAGGATGATCATTTATTAAAGGGAAGCCCCTCAGCAGAGAAAGTTGCTTGTTTATCGACAGCCAGTTACTAAAAATCCACAAAACAGCATTCAGTCTAAAAGGAGGAAACACTAGTGAAAGTAATCATGTGCTGGGGAACACCCAAGAGGGCAGAATGGACTTCGCCTGGCATCTACAAGAAAACAAAGGCAGGGCCAGGTAAATATTCCAAGGGAGGGACTTGTTCAGTGTGAAGCTCCTTGCTCTATATAGTAGCTATAATGTACAAACTAACCCTACAAGTTCCACATGTAACGAGCCAAGACTCCCATAAGAAGTCTTGGCCTCTTGCAAGACTAACTCTACCCAGCCATGCTATCCCTACACTTTCAGAAGCCTCGAGTTAGAGACCTGCACATGGCAAAGAGTGCCTAAACTTTTTCTAAACTAATAACAAAGGCTAGAGTCTTTCCCAGTTCTCTTTCTCAGGATACCTGGCATTTTAAATTTGTCACACTTTGTATATGTGAGCCATTCTTAAGCAGGGTCACTTGTAAGCCTATTCCAGCTGTCGAAATGGGCAGCAAAATTTGGTGAGTGCCTGAACTTCTCAGCTGCCCTTTACCTTTCCCAATGCTCCTGGGAAAAGGGGTGCCACCACTGCACACCACTCTTAGCAGATGCTACTCCTAGCCAAAGGGAATTGATCTTAAGACTTGCTGTCTGTGGTGCAACTGATTTTCTCCAGCTGCTAAAAAAGAGAAGCTCAGCCGCACCAAAGAAACAAGGAAGGAAAGATCTGTCTGGCTTCTGTCTGGCAAGGAACCACACCTAAAGAAAGTGCAGTTTGGACTGTGGTTCACACAAGCTCTATCCCAACAGGAAGCATGGGGAAAGATAAGAGAGGTGAGCTTTTCAAACCCTCTCAAGCTTCTTGACACCAGTAGCAGCAGTCAGTAAGGAGCTTACTCCTGTAGGATTTCCAACAGGCAGGCAGAAGGGGGATGGCTTATTTACAGTCCCTTAAGGCAAGCTAGATAATAAAGTAGCATATCCATTGCTTAAAAGGCAGCGATAACTGCCTCTGACAAAGAATACACCACTTAGTATATGACTTATTATTAAACCAGCAAATCCCTCCATGATTGCTCCTGGGCTTTTGGTCAGCTTGTGCCTCTTTACATGTCAGAAAGTTGGACTCTCCCAAGACAGGATAGACCTCAGGATGCAACACTGCCCACTTATTCAACCTGCTGTTCATCACTGGCTTTGTAAAGAGAGTGACCTGTCACTAGTTTAGAAGCCCTGTCCCTAACCACTGTACATAGGCAATGTGAGACTGCTCACAAATCCTCATATATAAGAATGGGCAGCAAACTCTTGGCTTCATTACAATGTGCATTTCAGTTCATAGACTTTCACAACACAATGCTCTCACCTTCTGTAGAGCTTAGACTGCCCGAAACTCATGATTACCAGAGGTATCTGAAATGTGGTCAACACAAGAATAACCTGGAAAGAGAGAAACCTGTTAGCAACAATAGTCTGAGAACAACAGCCAGCACGCACACTGTCTAAAAGCCAGGTAACCATCACATCCCAATAAGGACAAATTCACATATTTGGGGGTACATCACTGAGCTAACATAAGTTTACGATTTTAACTGGGTTTATTTTGGCATGTTGGGTTGATGTCATGCATATTTCATCACAAGTACAAATCACAACACATTTTTAAAAAATGTTTCAGAAACATTATAAACTTGTGTGGAAGGATTTATAAAGGTCAGCTGAATACACCAACATTCACTAGAATTCATTTTGCATTTATTTTTTTTAATGCTATGTCTTATCTTTGCAACTTCTTTTATTCTGTTTGATGACATTTTAGAAAAGCTACTTCTTAACAAAGTCACCCGTGCCTTGACATCCTAGCTTGAAGTGTCAAGGTGCTTTTTCCCTAAGAGAGAAAAACTCGCTTAATCCCTGGTACACATAATTGGCCTGACACAGGTTTCTTAGTTAATAGCTAATCTCTCTGACTATAGAACAATATAAAATAAAAGATGCTACTGTAGCCCAAAATTGTACCATAATCCCTTTGTATATCCGCAGCCTGTTAAACCTGGTAAGTTAGGGCACATCATATTGCATTTTGGAATTATCACACATTGTCATAAAATTGGATTCTGAATCCAATTTTATCTTGCTCTTATCATGTTTCTCTAAGGCTGTCATCCAAACCCCACTTACCTGGAAGTAAGCCCCAATGAATTCAATAGGAAATAATTCTGAGTAGCCATGACTGGCATTGCACTGTTAGCCATTAGGCAAGAAGCAGAAACAGCTAAACTTTAACCAAAAGAGGAAGTTTGCTGATAAATAGTTTACTTAAAAAAAAATGGACAGCTGGACCACTCTGGCAGTTCAGCTGAGATATTAGTTCTATTAGGCTTCCTTCTCCCTCAACTGACACCTGGTATCAGTCATGCAACAGGATGCAGCAGAGGGAGAAATGGGAAGCAGAAACCAACAATATCTATATAGTGCAATTCTTCAGTATGCCTGGAACATTGGTTGTTGCTTACACTTTCAAAGAGAGATGCATTTCTCTGTGCCGGATGTGAAGAAAGAGGCGGTGAGTACTTCCTCCTCCTCGGCAAGACTTCAGTATTGAAGCAATTCTCACCTCAAGTCTGGATGGGCAGTTAGACACTTCTTACCAAATCCAGAGTGAGTCACCCAATATACACAACACCTACACTGTGTCCCTTCTTCCTTGGCCATGAGTAGAAAGGTAATAGCTAAAAGAAGAACCCAAATGGCTTGCAACACCTACATCTGAAGAGGATCATTATTCATGACCCATCAAACAGGAACAACCCTACTTTTCCATGTGGGAAGATTAAAGTAAAACTATCCATTATTGAGAGTACTGAGTCATGCACTTGGAGGAATTATTATTTCACGTGTTGTGCTTTTGTTCCTTTCGAAATTAATATTTAAAAATCCATTCAACCTATCTGTATTACTTACCCCAGTGCTGTCACCAATCCAGGATAAAGTCACTGAGCCACTGAGATCATTGAAGACACGCTGTAAAAGCAATTAGAAATATAATTCAGTCCTCTAGTCTTCCATCCAGTGCCAGAAAGGAAACAGTCTCTCCCAATTTCCCCTTCACTCTAATCATGGTAACAAGCAGTTCCTGGACACAAATTTAGGATCTTTATAATCACATTGCCTCATATGTGCCCTATGTGAAAAATAATAGCTTACTGAGCTTCGGGGAACACAGCATACAACCCAGAAGCTGATCCAACAGCGTCTCTGTACTACTATGGTTTAGATTTAATTTCCTATGCAAGGGTTTGAGTGGATGAAATTCTCATAAGCAAATGACCCAAAATAAGCTCTCCTGGATATGTCTTGCTGGCATTTAATATATTGCCATATGGATCTTCAGTCCTTTTACTCAGGATATCACTGGATTTTTGCTGACTCCATAGAACTGGGGAAGAGAGTTCGTGCAGGGACTCCTCCCACAATCCTGTTCATAATAAAATCCCTCAAGCTGACATGTCAAGCAATAAGGAAGTGAGGTGCAGAATATAGTACTGTATATAGTTTTAGTCTCTGTAACCCATGAAGGTGTAGCTATCAGTGTAGAAGAGAAACTGGAAGCAGCAATGGCCTCATGGTTTTGTAGAGATTTCCTGAAACCAGTCCATGTAATTCTTGGAAATCCCTGAGTATGTATCCACCAGGAGCTTTTGATCACTTTGGTTACTCTTCTATTACAGTGGTACCTCGGGTTAAGTACTTAATTCATTCCGGAGGTCCATTCTTAACCTGAAACTGTTCTTCACCTGAAGCACCACTTTAGCTAATGGGGCCTCCTGCTGCTGCCGTGCCGCCGGAGCACGATTTCTGTTCTCATCCTGAAGCAAAGTTCTTAACCTGAGGTACTATTTCTGGATTAGAGGAGTCTGTAACCTGAAGCGTATGTAACCCGAGTTACCACTGTATTATTATTATTATTTTATTTATTAAATTTCTGTACTGCCCTTCATCCAAAGATCACATGGTGGTTTACATATATAAAATACATAATGGCTCATTGTCCTAAAAGCAAAACAAGCTGCACACCTGTTACTTCTAACATATCTGTTACAAGAAGCTTACTGTCCTTTCAGTGTACTCAAGGTGCCTAGCATGATTATTTATTCTATGCTATCTGCATGCCACTGCTAAACCAGAAGCCTGAGTTCAGAGTCACACCACACCAAAGAGTCTTGACAGCTCCTGGACAAGACCCTGGGGCCATTTAAAAGCTTTAACACCCTTCTTCCATCTCATAGTACTGTTGGACACCTAGAGCCTCCAGCAAATCATAAATATCCATGCGGTGGAAGGGCATTAATTAGGCATAAGTTACCCTAAAATAGAATGTCATTTCTTTTCACACATGTATTATTCTTTGACTTTGCAAAATTTTGATTTTGCTTAAATGTAGGTGAATGACACATTTAAATTAAGGCTTCCTTCACAGCAATTAAAAAATTACTCCAGTTTAAAATAACAACAATGGAGAATAGAATCAACAGAACTTACTAATGAAGCACCTTTGACACATGTACAAAAACAAACAGCATTATTCTGTCATGATGTAGCCAAGGCTCAAGCAACATGGTATGCCAAGTTCAGATTCTTTCCTCCATGGTTTGTTTGCTTTTAAAACTAAAGGAGCCTGCCAGTCTGAGCACATGAAAGGTGTGCTGCTTAACACTTGTCCTTTTTTAGTTTGAAATCACCTCTCCCGAACTACTTTTTTCAGGCAGAGGACAAAAAGGGAAATAGTCCCCATAGTTTCCCTTCCCCACTCCTCTGGGGGGGAAAGCAGCTTGGAGTGGGCAATTTTGAACTGAACAGTAGTTAGGCATCTCACATTTCTACTCAGATGCAGCCTTATATATGTATATATAAAACGCCACTAGACACAGATGAAAGAAATCACAGAACTGCGTTTACATTTTTAAAACTGCTTTTTAATTGTGCTTTTTAATTTAAAAAACAAAACAAAACTATTTTTATGTATTGGGAGGTTATTTGGCTGTTTCTGTTTATATTTTGATTGTGTATTTTGTGTTTTTATAGTGTAATTTTATTTTGTGAACCACCCTGAGACCTGCAGGTATAGAGCAGTATATAAATTTAATTAATAATAATGTAACATATACTTTAAGCCCAAGTTCCTATACAAATGACATCCATTGAAACCTGTGCCAGCCCCTGCTTAATAGGTCTAAATCACAACTAATCTTGCACTGTAAGGTTATTGCAATAGCACAGAAGAAGCTATTATGGTTGCAAAGAGATACACCCACCACAATGTGTGTCAAATGTTAACACAGAAAGCAATACAGTGCAAAATAGATCTTCATAGATGGCCTCACCTTAGAATTTTAAAAGCCACCTCAAATTAAGCTCAAAGTTTCCTGCAGTACTGTGAATGCCACAGTGCTTTGTTCACAGCTCAATAAGCACCTGGGACCCAAAATGTTGAGGGTCATTCCATTTCCAGTGATCAAACCTTTTTACCTCATGTCATCCAATTTTCTTAATATTTTGTGCACTTGTTGAATGATCAAAACTAAGTTTAAATCTAAAATTTTAATGTTTTATCTCATGCCATTTTTTTATTTATGAGGATTTGAAATTTCAAAAATGTGACAATTTTGGCCTTGCAAAAACCTTAACAGCTCAGACCACAACTGAGAGGCGTCAAAACTAAAAACACCAATTTCTTCATGAACTTTAATACAATATGTCACATGATGGACTTACTCTAAATTTTAATTTTAAAAATTTGAATTTTTTCAAGGGATTTAAAAATTAATATGATTACAATTTTTCAATGATTTGTATTGATTATTTAACATTTCTAAGAGCTACCTGCACAATTTCATCTTGGGATATCAATGGGATCACATTAAAAAAATATTTTGTACATACGGTACATGTCTGCCTTATTGGGTTCTATTTAAGATACATGGGTCCTCTTGGAGTAAGCTATAACAGAATATCACTATAATATTAGCTGCTTCAGGCATTTCTTTAGAAAGTTATTCAGTTAAAAGGTGTCTGAAAAGCTAGCCAGGCTGCAGACACTGCTGTAAACTAGAAAATAGAAGGCTGGCCAACCAAGCCCTGCCTTACCAACTGCATCACTAGGAGTATATACTAGAGCTAACCTTCAAAATCTTCCAATATCAGTGCAGATCTGTGAAAGCAGCCAAAAAGTATCATGAAAAAATATGTGTGCTAGAAATGCTGCTTTTCCAGGTCACATTGATTAGAAAGCAAACAAGATGAGCTATCGTGCTCAAGAATCCAGTTGCAATTGTTGGTTCCCAGGGGAAAAGAGAAAGGACAATAACTATTGCAGACCACAGTGTGTTTTCAAAAATGCTTTCCCTAGGGTCACATGCTCAAGTTTTACACAAATAAAACTGGGAGTCAAGTAACAGCTTGCCTTGCAACCTGTTAAATATTGAGATATCTGAAATATTCTGAACTTGAACAGCATTAGTTTTGAATTTAATAGCAGCTGCTAAGTTATCCATCACTATGAACTGGAAAGATCCTAATCCTTCAGTATTGAGAGAATTCTGTTTAAAGACTTGGAACAGTGGCAATGGATAAACTGGTGGAATATATTGGCTGTGTGATGGCAAGCAACACTGAAACTTTTCAAAAAAAACCTGCACCATTACTTCCACAAGCAATTATTTTGATATAAGAATTGACATCTACAAGGCTTGTGATGTTTATTCTTTTCTGTACCAAATCAAAGGTCAGTGGGAAGATACTAGAATATTTTCTAAATGGCATTTTACAACTTAGATATTAATATGCATGTTGGAGAAGTACAACGTGATGCAGTACCTCAGCTCATAGAGTTGTTGCGGTGTTTTATTTCAAAGAGAAGTGACAACTGGGTATGAGGTTTAACCATACACTTTCCCTTTATGACAAGGACAAAGGAACAACTTCACTTGGATGCATGTCCCTGGCGATCCAATATTAACTCCCATTTTTCTGCAGACAAACTGGGATGCTGGAGAGATAATGATCATTTTCAACCATAATGGAAAGCCATAGAATAAACACACAAGTCTTGAATTTCTCTTGTGGTTTGTGTGGAAACAAACCAACAGTCCTGATTCACATGTAGCACTAAGCCGATCACATGATCCGCATGCAACACAGTTTCTTTCTTTCTGGGTTGGTAAAGAAAGGAGGAGGGACAAGGGTGTGTGACTTAAGCAACATGTACCAGCACGTTGCTCATTCATAGTAAGTCCTAGTTTGTTTCAGACTATGGCTTACCGCAATATGCAAGTATCAGTATACTAATTTAACAAAGCATATGTTTTCTACTTTGGTCACACAGTAGCAATGTTATTTGCCATCTTTGAATTTTGGGTCCAAAAAATATATTTATTTGTGGTGGAAACCAACTATGTCAAATTCAGAATAGACCCATTAAAATCAATGGACCTAAGTTAGCCGTTTGTAATGATTTCAATGGATCTGCTATGAGCATGACTTAAGTTGGGTTCAACCCTTAATTTCTTTCCTACCCTTTCTCCCAAAGGAGATTTGCAGCTTATTCTCTCTCTGAAGGAAAGAAACCTTTGGAAACAACCCGTAATTCCAAACCACTTATTTCCAAATTATTTCAACCAGCATCTCTTTCAGAATGTTGTTTTCTATATTAGTCCTATTTCTGGCCCGTTGGTGGAGGAGCAGAGAAAACCATTCCTCCCTTGTTTTCCACCAAGTCTTCATATCTCTAGGTCGGACAGCAATTCAGCCATCACTTTCTCCACACAGTGAGGTAGAAGAGGCACAAACAAGTTTCAGCAAGGCTGGAAACTTCCCAAAACAAAGCATGTGAATCAGAGTCAGCTTGTATGGCCAGGGCCAGATATGGGCCAGACTTCCTTGCAGATTACTGAAATTATTTTACTTTCAAGGTACAGAGCAAAGTTACCAAAAACTGCATCCTGTAATGTGCTACGCACAAACAGCAATAAAAGAAAGAGGTAAGCAAAGAAACTGTATCAGCTATGAAAGCAGAACTGAGTGAGAAACTGATCATTAGATGCTAGGGGGTTAAATTACCCTTCTTAGCTATGGAAACATGGCTGTAATTAGTAACTAGTCTGAAGAAGGGAGAGGCTGCTAAGAACTATTTGTGTACAAACTGCTCCTTCAATAAAGGCACAGAAGGGGCAATGTCAATGCACTTCCATGATTCGAAACCATATCTGGTTCAGAGATATGTTTAGCGATGCTGAGAAGTGTCAAACTACTGACCGAGTTAAAATTAAGAATCAGCAGCACAGGCAAACTAAGAAAGAGCTTTCGGTGAAAGAAATGGAGCAAGAAAGAAGAATAAAGATAAAATGGATGTTTATTAATTGCACAATAACTTAGACACATTCATAAGCAGCATTAGCAGTGTGTGTCTTCTGTGATGTCAGAAACAATACCCATGTTACTGAACAATATTTTCACACTCAATGTCCATCACCACTTTACAGTCCAAATAATCTGGGATCTAAGCCTTTGCTATAATGGCTAGTTGCCTTCAGACAAACTGAGAATTGCTTGTCTATCAAAACATTCAAGTTAAACACTTGGAATGTAATACTTCAATTTAAAAGTGCTGTTTCTTTTCCTCCCATATTTTTACTAATCTACCCTTCATAAATTCAAAAATTAAATATGTCAGTACAAGAAAACTGAGTTCTTGTATCATTTACTCAAAATATTTCTGCACTACGCTTCAATCAAAAATTTCCAATAATAAATTAGGATGCTAATCTATTACTTACAGGTAACAATGGTCATTTCCATATGACCTGTTTATCCTGATTTGTTTGCACAAAACTTGCACAGAGAGGTTATATAGCTGGCATAGGCAAACTCCGGCCCTCCAGATGTTTAGGACTACAATTCTCATCATCCCTGACCACTGGCCCTGTTAGCTAGGGATGGTGGGAATTGTAGTCCCAAACATCTGGAGGGCCGGAGTTTGCCTATACCTGTTATATAGTATCTGCACCTTATTGGATATTCATTCTGATTTGTTTACGTGGAGGCTTTATGGAATTCAGTATATGATGAGACTTCACCCTGATTTGTTTGTGCGGTGGTAATATGACTTCTCATTAATTGATCATTATCCTTTCTCTGTCACTCTCCTTATCACAAAAAGTTCAGTTTTCTTTAAAGTGGGTTTGTTGTGCTAGTGCACTTTAGTCTACTTTAACTGAGCAAATCTGGTATGTGACAGAATCTCCCACAAAATACAGTCTGGAGGCGACCAGTGCCAAATTATCCCCACAAATCTGGAAAAACAAGCTCCTGCCAGACGTAATTACAGAGGGGCAACAGTGGATCAATCACATCTCAGAGCACTCGCTGACTTTCCTAACAGATATTATCTGACCCTACAGGTATGTTATCAGGAGTGTTGTGCCATGAACAATTTCATGTTGTGAGCCGCCCTGAGATCTAAAGATATAGGGCGATATACAAATTTAATTAATTAATTAAATGGAAGGCAGGTGGTTCTGTCAGTCCTGTTGGCAACATTCGAAAACAAATTAGGGAAGCTTCTGACCTAAGTTTGATACGCAAGAAATCAACTGGGCAGTTAAGGACATGTGAGGTCTCCCCAATTATATTTTCAAGAGCTGTCAAATCCATATGTTCCCAAACAAGATGGGTGTCAGCTGAGAGCACAGCACCTTTATTTATTTTTTACAATTTGCATCCCAAAGAGCTTTCAGCTTAGTGGTATTGGCAATTCCAGATACTTAAGTGATCCAGGAGTCTCCAGTTCTAGTAACCGATTCAGCAGGCTTCTGACCATGTTTTTCTGAAAGCCAACAAGTTAGACAGATGGAAAAATGCATTAAGCACAATTCACATCTCACTGTCTGCCTCAAAGGCTGTATTTTCATTCAAGACTTGGAGAACACCCACGGTATAGATTGTGCTGTTGCCTCACCACACTCATGAAAACACTCCACATAGAGGCAAAGTCATGTAAAGCACTTGGGGACCTAGTAAGATGGGTCTGTTAATGAAACTTGGGAAACAATTAAGCATAATAAAATTAACTTTAAGCACTAAAGCTAGTGAAAGGTTTACAGATGTTATACTGCTGGAACTTGGTAACCATCTTAAAGAAAGAATTAGAAATCTCACAGAAGGGAATAGGTTGCATTTATTCATGATATAGGAAAGTAGTTATTCTATTTATAATCAAGCCCACATATTTTTTATTATTTAACATATTTAATTTGGATTAGAAGATGTCTTTAACTAACCCCTATAAAGGATATATAAAATAGAATATATTGGTAATAATTGATTATTAATCATACTGAATTTTATTTTTAACTATTTGTTTTTCAGTTACTGACAAATAACAATGTGGAG
The DNA here is from genome assembly GCF_965153285.1 of Podarcis tiliguerta. NCBI lineage: Eukaryota > Metazoa > Chordata > Lepidosauria > Squamata > Lacertidae > Podarcis > Podarcis tiliguerta. Next base: position 46,952,567 of record NC_139539.1, read on the forward strand.
TGTGTTGATGTGCAAATATGCACCTTAAATTTTATTAAAAGGTTAAAAGGCATTCCACACAGGAACTAATTTTCCCTCAAAGATGATTCCCAAAAGTACTGGAAGTTTTAATACTTTGTCCAGTCCACCACCAACTAACTTCCAACATATTACTTTGCTGTCAGGGTAAATAATCACTACCACTTTGAGAGTAATCAGCTCTCCATCACACAACCAAGAGACAGGCAAGGAGAGATGATGGAAATATGCATTTATGTGGGTGAACAATAAGAAGAAAGGAAATAGCAAACATCCCAATATTCAAACACTGAAAACAATCTCTATAATAAAGTGTCTTCCATTGTATGTATCCTATTATTGTAATTAAATGATGTGTGATCATGGACGTAGCAAAGGGGGGCAAAAATTATAGAAAAGCGCTGAAAGTACTCAATAAACTGAGGTTCCATCGCCCTCCAAACCAAAGCCTGCCCCTAAAACTTTAACAAAAGCTCAACAATGTTGGCTGCTCCACTGAAGAAGCCAAGAAGCACAAACAAACAGTGAGGGCACAAACAAACAGAACAAATAGAACTACACTATCTGGTTTTCCAATGAAGTTCTATCAACATATTTTCTTGGAGGAATATAAACAAAAGAGTAATTAGATCAGGGGAACTATGCTGGATGCCATCAATTGAAAATGAGGTATTGAAACAACCCCATGTTATCTATCGGGAAGGTTTCTGGTTGGTCCTCGTCTGGGGGCAATCGCAGCTCAGCGCTCGGAGTGACCAGCTTCCCAATGTGCATCTTCTGATTGAGTTCAAACTACATTTGTGTAGTTTCTGATCATGCTTGCTCCTCCTCCATAACTGTGGGCAAAGTCTGTTCTATGGATAGAGGTGTAGATGGATTATCTACAGTATCATACATATTGATTCGGCGTATAGGATCCAGTCCCTTGGTCTGCAAACACCTTTCTTGGTTGGGTGAGTCTCTTACCGGGGATTCCTCCTGTAGAAAGGCCAGTATCTCCTCTTTCCCAAATCTATCATTGTTTGTATTCCTGTTGCCCACGTTAGCAGGTTCATGGGGGTTTGCCCTAGGCTTGTTCAGGTCACGCATCAAATCTTGAATACTGTTTGTTATTTCTTCAATTTCCTCTACTATGGAGTTAATTGGGGTTGTGTTTATCGTTGCTCTTTGCTCAACATTCCTAAGGAGCGGAGATGTCTTTAAAGTAGGGGAGGTAGTGCTGTACTGTATTATTTATGCAAATTGATTTTCTCTGGAGTTAAAGATTGACCGGGACAAACCTTGTTATGTTGAGCTCGTATTTTGCACAATTTGTATACGGTGTCTGTTTGATAATGTGTGGTTTGCTATGCCTAATAAAGGATAACTATTTATTAACAACCCCATGTTTGCACCTAATAGTCACATATCCAGGATCTGAATCTTTATCAGCAATGGAGCATGCTAAACCTCTGCATCTAGTAGGAGAGTTTTCTGCAGGCCTTGGGGGTCTCCTGCTTGTGGGTTTCCTCACAGGTATCTGGTTGGCCATGATCTTGTCTAATCCTTATCTAAAAGCTATTAATGACTTGCTCAGTGCTAATTTGCCCAGGTTGTGGATGTGTGGGGGAAATGCTCTTATTACAAAGTTTAACATTTTTAAGTTTAAAAAAAGACAGAACTAGAACATCTCAAATTAAATTGAATTTAAGTAAGACTTTGCTTTGTTGCACTTATGCTAATTCTGCCTGCTACTTCTCAATAATAAACCACACTGAGACCTCCAGGTATCGGGCAGTATATACACTCAATAAATAACAACAGCAACTATGAATACAGTGGGGAAATTGTTTTAATTCCATTGCATGAAGCCAATACTCTCATCTGGTTTTATAATATTATTGCCCCTCCTTAGCAACACTAATTTATGAGGTTATATACTCTGGGAATTAAGCTGTATTTTAATCACATCACCCACTGTGGTACTTACAAGAACAGATAGTGTGCTGAACAGTCGAGTGACAGCAGTAATGCTACTGTGCTCCATAATTATGAAAGATTCATTTCTCTCCCACTGTAGGCAGGACTAATGTCTCAGTTCCTCACATTTCCACATGAAGATCAATGATCAAGTGGGAATTCGCAAGCGAAAACAACGGAACCAAAAATTAGAACAGAAGTCTTGCATTATTAACAAGTTCGAATACTAATTCAAATCAGATACTGCACTAAAAGGTACATTATAGGTGCTGAGAGACATAAATACTGCATCCAGATCACTGCAACCACAGTGAAGGATTACCTATATAAGAGAGCCCAGCAAGTTTATATGTAAACCATTTTGAGGTTTACATTCAAAACAGTATATAAATGTTGTGAAATATGTCCAAAATAAAATAGTAATATCTTTAGAAGAGTAGCTACAGAATGAAAGATCTACAACAAAACAAACATTTAAAGAATATTGTTGTCTTGGATTCTTTACACATACTGCTGATAACTCAGTTAACATTCAGTGAGAAAGGAAAATCACAACTTAGCACTTTATTTTGCCAATCACCACAACATTCGCAAAGCAGGGCCATTAGCAGCTCAGCTTCACAATGTTTCAGGGACACTAGAGCATATTGTAAAATCATGGAGCCTGTTTTAGACCCAGCAAAGATAATACTCGTCTAGCAAGGACTAGTGGAGGAATTCCTCTTCAGCTCTACTGAAACAAAGTACAGTACCCTATACTGCTTGCATGCAGCGGGGAGAGATTAGGGTTGCTGGAGTTGCGGTAAAGATGCTAATGCAAAGTGATGGAGTAAATGGTGCCTATAACATCACTACAAACCAGCTTCTAATATATTTATCTACTCAGAACATTTTTATTATCCGGTCAGTTATTTAAACTGTTTTACTTTTATTCCTTTTTCCTTCTTTAGATGTGTCCACGTTCCCCAGTGCTCATACCCAGAACTCCTACAATTAAATTTTCAGCCCTGCAACCTCCCAACAGTTAGTCCCACTCCCATCCATAACATGGAGGAAGGCAAGAACATTGTTTGGTAATACAGATAGCACTAGTAAAGTGCTAAAAGCACTAGTAAAGTTCCTATTCCTATAGGAAAGAACCTTCATCTAAAAGGCCAATAGTGTTAGAATAGATCAGCAAGATATCCTTGACCAGATTCTTTCGCCCAAACCCTTCATATCCAATGTGTGCCAGCATCACTCCCAATGCCTCAAATGAGGTGAGAGTAACTTTGAAGGTCATGTGATCAATGTGGAATGTAGTCCCCAGTTAAAAGTGGACACGTAATGGCAGAGTTCATAATCCATAGTATACACTATCGCTCCAAAATTTTCTATGGTACTGAAGGACAACAGAGATCACAGTACGAATAATGAGAATGTTTCCTGACAATAGGATCCCAGGGACAACCAGGGGTCAAAGTAGCAGCAATCTGTACTAGAAGCAAGACCAGGAAGCATGTGAGGACTTCCTCAGTCGGGGGGAGGACAAAAACCCTGTGGGAACAGCTATGCTGCAGAGAGTAGTAATCACAGAACCAGGAATGATGGTGGAACTGTCAAAGTGAGTGAATCCTCCATCCGGGAAGGGTTTGATCCTGAACTTCACCCTCAGTGGAGACATGTACTGGAGCTTCTTTAAGATCTGAGATAGTAATAGCCTGAACACAGCAGAAGACTGAGTAGAAACCATCTCTAGAGATGCTGGTTCTGAGATAATTCCCTTGCCCTTCTTCTTCTTTTATTTTTCAGTCATGCTTTCAGTGACAAATATGACAACTTATCATTGGCCATTCATTCCAATGTACTTGTGTCAATGTACTTGTCCAGCAATGGGGAAAGTTCCTCCAAGGTGAATTCCTAGGCTGATATCTTTACCAAGGTATGCACTTGGACTTCCACACCTGATGAGTCAAGTCAAAGCATCGGAGCAACTGTCTCCACAACAAGGTTTGGGAGAAATGTTGATACCAAACCAGTCCGCACTAAGTAAGACCAGAGGCACACTTGTTGTAGAGGGTATGCCAACTGCCACACCGGACAGTGTCTTAATTTCACTAGAGGAAACCACCACAGCACTTGCAACAGTCCACCAAGGCAGATTCAGCTGTCAGTAAAGGTAAAGGTACCCCCTGACCATTAGGTCCAGTCGTGGACAACTCTGGGGTTGCGGCGCTCATCTTGCTTTATTGGCCAAGGGAGCCAGCATACAGCTTCCGGGTCATGTGGCCAGCATGACTAAGCCACTTCTGGCAAACCAGAGCAGCACACGGAAACGGCGTTTACCTTCCCGCTGGAGCAGTACCTATTTATCTACTTGCACTTTGATGTGCTTTCGAACTGCTAGGTTGGCAGGAGCAGGAACCGAGCAACAGGAGCTCACCCCGTCATGGGGATTCAAACCGCCAACCTTCTGATCAGCAAGCCCTAGGCTCTATGGTTTAACCCACAGCACCACCCGCTGTCAGTGGCAAGAGTGAAAGGATTGAGATGCAGCAGAGTTATGTCACAGTGGAGCCCTGATAACTTGAGCCTCAGAATTCATCACAAGAATCGGCTACCAGAAGGTCATAGAAAGCCAAGACGGACCTGTCTGTGTGTCTGCCTTGTGAACTTTTGACAAAGAGGGAAGGTGTCACAATGTGCCACTCATTAATGCAAAGGTGGCAGCAGTAGTATCCAAATGAAGGAACTACTGCTACAAATAGAGCATTCTATCAATAAAATATTCATTGAGAGAGAGATCACTGTATCATAAGACTCCTGTCAACACTAACGGAAACACGAACAAGCACAGGGAATCACCAAAAGAAACAAAATGAAACTCATTGTAGACTGAACAAGAGAAAAGAGAAAGGAATCTAGATTTTAACTTTCCTCCTGGGGGAAAAAAAGAAAGTTTAATCTGCTGCAGCCATGGAGGAATTGAATGGGAATGCAAGGGCCATGGTCCTCCTGAGAATATGCCCAGAGTGCAGGCCTCCCACCAAAAATATTAATCATCTAACCCTAGAGCAAGGATGAGGAACCTGTAGCCCTCCAGATGATGTTGGACTCCAACTCCCATTAGCCCCAGCCAACCTAGCCAACGGTCAGGAACGAGTTGCAGTCCAACAACATCTGAACGGCCACAAGTTCCCAGCCCTGCTCTAGAAAGTCCTAGACTTGGCTGGGTATAAGCACAGAACCCATACATGGGACTCCACAGAGACCACAAAGAACAATCTTCTCTCCTTCTACTGCAAATATTTAGTGACCAAGATATGTTCAGCTATAGTTTCTTCCCCAGACCAGCAGAAGAAAATGAAATTATTTTAGACAAAACTAGTCTATCTTTTCATTTAGTCAACTGTGAGCATAACTACACCTTGAGAGGCAATAATGGAATCCCCAACCCTGCATTTGCCTTGTAATGTTAACATGGAAACAAGGAAAATGCTTAAACCTTCCCCACCCAATGCTTCTTCTTGGTTTCTGTGCTACAGCCAAGTCCAGGGCCAGAAGTAAGTTCAGCGTGGTGGCTGAGGTGGGGGTGGAGTGGGGAGAGAAAAAGAACCCCCCAATATTACCATAATGATCTTGGCAAATATGTGTTTCTCCAAGTGTTTGGTAACATACACTGCTGCCCTGTTTCTTCTACAGCACATTGGATAGCTATTTAATTGCAAGGAAGTTCAGCACTCCCAGAAACTTGTTCAAACCCTGAAAAACCGGTCTGTCCAACAAACTGAGCCAGAATCCATGGACACTGCCCATCTTATTAAAGGTGAAGCCATCATGACTTACAATTGTTTTGAAACTAAGGTTAGATTGGATATGATTGCAAAACGATTTCTAGGAAAACCAAGGTTGCTTTACATATTTAAGCACACAGCATTCCCAAGTATCTCTCTCTTAGATATACCGGTATGTCGCATTGCCATACGGACGACTTCTCATTTTCTTGTGTTTTCCATGTATTGTTTTGCTTTTCAAATATGGGACAAGGATGTTGCTCTAATCATTAGAATCTAATGCAGTAATGCACAGAATGGCATGAACTACATGATTTTCTTATTCTCTTCTTCTCTTCTATGAACAAGAGTAATGTCCATAGTATGATGTGTGCAATTCCATTTTACAGGAAAAAATGAAAGCCCCTGCATATATATATGCAACCCGTTGGATAGGAGGGGAAATGTTATTTCCTTTTAGATACTCTTACATAATGCAGTTTTAAAACCAAACACTTTTGCCAGCAGCATCAACACAAATGTTATGTGAGCTGACAGTATAAATGTCCCATGCTGTTAAGTATGGGGGTCAAAATGCACCTGGGAAGGCTGTTTTAATCCGACTTTCAAGGCATGTGCACATGTGTGACTGACAGAGTGCATGTCTTGCACTGAGTACATTATGGATGCACAGTCATACCTTGGGTTACAGGCGCTTCGGGTTGTGCGATTTCAGGTTGCGTACCACGCTGAACCCGGAAGTACCAGAATGGGTTACTTCTGGGTTTCGGCGCCTGCGCATGCACAGAAGCACTAAATCACGCTTTGCGCATGTGCAGAAGTGCCGAATCGCGGCCCGTGCATGCGCATAAATGACGCTGCGGGTTGCGAACGCTGAGGGGGTTGCAAACGTGCTTCCCGCATGGATTACGTTCGCAACCCGAGCATCCACTGTATTGCTTTCACACTGGTTACATTTGCTGCATGAAATACTGGCACTTTTCACAGGAGTCATGGCACATAGCACTGTCCTAAGCAGCTTTTGTATCAGTGACCATAAACGGTAGTTCTTACAAGGTTCTAAAACATTTTCTATACTGAAGTAGGTAATTCCCAAAACTGGAAGCTTCAACACTAGGACTCAATTCTTATTAGTTGCCTCTGCACCTGATGTTCACTAAACTATGATACAGCAAGTGTTGCTAGTTGCATTTGTGAAATGTCATTTGCCACTGGCGAAGCAGGGAATATTTCAGGACAGGTCTACACAAATCACCAACAGCTTTGCATCTCACTTCATTTTTTAAAAAAAGCAAATGGAGTACCTCTCTCTACAGAATCTGGTGAAGATATACTAGGCAAATAGCAAAAATCAAGCAGTATTTTGTTGAGACTGTGTGCAAAAGCAGGTTGATCAACTACTGCTCCTTTGTTATGGGCTGCTTCATGTGAAACAGTAAGCAAAGAACAAACCTTGGTGAGAGTTCATGGTTACCTAGAGAGTTCTAGCAACATGCCAAGACTAAACAAAACAAAACCCTAGCATTATGTACTGAGTTTTAGCTAAGTGCAGAGCTGCAGTAAAAAGGAGCAGGGAGAATCAAATCAGCTGTGAGCTCCTCTCCAGGAGTCCATGTAATTTCAAGAAGCCACAGTACAACTTACTGTGACATGCCAACCCTGTCTATAATAGATGGGCTCTCAGAGGTTAAAAGGGATGTCAACTGGCTTTTGTCAATATCTTTTTCCATTCCACTCCATTGGAAGAGCCATTAGTTATGCATTACAATCCCAATTTTGCTTTTGATCTTTTCACGTTTACAACAATATGTGGCAGGGGAACCAAACTCATACCTTCCCCACAAAAAGAATACTCTTTTTTAACACAAAAAGCCACAGAAAATTATGTGGAGAACATGCTGACCAGATACCACCATCTCTCTGGATTATGAAAAAAAAAAAGCACAGGTAATATAGAGAAAGTCAAGATGGGGCACAACAGCAACCCAACATGACTGAAAATGGCAACTAAAGTGGCAACATGAGGTTAGTTCACTGTGAAGTCATACAAATAGGAAACATTAATGCACAACTTTTGGTATAACTTACACTAGAATCTATACTCTACTTTCCCGTTCAGTTATTAAACCAACTTCAGCTTCATAGTATGGTATGACTAATCAGGGATCTAAAAATACAGGTAAGTTGCTCAAGTTTGACTATGGCTTTTATTAAAAACAGCTTTAGGGTCACATACTATGTAACAAAATGGTGTATTTCTATAGAACCGCCCTATTATGTCTACATCCCAATCCAGCAAAGAATGAGCATGAAAAATTGATTCCTTCTCCACTATTGTCAACAAGACTTAACAATAGTTTAGTACATGCACGTGAAGGATCCTTCACATCATTCAGAAAAACACTTATGTAAAAAAGGAAATTGTAGTTGGTTTTACTAACACACAGCAAAATAGCCAATGGAAACATTTTATGTTGAAGGAATTGGCTCCCTACCACAGATCAAAACTGATTCTTTTGTATGTCCCCATACAATACACTGGGTGATAGCCAGCTTATCCTCACTTACTGTCCCTCTGCTCTTTCCAGGCACAGTCCACAATTTAAAGCTCTGTGTCCAAGCACCCTTTTTTTGCTCTAGAGCTTTCCCCATGAAAACTCACTCTTTAAAGATCAACTGGAGCAAATGTTAATCCACGGAAAACCTGAATTGATTCTTGCACCGATTGAGCTTTAAAGAGTGGGTTTTTTCACGGAAAGCTCGCCAGGGGGTGGGGATGCTTAGACATAAGAGCATTTAAGCACAGACCTCTTCCTGGAAAGAACAGGGCAAAAGGTAAGTGTGGATAAGCCCCAACTCTTGATTTTAATGGGGCTCCTCTGAGTACATCTTAGTGGGATATCACCCACTGTCAGCATCTGAGGTTATAAGCAATCTTCACATATAGCATTCACAACAAAGTGAAATTATTATTAGGAGTAGAGACTTGTAATCATATTTGAATAATCACGCCACATTGCAAAATAAAATGAGCTGCTTGCAACAAGGGAATTAACAGGGATTCTCCTGATAAGCATACCAGAAGGTTCATTCTAGATTATATCAGTGAGAATTAGACTTAACTTATTGCGCCAAACATGTGCTCTAAACATCACAGGACCTTCTATATATGTGATAAGCAACTTTTCTCAAGTTAACTTTCAGAAAGCAGAACATTGTAAGGGCTATTGTATAAGACCAGCCATAAAAGGTTTGCAGGATTAGGTATTAGAGTGGCCTAACCTTTAGTTGGACTTTTTTTTTTTTTTTTTACTGTGCATGTATACATGTTGCAATGGGGCGGGGGAGGTCAGTACCTAGGAAGTTTTATTGGCATGTGTTTGTACCCAAGTAGAAATACAGGATTTAAGAATAATCACAACATTGACCTGGGAAAGGATATCTTTGAAGGAACAGCAGCATTTGGCACACTCAACACTCTTCTTGGACAGACACTACGCTATATAAAGTCCTCTGCTTCATATGAGTGATGCGGGGTACAAAATTTTCCACTGCTACATTTTTTCAATATAATTTTTTAATTTAAAAAATTTTTATTTAAAAATTCATAAAATAATTAATACAATACCAGTCAAACTAGATAGATTTTTACAGATGTAATTAGATCATTTTTACCAAGGAAATAAATATAATAGCACATTCAATGAAAGCAGTCAAAACTGTTATGAAAAACAAAATTTAAACAAGGTAAAAGTATGTTATTGAATTGCTTTGTCTTATCTTACAAGTATTTCAAATACAGTCATACCTCGGGTTGCAAACGTGATCTGTGCAGGAGGCACGTTCACAACCTGCAGTGCTACATCTGCACACGCACGTGATGCGATTTGGCGCTTCTGCGCATGACATCATTTTGTGCTTCTGCGCATGCATGAGCATTGAAACCCAGAAGTAACCTGTTCCAGTACTTCCGGGTTCAGCGCGGTCCGCAACCCAAAAACGTGCAACCCGCAACGTCTGTATGCCGAGGTATGGCTGTAAAAGTAATTTCCTAGCTAAATGTTGAATTTATGGAACGTAACGGGTGGCGCTGTGGGTTAAACCACAGATCCTAGGACTTGCCAATCAGAAGGTCGGCGGTTCAAATCCCCGCAATGGGGTGAGCTCCCATTGCTTGGTCCCTGCTCCTGCCAACCTAGCAGTTCAAAAGCACATCAAAGTGCAAGTAGATAAATAGGTACTGCTCCAGCGGGAAGGTAAACGGCATTTCCGTGCACTGCTCTGGTTCGCCAGAAGTGGCTTAGTCATGCTGGCCACATGACCCAGAAGCTGTACGCCGGCTCCCCGGCCAATAAAGCGAGATGAGTGCCACAACCCCAGAGTCGGTCACGACTGGACCTAATGGTCAGGGGTCCCTTTACCTTTAACATTTAAGCCACATTAAGTGCACTTTTTTGCATGTTTCCCCTAGTCAAATATTTCTGTCCAAATATATTTGGCTACTGTAAAAGCCATTTATCCAGTTCATAAGATTGTTTTTGAATTTTGGTGAATGAATGTAAGTGACGTAAAACACTAAATCGGATCCCAATCAATAGAGGCTTTTGGGGGTGGGGGGATCAAAAAACCAAAACTCCACATAAATGCGCTAAAGCCACTAAAGGAGGAGTATAATGGAATCTCTCCTGTATGTAAAAGTTCTTATGGTAATGAGAGTTTCAACTGTATGCACCTGTATGAGTGAAGGTCCCCAGAGATATGAAGAATACACTTGATCCAAAACTGGATCCAGAGGGCTGAAGATGAAATCAGCTTTTGCAATTCACTCCTTTTAAATGTGCAAAAGCCCAAAAGGAAAGTATCAGAGCCAAGAATGGCTCTCTATTCTCCAACAGGCACCATCTATTCTATCACAGTGATGACAAAACAGACACCAAAAGAAAACAATTACAGTACACATTATTTCTTGTGATGAGACACCAAATTCTTATGACACTTGTTTATTATAGAACCAAGCCTCACAGAAGCTTTGTACTAAAAGGGAAAAAAGCTTTGTGGACTAGAAGCGAATAACTTATTTCTTCAGCTAAGATTCTCAAAAAGATTGGTTTAATCAACATTCAAGAATTTCAAGTTGATGTACATTAGGTAACAAATACTAGTCTCCACCTTGCAAAGTTCTACTGAAGACAGAAGACATTAAGTTAACATTGAACACTCAATTCATTCCTGTTTGTTACATTTTGGCACAAGAGATATGAGAGCTAGGGAAGACAGAACTGGAGAATGGAGGTTTAATCTTGGGGTAGAGTGGCTGAAAGGAACAGAAGTAGGTGAAAACTACTATTGGCTACTGAATTTCACATTGCACCATGAGGTTTCAGGAGAATTTGTATCAACTGAGAAACATTTTTAAAATGTAAACTATCCTAAACCTAAGTGCCCAAGAGGGCAAGAAGTGTATTTAAATAAATAAATCCTGGGATCTTTCTGTGTATATGGCAGGTTCAGGAAACAAACAGCCAGCTCATTGTAAAGAATGCATTTTGAACGCATTCTCAGCAGGCAAGATCTAATGCAGCACAAATAAGCATCTGCTTGTACCATTCCCACTTCCTTGTCTTCTCCATTCTATTTAAAAAGAGAAATAAACAGTGAGGGCTTCTTGGTGCCTTGGCCATGAAGAAGTGTGAAACAGAAGTTTTGTTTGTTTTGAATTCTTCCTATTTCAAATCAGCTGTGAATACATAGAATGAGAACCTATAGTGTCTCTCAGAAAGGGTCTGGGAGAAAAACTGAACATTATTTCTACAATTTTGGATTATATATAGACCAGCTGTTTTAGATAGACCTTAATGCTCTGATAATGTGCATTAGTATGATTTTCAAATACCTTAGAAACATTTTGCTCTGTAAAATGGCCAGATGATGAATGCAAAATAAATAAAAATGCATGCAAGTAACCATAAAACTCTATAAAATAACTATATATTGGCATTCCTCTCATTCCACTTGGTGAGTGGGTGCTGAGTTGGAATAATCAGATTTTGTTTTACGTTTTAAATAATCAACAGTACTTTTAGGTTTTATGCGTTGTTTAAATTGTTTATTCATTCAATTAATCAGTGTCTTCCTGCTTATAGGATTCTCATGCTAACAAACTGTAGCACTAGACAGACCTGTGATGAGTTAAGATAATTGTACATGTACCTATGCAAATATGGCAATATAACAAACCATAAGCAAGACAGTCCTGTGTGGTAGGTGGGGGGTGGGATGCAGGGTGGAGTAGCAAAATGACAACACCCAATTATATTAGAAAAGCAGAGAACAGTTGGTGTTGGGCACTCTTCTTCTCAAATTGACACATTTTTTATCTTCATTTTACAAACAGTATCAAATGTTGAGGGGAAATACAGCATAAACTGCTACGTGGGGAAGACTATAACAGGGATTTAAACATTGCTAACAGGAAATGATCAGGGCAGATAAGATTTTCAGGTTCACCAAATCCAGCAGCATCCTCTTAATCTTTATTTCATGGTATCATTACATTTGCCCTGTGATATAGTAGTTTATTGCTTCTACCAGAGTTTTAGCTCATTCATGCAATATTATTTAGAACTACAGTATATAAACAGCACAGCAGCTGTTATCTATGTCTCAGGGAAAGGAAATATGGCCCTTTCCCCTCTTAGGAGCAATACATTTCAGTTGAAAAGCTAAGCTATGAGAAATCCACTGAGAAAGAAATGTGCATTGTCATTGTGATCAGGAACAGAACATGAGAAGAGGGGTAAAACTTATCCAGCTCCCCCAGCAGATTACTACAACAAAACTCCTGCTTGTCTGATGAGCTTATGAAACTCTCCCTATTTTCTGTGATTGGAGCGTTCTTCCTGATCCACCCAGATTAAAGTCTCTGAAGGAATTACAATTCACCACAATCAGCATAATCATCAGTTTATAGCCAAGCAGGTTAATTGAAGAAAGAGGGATGAGCACTCAAGGCATATGTAATGACTTAAAACTTGCTTCATGAGAAGTAAAAAAGTTTGCTGGAGATTGTGGGGTGGAAAGGGAGGGAGGGTTTGGCACTTTGTACTCTTCCACCTTTTTCTGCGGTAGTCAGACCTCCTTCTGAACACAGTGTATGGTTCTGGACACCAGAGGCGGATTTAAGGGAGCACAACCAATTCAGTCACACTGAGCATAGAGCTTCAGGGGTGCCACAGGGGAAGCTGCAACTATGATTTAGAATGGAGTGCAAAGGGCGGGGGGGGGAGCACCAATTTTTGGTGTTGCACAGGGTGCTGCTGAAATTTGAGACCACAACGTGGGCAACACCCCTCAGGAAGAATGTAAACAAAGTAAAATGGACTCAGAACAGGGAAACAAAGATGGTGAGCGGAATAAAGAAAACAAGTCCTGTTAGTTAAGGTTGAAGTAGGGCTGCCCTACAACCGGATTTTCCCAGACATTTCTGGGATTTCAAAGTTGGAAATGACATCCGGGGGGAATTTCCGAAATGTCCCAGATCACAATTTGGCATTTGTCTAAAAAAAGTTTGTCTAAAAACACCACAATTTTGGTGGTTTCCTAAAAACAAGCTCAACAATTTGGGGGTGTCCTGGTTTTTACTTTTTTAAATATGGCAACCCTAGTTGAAGGAACTAGGCATGTTTAGTTTAGAGAAGAGAAGACAAAGAAGACATGACAGCACCCTTCAGACTCACTGAAGGGCTGTCACATGGAAGAGGGCATGGAAGAGTTTGTTACTTCCCCAGACGGCAGGACTAGATCTAATTGGTTTAATTTACAGGAGGATAATATTTAGGTTCAACCCTAGGAAAAACTTCCTCACATTTTATAAAAAGTTTATCCCACCCCCTTTGAGAACCCTGTTAAAGCAATGAATTTATTGGCTCCAAAACACATTATGGGGCACAAAAACAAGAGGCTATAAGGCATGTAATCTACTATTGTGCTACTATTTATCACTTAGTGTTTATACAACAAGAGGCTTACCATTTAAGTAAGGCAAGGGGAATGGAGAGGAAAGAAAGATGTGCATGATTAGTTAAATGACACAGCTTATTTTGTTTTTAAACACACCAACAGAAGGAGCTAGGCAAACAACCAGTTTAAAAAAAAAAGTTCCAATGGTAGGGAGCAGCAAATGAGAATGCATGGAACTGGGAGGATATAATTTTGGTTTAACAGAATATAATTTTGGTTTAACAGAGGTCAAGAGAAAAGCGAAAAAAACATGGCAGTAGAGAGAAAAAGCAAAATTAATGGAGATAAAATGAGTAACATGGTCACAGCAACAATAAAATTATTGTGAGTTTAACAAAAGAAAGATTTGAGAGAAGAGGCCTAAGCAAAAGGTGTTGCAACTTATTAAAGAGATAACAAGAGTGAACACAAAATTATTGGTTGCATCAAGACAGAGATAATTGTGAATGTTATAAATATAGCCAAGATAAAAACCATGAAATTTAGCAGCTGAGTGAGTACTGGGAGAGAAATTAAGACTCCAATGCAACACCAAATTACAAGCTTGAGTGATATAAGAAATAGTAGACCTACCAAGCAGAAGAAAATGTAAAGCAGGAAAAAGAGAAAGGAAGCAGAAACTTGTTTTTTTCAGAATTCAGTTTTAAGAAATGCGTAGTCAGCCAAGGAAAATAAATGGTGATGCATAGTTAAGAAAGTAATGAGATCAAGGGGGAGGAATAACCAGTAACTTCTTTCTTTCTTAACAAAAAGGCTGTAAAGTTAACTTGAAGATTCTAAGGTTGTTGTGGTAAGAAATGATTGGCTAAAAATGAGGAAATTGGTTTGAGTTAATTGCCACTCATACCATCAATAAACTTTCTCTGAGAGCAGCTGGCTGGTAGGGATTAGTAAAGTCCAGTAATACTCCCTTTTTGAGACACATGACAAGGGAGCACACATTTCTGTTCCATCCAGATATTACAGAGTCCAATTTGGGCAGGTTGATATATCAGGGAACAACCCCAGCCATATTACTCATACTTAGGAGTCAGGCAACAAAGCCATATTATTTGGTTAACATCCATCTCCTACATCATTCTTCCTCCTAGTCAGGGGCAATTCACAAGCCAATTGCTACAACAAGAGTTATGTAATACTCATCACTCAGTGAAGCAGTTGTATGAGTGTTTCAGCATAAGCTCAACTAACAATTCAAAGGGATTTTGCCATGTCAACCCTAAATCCACTTTCAGCAGCTTTTAAGTTAGCACAGCAAATACTAGTTAAATTGTCTGCCAAGTCCATACGTGGTAGATTCAGGTGAACTGTTTATGCACCAGTATGCCCTGATTTATGTAGTCACTAAATGCAGACTATCAAGCAGAACTTGTTTATTCTGAAGGGAATCCTTGTGCAACAGACGACAAAACTAACAAGAGGCAGATTTTTGCAGGGCGGCCAATGAATATTTGCTGCAGAGCCAACTGAAGTTGAACCCCTTCAGAAAAAGTTCCACCATCTAAACACACCAATTTAGGGCTTGTTCACGTGTATAGCAGTGAGCTTTGGGGAAATGGGTTGGTGTCAAACTCTAGAAACTTCCTGCCATGCAACTGCTGCTGGTCACATGAATGTCAGCCCCGTATACTGAACACAGCATTTAACACAAAACGCAGTGGCTGTGTGCAGTGTTGTAAACTAGCCTTTAGTCTGTGAATGTCAATGATTCTCAGCTATGAAGGTCCCACAAATGTGGGGGGAAATGCTCTCAGGACCAAGCCAAATGAGGCAGAGGAGGCCATTGATCAGCTTCTGCCACATTTTAAAGCCTCAAAGCAGTCCTGAGGGTGCTCATTTGATTTGGGGAAAGTGGAGAGTCCACCCATTCCTTTTGCATCCTTTCTCCATCTGTCCTGCTTCACTATACCTATGCACCAGTCCCTCTCCTCCTTACACAACTACCTGGCCATTCTGCACTCTCACTTCTACAGGTGTGGCTCTCTCTCTCCTCCTCCCCACATATGAGCTGCATCACACCACTCCAACACAAACAGGCTTCTTAATGCTGCCTGCTTCCTCAGAGAGAGGTGGTTGGGCTCAACCCTCCTTTTGAGCAACGTTGTTAACCGGCCTGGGAGCCCTGTCCCACCCTGAAAAACTGCTGCTGCATCTTACATGGCTGTCAGCGAAACGCACTCTGCACATGTTCAGAGGCGCCGACTGTGAGAGTTCTGGGGCGCCGAGGCGAGGCCAAGGCTGACGCTGCCTCAGGTGCGTCTCCCTCCCCGCACCTGCGTCAAGGTCCAGCCCGCGTCCCTCACCTGCCTCCCCCCTCGCCGGCCAGAGCGACCCCCCCCCCAGCCGCGTCCGCCTTCGCCTCCTTCGCCGCTCCCTCTCTTCTCACCTGGTGGGTGCTGTTGCCCAGCACCTCCAAATCAAAGCCGCCGTCTCGCGGGCCACACACTCCCTCGGATTCGGCCCGCCGGACCCGCGGCGGCGCTCCGGCTCCGAAGCGGAGCTCGCGGCCGTAGAGCGGGGCCGCCAACAGCAGGAGAATCCCGGCGCGCATCCAGCCCGACGGCTCCATCTCTGCCGCCGCCGACAACAACCTCCACCACAGAAGTCTCTCCTCAGAGCACGGAGGCGGCTCACCCCCGCCGCCCCGCCCACCAAAGCCTCGATTGGGCTGCGCCGCTCAGGTATGCCGAAGCCATTGGCTGCGGGAGGTGGCACTCTTATCTCCCTTTCAGACAGCAGACAGCCTCTTCTGACAGCTACTCTGCCATTCGCGCAGCGACCCCAGCCTCTATTTTCTAAGTGGTTTACAGGGCTGCCAATTGCGGCGCAGCAGCCAATCCTGCCCCCACCTCCCTGTGGCCATTGGCTATCTCCTAACACCAGCCTCCTCCTCCTAATTCTCTAGCTGGGTAGCATCACCCCACTTTGGAGAGCACCTTGCCCATTGGCTAGCTGCCTACCAGCGTTTCCCCTTACAGCTCCTAGAAGTAATCTTAGCCTCCTCGCTGCTGTGCTCCGATTGGTTAGAAGAGGGTGGCACTAAGGCTTTTTTTTTAATTGGCGGAAATTCGATGCTGCTTTCGTCCTAGGGATTCTTGGAGTGGCTCGGAGCGTTTGGGATGGAGATTAAGACCAAGATAGGGAGACTTTTTTCCCCTAATTTTCACATACTGGTATTTGTTACATTTGCCCACTTATATGGGCAAGCAACTAGTCCTTTGGGGAAGGATTCATTGGGGGGCAAGGCTGTGAGCCATTCTGGATTTGAAATCCTCTTCTGCAGTTAAATCACCTCGCCTTCTGGACACCTGCTGGCCTTCCTAAAAGATATGCACAAAGTCCTACTGCCTTCTCAGTTTGGATCTCTGAGTCAGGCAATTTTTATGGCCATTCTCTTTCAGATGTGCTTTGAACGAGCACAGGGTCCTCGTTTGGTTTCTGTTGAAGACTCAAGTGAAAACAGCAAGCGAAAAAGCAAGGGTTAAATTACAGAAAAAGAAAAGGTCAGGTCTGTCACTTAGATTTTGTCATTTTTGAATGACTTTCTCTTCCACTCTATTGAGTGTTAAAGGATATTCCAAAGAAAAACAAAGCATACCAAGAGAAATGGTATTTAGATCCTTCCCAATATGCCTAAAATGTACAGTACTGCAAGACATGGGCTTAAAACCTACACCCATTTACTGAGGAGTAAATCCCATTGACTGAAGTGGGTAGATTGTGCTTTTAGAGTGTGTCTTTAGAGTTTTTAGAGTGCCCCAAGCATTTTAGAGTATATTTTTTTCCACAGTAGGTTAACATGGGTTGCTGCTCTGAAAGTTAGTATATTCTATCTTGGTGCATCCAGGATCCAAGTTCTTTATTCCTCCATGATGCTTGTTTTACTTCATTGTCTCAGCAGTATGGTTAAAGCATAATCCCAGAGTCAAAAAAGCACATACAGAACATTTTGAACACCCTTTCTCTCTCATTTTCCTTTTTTCAATGATAGAAATGGCTTGACTAAATGTGTGAAGCCCTAGTATTGGAACAGAGCAAAGGATACATTAAATATTTATTCTCTCTTCACTCCTCATTGCCATAGAGCCGGCAATTATGGCATTTTGCTAACGAGCAACACAAACAGGCACATGATGTTCCTTATACTGCTCTCACAGTACTGAAGGCTTTTTCTTATGAAGAGGAAGGTATAATGTGTCCTACTAATAAAAATGCAGATACATCAAAATAGCCATCGCAAAAGTATCAGGGCAGGCAGACACCTAGTTATGAGTACTTTAAAGAAAAGCAATGGTTCATGACACAGATGCCCTTCACAGATGATGCAGTATATATGTATTTTCTGCAACCAAGTTCAAAATGTAGCGTAAGTAGTGACTCCACATAATTAAAGCCTGATCTTTAGGACAATGGTATTGGTAAACTGCCAACACACCTCACTCAGTTAAACACAGTTAAGCACATTCCACCTCCATTAATAACAATGGAAAAGTACGTACTTAATTAAATCTTCCTTCAAACTGAACAAAGCTTATTTTGGCTGGATCATGTATCACCATATATAATTCAAACTAAAGGCAAAATGAAGTTTTAAGGTTACATACAAACGAAGATGTTAGAAACTGGGCACTTAATGATAGTTATCAGAAATGATAGATCCTTGCATTCCCGAATACTATTTTTAATGGGCTGGACAGTAAGGTATCCTTAATCCAAGTCACAGAGGAAACCAAGGCACAGACTTCATGAGATGCCTTCATTGAACCTTCATCTACTAGGTCTACTCTTGTTTGCAGGAATGGAAGTAGAGTGCTGCTAAGTAGTTGGATAGCCAGATGGAGCATCTACAGACTTTACTTTGACCCTCCTTTCTTTTACACAACTGAAGACCCAGGAACACTGCAGCCCTCCTAGCAAGCAATGGGTTAACAAGTGTTATAGCTAGAAATAGCTAGAAAGTAAAGGCTTCAGAGTATGAACAGGAAACCATCACATAACAGAAGCATTGCAACATGAATTCATGGGAGAGGGGGAAGAGTTGAAACCTACATGCAAGAACCACAAGTTGCTGAAATAGTGTATAGTTATTTCACATAAAGTATTACATAGCATTATGGACAAAAAAAGAGTGGAAATTAACCAAAGAAAACAGTTGTATATTCTGAATGTCAACAGTAGAGACAAATAATTTGGACAATTCAGAACTTTGCCACCAAATCTCCAAACCTATCAGGGTTGCAAGTGGCCACGCTATAGGATGGTAATCTTCTGAGGATTTTGATCACTTGCCCCAGAAAAGAAATACACAATTATATAATGTACCAGGTAAGTACAGCTGCTGCATCTGGAGTGCTAGGGTGGGGAGGTGGATGGAGAAAGAAGCACACAACCAGGAACAAACTGCCCTTACTCAACAGCTCACTGGAGGCAGTCTGGGGGGGGGGGAGGAAAAGTTAGGGAAAACTACAGTTGCAATGCCACTGCACTCTATTGCATTAAGTAAAGTCACTTGGAGAACCTTGAGTTGCAAAGGAAATATTAATTACATAGGGCAATATCCTACTAAACAGTTCCACTAGCACTTCTCTTGTGGGTCCACCCCCCCCCAACCTCCTAGAACAGATTTATGGGCCACTGAGGGAGAAGGAAGCCAAAAGTGCTTGCTCTAGCAGAACTGTTTAGCTAGATACCACCTATGTAGCAGCAGCAGTAGTAATAATATTCCAGAACTGTTAGGAAATCAGGAAATGGATTTTTTTAAAATGAGGGTTTTAAAATAAGGCTTTTAAAATGTTCCTGTAACAGTATCACCAGAAAAACAAGACTGAAAAAGAATGAAGAACAAAGATTACAATTATCTTTGAAAATACCTGTCAACCTTCTAAAGATGACAATGCATGAAATTACAGCTCAGAGACTGCTTGGTTGCACCCAGACATGGAGCATCCCAGTTACTATATATTGTGAGCCACAGAGTTTAATGGACCAAGTTGGGGATGACTGGTTGTATCCACAGATCACTATTTAGAATGGCCACTTTTCATACTTTATATTTTGTAGGATAGTCACTTTGAAATACAGATCCTTAGTATCTAAAGACTAAAAGTGTGCAATTTTGGCAACGTTGCCTTGTAATACTTATGGTGGATGCACAAGGGCACAAAAATTGGATATATATATATTCTAATAAAATTCAATACATCCAAAGTATTTTGGTACCTCTCGACAACAGCTGATGCAAAAATCAGCTGATGATCAAATAATGTCGCTAACTGAACAGATGTATTTGCTTTAACCTATGGCGACAGAATAAATGCATCTGTACAAGCAACCAAATTAAACTATACACTATAGAAAGCACAATTTGGCACAGGTGTTTTGGTTTGGTCAGCATCAGCTATGGACACCTAATATGATGTATCTAAAAATTGTCAAAATAGAAAGCAGGTACAATAAACCCTCAAGAAAATAGCATGTTCCATGTGTATTGGAGCATATAGTGAAACAGATCCTGCAGATATGGAAGTAGTACATGTTATCCTGTAGGCAACCAATAGCTGACCCAGGAAAATGAGGAAATAAAGCACCATGGAAAAGTTCAGCATCTTGTACACATAAAAAATGTGATTTAGATCAGTTAAAGAGTCCAGTATTTGACCTTGGACCAAGGACAAAATAATTGTTTCAAAAATTAGTGAGCCTCCTCATACCTTATTTGCCCATGTTAGTTTGCATTTGAAATGTGCAGGCAGGCATACCTACAGCTACATTACAGATTATTTACTTTCAGAGTCTCTCATGGGCTAAGGAGACACACTTTTCAAGATCTGACTGTAGTAGGCAAAAATTGAATCACTTCCGGTCATAGAAAGACAGATGAGAACAAAGTCTTGCTTTTTGGTTTGAGAGAAGTCATGGTATGATCACATGGTCTCTGGTACCAGCAACAGCGCCTAAAGCAGAATATAAAAAGCCTTTGTCTTTAGTGCCAGGGAAGGTTTTCCTTTTTGCACAGAGCAAACGCTAGATGAAAAACAACAGTTCTATATTCCAAACAGGCTTTAAAATGCACCCATTCAAGCTTATCCTGTGATGTATTCATTCTTATAGATAAGCAGAAGGCACAAACAGACTAGCCACCTGCTATGCAGGTCATTACCTAGCCCAGCATAGGCCTGTCCTTTTTCTGCTTATTGCTCATTAAGACCATTAACTTCTGCTCAGCCAAAGTATAGCCACTAAAGGCACACACAATCATTTCTGTGTTAATCTTTGCAATACTGTGTTCAGGATGCAATTACAGCTCTCATTACTGGCAAAATATTTTTGTAAGTACCAATGACTGCTAGGCAAATATTGTCTGCCAAGCTGTTAAATGAGACAGACAATTCTTAACTTTCATGAATGAGTAATCCTACAATTTCCCATTTTACCCAACCTGTTTGATATTGCATTGTTTGTTATCACAGCAGCTTAGATTACTCTAGCTTTGCTGATATGCATTAGAACAAAAAGAAATGAACAAGGGCATGGCACTAGGTTACCACGCACTCCTGTTCTAAAGTGAAAATAAAGCCAGTTGGCCACAGTATCAAATATCTAAAAAGCAAGTCAGACCAGATAGTTTATTAAATGAAAACTTTAAAAAATGAAATCAGCAGGCCTATTTGTCTGACAATTCAGTTCTTATCTAGGATAGAAGCATATCCTCTCCCATAGGAAGACACAAGGTACAAGACTAGAGCAATTCACTAGCGGCTAAATTCTGTTGACTCATTAAGAACATGTGTTCCCACACGAGGGAGCTATGTCATTTGAATGTCTAGAAATGGAGCTCCAGAAGTGGATTTTGAAGGCTACATGTCTGGGAGTTTGATTATGAATGCTGCCCAGAAAAGGAAGACAGCTCAGCACAGTAATGTTAGATTAGAAAGGTAACAGAAAATTGCCCCACGTAAGTGAAGTACTATACAGTAATCTTAACTGTAGTGAATAGTATAAATGCCCAGAAAGTTAGTATTTTAACTGTGCTACTTACTCAGGTGCAATCTTGCAATATGAAAAAGGGATTTGGGGGTCTAAAATGTTTCCCCACAGCATACTGTATCAGTGATGTTTGTCACTGTTGTCAGGATGGGAGGTGATTTAGTGTTGTTTTTTTAATGAACTGAATAAGCAGTCAACTGAAGTTAAGAGTCACATTCTGAAATACTACTGTAGTAACAGGCACCAGAGAAGGCAGCCCTGAATTTTCATTGGGATATTGTACTTCCACTCTCTGGTTGTCGCAACGTTTCCAGTTTGGTCCAGCACCAAGTTGAACCATTCCTCCAACCCCAGAACTTTTATTATAGAAGAATTGACATAAGAGTAACAAAATGATTTATTCTAGTTTCCTCTTACTGAAGATCTTTTATATGTACAGAAACTGTAAAAAATATTTTGAGCCTTTGTTTAAGAGCAGGCATACTTGCTGCTGAAATAAAGTTACGGGCACTGGAAAAAAACTGAAGAATCAGTTTGCTGTGATCAGGGAATGAGGCATTTGGAGAGGTTCTCTCCCTCATCAAATATCTTTGATGACATCTTCAAGTTCTTCTTTTGTGTACATGTGGAACTTCTTCCCAGGCTGCACTGTTGCAAGCTGCAAGGACAGGGGGAAAAGGTTACATATGCTTATGTACATTAAGAAGACATAGCACAAGACACAGCAGACAGATCACTGAACTCTTTTGGCTCATGGACTGTTCCAATCGAACACGTACCAGATTGCTGAACAGCTACCCTGTTTTCCCGAAAGTAAGACACCCCCCCCCCCCCAAATAAGACCTCCTTCCAGTTTTGCCTCTCACTGTAATATAAGGCTTCCCCCGAACATAAGGCTTCCCCCGAACATAAGGCCTCCCCCGAACATAAGGCCCCCAAAGCTACCGTAAGGCGTCTGACTCCTCTGGACTGTAGCGGCGGGCTCTGCCGCGCAGCTCCCTGATTGGCCGCAGCGCAGCCGGAGCTGTTCAGGCAGTGCAAGGTCTCTTTAAATCAGAGAGCCCGTGCCGCCACCTACTGCTCGCTCTGCCCTGACGGAGTCTGGCTGACTCACAATTAGACAATAAATGTGTACTGTATTTTTCTTCATGGAAAAATAGGACATCCCCTGAAAATAAGACCTAGCGCATCTTTGGGAGCAAAACTTAATATAAGATACTATCTTATTTTCAGGGAGACAGGGTATGTGAAACTTCTAATGTACTTTATTTCTCTGTAGCAGAGGCAAAACCAAGAAGCCTCTACTGAACATGCTTGGATTCAGCGGCTCCTTTATCAAAATGAGCATGATGGCTCTTATCAGGGCTTTTTTTTAGCTGGAACTTGCCAGAACTGAGTTCCAGCACCTCTCAGGTGCCATTCTAAGAGAGTATGGGAGGCGTTCATGGTGAGTTCTGGCACCTCTTTTTCTAGAAAAATAGTACTGGCTTTTATTGTGCAAAGCACTTGAATCCAGTGTTTGTAATTCCACCCCTTAAAAAGGGGGTGGGAAGAGTCATATGAACTGAATTTCCATGCTACTGGGCATTTCCAGGGACCATCATCCCCATTGTAAAGGAGATGGTAGTAATCTCCAGCACACAAAGGCGGTGCAGACCCTTCAAAATGTATGAACTGAAGCACAGTCAAGAGATGGCTCAAGGAGCTTGGCTCTTTATATATATATATATATATATGCAAACAAATATATATGCATATATATATATATATATAATATGCATATATATATATGCAAACAAATCAGGTAGGCTCTTAGTATGGTTATAACCCTCTAACAACCCTTCTTGAGGGCAGGTGATAGTGGTGCAACTCCAAAAACATCTGGATGAAACCAATATTATTAATTGGCTTGAAGCCCAGCTTTGGAACAGAAACTGCCTTGATCACTCTGGTACATGACCTATGCTGAAAAACAGAGACTGTGAGTGTGACCCTGCTGAAACTCCTAGACAATCAGCAATTTTCAACACTATCAACTATGATATCCTTCTCAGTCACTTGAACAAGCTGTGAGTTGAAAGAATGATTTTGTGGTGGTTTTGCTCCTAGTTGGTCAGAATATTCCAGAATATGGTAGTGATAGCCTCTTAATCATGATATAGAGTCCTTCAGGGCCCAATTCTGTTCACGAGCATTTAATTTTTTAAAGAAAACTGCTGGGTGATGTCCAGGAGGTGACACTCAACTCTATTTCTCTTCTTCAGTGAAGGCAGGTTAGAATGTGAATGTAAAAAGCTGCCTTATTACCGACTCAGAACATTGGTCCATCTAACTCAGTATCGTCTCTGCTGACTGGCAGCAGCCCTCCAGGGTTTCAGCTAGGAAACATTTCCAGCCCTACCTGGCAATTTCAGGATCAAGCTGGGGATTTTCTGCATACAAAGCAGATGCTCTACCACTGAGCTATTCTCCTTCTAGTCCACAGAACTACTTTTAAAAATACAGAAGTCTCCCCGCCTCCACTCCATGTTAGATGTGATCAGAAGCACATTCTTTAAAGCATTTCGTGCTTTTTAATTGCAGGGGCAGACTACGAAAGGGGGACACCAGAGATTTAAAGAGAAGTGCAAAGTGTAGCTAAACAACTTTTTCTCCCCCTCTCAAGATACTAGACACTTAGGACCCAGATCACGCGTTACTCACATAAAGGGGCAAAGTGTGTAAAAAGGTACTGTACCTTTAAGCCCACCCCCTGTTGTTGCATAGCTTCCCCCCTCCCCGCCACAGCCCTGCTTCCACCATCCACACCTTAGCATGGGCATCTAAAAGGGAAGCACTCACACATAGCTCTCTATGCATAGAGGCTTCCCTGAATCTTGCAACTCGTAATAATGTACATTGCTTCTGAGCCCGGGTTTTCCCTCAGTGCACACAAAACTTGCTCCCTGAACTTGTATTGAAAACTCACACTAGAGATTTAACATTGCTTCAGATCTTATTACAGAAAGACCTTGGAAGTCACACAATTTTCATTCCATCTAAAACTTGAGTGCCAAGAAAGCACTGCTGAGCAAAGGAAACTTCCTTCTTAAAGAAAGTGCATGATGGCAAACAGGCATGTTCCCTAGATAGTATAAAACATTTTCTAGAAGTCCTCACCACAGAAGATTTTAACTAGCTGCCTTAGGTCCCTTCAAGGGAAAAAGCAGGGTATTAAAATATAGAACAACAACACTCTGAGTTCTGTTTTCACTTTCAAAAAACCTGCCAGGAAATTAATTTCCAGAATCCCACAACAGTTTAATCAGGGCATTCATTCCCACAGCAATGGTCTCTAGCTTCTATAAAATTCAGTTATAGAAATTGAGAGAAGCACCAAGGTAGTGACCAATTCTAAAGAGCCTCTCAAAAGGCACCAAGATGATAAGAAGTTTGGGCTGCTATTATTTGGGCAAGAGGATGCAAGAACTCTCACTTCATGGCTAAAGAGTGTCAGAACTATCAAAGCTGCAGTTATAAGTATGAGATCTTTAAAGATGCATCTCAAAGGCATCTGTTTGGGTAGTGTGAGAACAGGATGCTGGACTAGACAAGCCACTGGCCTGATCCAGCAGGCTCTTCTTATGTTCTTATGCAAAGACATGAATCCCCTATGAAGAAGCAGCTATTAGCTAAGGGACATAATGCCTTGTAGTTTCCATACTGTAGATACAGGTGGAAAATGCTCACCTTTATCAAAAGGGCAAAATACATACCTCAATGTTAGTTGCATTCAGTTTCTCCTCCATAACTTGTTTTAAAATGACAAGGGATGACTTGATTGCTTCTTTCAGTGTCATTGACTGTAAAGGGAAGTCATGAAAGTTAAGCACTGGTGCACACATGACTACTTTAAATCTCTATACCAAGATTGTCTCCATATAGCAAACAATCTGCTTGTTTTAGCAAAAGCTAAAAGAGGTTTGTAATGGCACACAAGAATTTTCCTGTTCTTTTTGGTATGACATTGTATATGAATGCCTGGATAGAATAACTGCTCTACAGAGTGGTTTAGAATGAAGAGCTGGTATGGAATTAGCTATTAATCCTTTGTTAGAGAAGTATTAATAGAAATCTTTGTCCATACTTGCCCACAACTTACTACTGTAAGAATAACTTTATAACTGAGAAATGCAGTGTTCCATTTACATCAGGAGGCACCAGCTGCTTTACTACACCTTCATAACAGAAAGATTAGGGACCACGTGTCAATTGCAGAACTGTCATTCTTGTCTCTTTTACCTCTGTTCTTCCACCAGGGAACTGCAGTAAAGAGTGTTTTATGGGACAAAAAAAATCAAGATCTGCTTTTTTCAAATCTCATCCTATTACCTTGTGGTAAACTTCTTGCAGAGAGCTTTGTGCACCTTCTGAAGCTGATCCAATTGCTCTTGCATCACACTGTACAAACGTCCCAGAAGGGTCCATGTGAAACCTACACAAGAAGAGGCAATGGGGGATGAGTAGAAAATTAATGGGACAAGGAACTTTTCTAGAAGAGACACAGTAAAGCATGATACTTCAAGGATTAAGAGGTGTCTATAAACTTGACCTATTGTGATTCAGCAGCACCTAGAGACTTGAGCATTCTTTCCCCCCACATGGCCAAGGAGGAGGGGTGAAAAAAGGGTTTAATTTACCAATTTCTGGCTTGTTATGCATGAAGTAGGAATTGTGGCTTGAAAAAAAGTAGTCAACGGCAACACAAACCATAGTCAAACCATGGTTTATGAAGCAGGCTTGCTTAATAAACTACAGGAATTTATTTTAAAACAAGCTTCCTAATTTGAACATTAAAAGCTATTAGGAAAAATGGTATTTAATTCTGTGTTTTTTCTCCTCTCGGCCATACAGGAGGAGGAGAGGGGAATCCTCAAGCCCAAGGTTTTGCTCAGACTTACAGAAGCACATAGTTTAGAGTTACATGCAAACCAGTCATGGGTATGCATGGCAGCCAAAGTGTTAAAATCTCGATAGTTGGATTATTTTGATCTATAGAGCATTGTGTGGTGTTCTGCACAGAAACTGGCCTTTCCTGGCTCTCCTCCAGCAATTGATCCTGCTCCAAACAGCTAGTCCCAGAACCCTCCAAAAGAGCATATACAGTGGTACCTCGGGTTAAGAACTTTATTCGTTCTGGAGGTCCGTTCTTAACCTGAAACGCCACTTTAGCTAATGGGCCTCCTGCTGCCGCTGCACAATTTCTGTTCTCATCCTGAAGCAAAGTTCTTAACCCGAGGTAGTATTTTTGGGTTAGCAGAGTCTGTAACCTGAAGCGTATGCAACCTGAGGTACCGTGCGAATGGCATATTCTGGTTCAGGGCCATGTTATTCTTTAAGGAGCTACAAAGACCAACTATTTACTTAAGTAATAAACCACAAACTAAATTAAGAGTATGAGCTTTCACAGGACTGGAGTTTGATTCATTAGATGTTAAAAGGTCATTGCCTGTTTAAGGAATTGCCTGAAGGATTTCTATGTATGTTCCCAAATAAGTTACATTAAATGATGGACAGAACATTAAATGGCAGAACAAGAAATGATAGAGCAGTTATGTGGACCAAAATTTTCAAAGAGGCTATGGAGTCTCTCACGTTATACACCTCAATGGGAGAAAGAAGATGAATATTCCATGGAGGTGACTTCAAACTCCAGACAACTGTACTTATATTCCTGCAATAATTCAATCTGTTATAGCATTAGACAGAACAGACTGCACTTTAAACCACTCATGGTCTTTAAATAGTTGCTTTTAAAAAAACAAAAACAAATGGCAAAGAACTGGCATAAAAATAATGTTAACAATGGGGAATGAGGCAATGGGTGGGAAAGGGAAGAGAAGAGTACAAAAAACTCAAGTCTTAGTCAGAATCAAATGTGCAACCATTCTGAGAATGTATTTAAGGTATTACTTGCAATTTTAATAGATTATCAAGAGACAAACTGACTGATACAGTAAAATACAGTACAGAAGGTATTGGGGTGTCTGCTTGAGATGACTACTGAAAGATAATCAGACAATTATTATTTTGCAGATTTATTCTGATTTCAGGTTAATGCTAGCAGTATTTGCGAATGTTTTGAATATGCAAATGCTCTTGAATGCATGTTCCATATATTTAATTAAGAAAAATGTTTCAATAAACATTTTTTTGCAATTTTAGATTGCAACTCGCTTATCTTTTAGTGCACGTAATCCTTTGTTTTAATCACACTCTCAACCCTTGTTCATACTGCTCTCTCTCCTACAAAACTGAGGAAGGCTTGCTGCTTTAAAAAGAGCTTGCAGCTTTGAAGTATACAGTTTCTGGTTACAAATGCTCTCCCAACCCCACCTAAGGAATGTCATAGCAGACTACAGATATTATATTACCAATAGCTCTGCTAGTCCTTTAGAAAAGATTATTTGCATACTCCCCTATTCACTCTGAATGTTTACATGTTCAAACATTCGGGATTTATGCAAGTGTCACATTCTGTGTAACAATGTGCCACTTAGGCAACTCTGAGAACAGGAAAGGAGTAGACTTCCCTTGCACCCCGATCTTATAGATAAGGCATAACTACAATGGCATATGGTAGCCCGAGCCAACATTTGACTGTGACAAAATTCATCACATTATCCTGCCTGTCCATCACAATTGCACCATAAGGAGTTACTGAACTGCATCAGACATATTTAGGTTGCACTATTGTAGCTGGTTTGCACCGACGGAAAAAATATATTTAAAGCAGCTTACAGGGTAATAGTCTCCAACCCTGCATCAATAATATTGCCATTTATCGTTTCTATTCTGCCTAATAGCTTTTCACCGCTATTCAAACTTTAGTGATTATGACAGATGCTAGCATAATATGGCTAGGATGCTGCTGCAATATTCTGAATCATCTTGCATTATCAATCCAATGTATTGCCACTTATTTACTGATACGGTATCTCACAAGGTGGCAGATACCCCCCTTTTTCAGAAGGGTACCCCATTTCCTACCAATTGCACAACAGGTAGACACGCTGCACTTGAACATACAAAGAAAACAGAGTGAAAGAAGTAACGGGCAACTTACAGCTGTGGTCCCTTTTCATCAACTCCTCCAAAGAGTAGTGCCACGCCAAATGGCCTTGACTGGAACATAATCACAGAAGGATCAAGACTTTAATGGCTGAGTAACTGGGTAAGCCAATTGCCAAAGATGTGCATGCAGAATATAACTGGCACAAGCACCTACTCACCATAGCACCTGGATCAGCATCTTCTTCTCCAAACTGTAATGCTAAGTTGGACACGGCCTGTGTCACACTCTCTACAGTCATGATTTCATTGTATGTAAACCAGTGATTCTAAGACAAAAGAGCAGGTTGAACTCTGTAACATGAGAGTTTTTCCTTCACACACACACACAGAGCAAATTTACAACAAATCAAATAAAGGATCTTACTGTTACAATGAGCAATGGTCAATTTCTTCTGCTTGGAGAGCTAGCAAGTCATTGGCCCCACTCTATGGAAGCAGCTTGGCTAAGAAGGGCTCAGCATGCTGCCCCCCAGAAACTAAAATCCTAAAATGGTCCATAACCCCAATCCTGAGAAGACACTTCAGGATGCTGGGGCATCTTCTCTCATTATGCACTAGAGTCCTAAAATACTGGCTTTTGTTCTCGGCAGCACTGTTCCCCAAGTAACAATAATGTGTATCTCCGAACAGAACAAAGTGAGAGTGTGCTTACCAGGGAAGAATTACACAAACGTTTCACATGCCAATTTCATTGTGGTGCCACTAGGGAGTCACAAGGAATTGGGGAAAGAATTAATGTGATTCATGGGCCACCAGCTGGTTACTCCTCTTAGAACACCTATGTATAATATAGCCCAACTATCTGACGAAGGTGAGATACTGTACACCAACTCTACAAATTCTATGATTCTAAGATTTACAACACATACTTTCTTAGGATGCTTTTAAATGTCTCTCTAGCCACTGGGGCTGTTTTTCATAAACAGTTCCTATACAGGTTGGGAGATTATAAAGATCCAACCACAGCATCCTCTGGTTGGACCATTTAAACATCATCCCAGCCACAGAGAAGCCACTCATAGAGTGGTGACTCCTATGCAGTTAGGGGAATTAAGGCCCCTCAATCTTTCTTAACTACCTAGAAAGGATTTATACCACCACCTGAGCAAAATGATGGAGCTCATTGGCTAGAACAAAGAGGGCAAGAATAGTGTTGGATTGTTTCAGAGTGTATGTATTTTCTACATATTAAATAAGGCTCTTCCAAAAACACAATGATAGGTTACCCTGTTACATCTTAGACTCTTTTAATATTCAGGGTAAACAGGAAATAATATATTGATAAAGGAAGAACAAGAAAACCCTATGCTAACCTTTCAAAGTTAACCTTCAATTTTGTTTATTCCTTAGATAAAGACAGAGATTAAAGTTGCTCTATATTCAACTCTATCACCATGTTCTGCTAATAAATGACTGACATTAACAAAAGGAGGAGGAGAGAAATGCAACACGGATCAACATTTAAATGTTACCTGTGTCTCAACTCTTGCTTTGTCAATTAATGTCTTTGCATCAGCTATTAAACCGCTCATTGCACAACCTGTAAAGAGATACACAAACTTTAGTCAGCTTTGGATCCAATTTGCAAGAAGTAAAAAAAAAGTTTCAATTTCCCAAAAAACATAAAATCCCTATGAAGTCCGTAGTTTAACTATACACCATGTGAAGAAGTACTTTCTTTTGTCTGTCCTGAATAAAGACGCTTTGTCAACTCCCATTTTCAATGAAAAATTGTTGGCTTTTTTCATGCTTTGAAATCTGACCAAAAGGTCAAAGCCCCTGGATAGGTACTGCATATTTTTCTGGTTTAACTGGCAAATGCAAAGATTTAAGATGGCAAGCCAAACTATATGTGGAATCCTTCGGCTTTCTGACAAAGTGGCATTTAATTTTATTTTAAAACCTCATTAGCTTCTCAGATACACAAAGCAGACCCATGTCCATGAGAAGTTAAATGCTCACAAATATAGATAGTACAGAGTAGTGTGTTAGTCACTTTAATGCAGTGTTCGAAACTCCTATTGTTCTAGGAGCATTTTGCAACAGGGAATTGCATACGTGTGAGCAGTTTCTGAGTTCTGGGCGCAATTTTGTGCCTAAGATTTCAGATTAAAACTGCAGAGTGGAAGGAAAGAACCTTTTTCTGCCTCCCCACTTCCAGCTACTCTCTGCAGACTAGAGAAGAGACCCTCTTAAGCAGTGCTTTTTTCTAAAAACATGTTTAGGAGTACTCTCATTTTGACTCAAGAAAATCACCATTTTATAGTTCAAATCGGGAAAAATAAATACAGTACATGCGTACCCCCCAGAAAAAAGCACTGCTCTTAAGAATGCTAGGGGCGATGGGCAGGGGGAGGACTAAATGAACATAATATTTTAGCTTCAGTTCATTCATTTTCAGCTTTGTATTCTCGCTATTTAAAAAGTGTGCCTAGACATTCCATAGTTGTGCCCATAACTATGGGCACATTTATCGCCTAGCTTTCATACCTCAGTTTCTAACACTGCCTTCATGTGACACTAGAAATATGAAAATACCAGTGTTACATCTTCAGAGTTGATTAAAAACACAAACAATTGTCTGTGAACAGTAAAAAAGTTAATAGCGTACTAGGGAAAAATCCATACTGAAGAGATATTAATATTAAGCACAAGGAAAGGGAGGTATAAAAATGTAATGTATTTAATAATACACCCTAGTTTTCTACTGTGGTGTGTGCGTGCCTATGCAAGAAACTGTCTTGAGTAGAGGACAGGCTAACATTAGTGATCCAATCAGTGAGCTTCCAGCACAGAAGCTGGCTCAGGATCAAGCGTTTACATTGCAATTCCCTGCCCTCCAAGTTCTAATTTTGGGGACACACTTTCACTAGTGAGGTCAACCAGAAGCAAGTTACAGCTGCTGCTTCCTACTTCTGCAACTATGTCCTGCTGGCCTGGAGCCTGGAAAACCAGTGACCGCCACCATTAAATATTAATTCCCCACCAAATAAAGTCTGCACATAACTTTGTAGTGTGCATTACAGGATAATTTCTCACTAAGAGACCTGCAGAGGAAGGGTTTTATTCACGTACATGCTGCATCACACACTACATGATTTACTGTAGAAATATGTGAGATTTTGTGACCCTTACCTATATGAGCATCTATTTCTACAATTTTCTCAATACTGCTGGGTTCCATAAGTGGAGAGGTGATCCTCTTCTCCACAGCCAAGCAAACCCCTTCTGCTGTCTGAATTCCAATCGCTGTGGAACCAAGCTTTTTAAAAAAAATTGAAAGGAAGAGGAAAAGATTAGTACTACCAAACACCTTTGATATTTAGTATATCTGATCTATATACTTAAGAGATGCACATCTTAATGTACATAATTGGTGATAATCAGATTCAGAATATCAGAAAAAAATATAATCATGTTTTACCTACATATGTATTATTATTCAATTTATTATCTTCCCTTCACCATAAGGTTCCAGGGCGGGTTACAATAATATAAAATGAAGCATTTAAAATACTTAAATTACAAGCACAACTAGAGGGGGTCCTAAAACATATACAGTGGTACCTCGGGTTACAGACGCTTCAGGTTACAGACTCTGCTAACCCAGAAATAGTACCTCGGGTTAAGAACTTTGCTTCAGGACGAGAACAGAAATCACGCCGCAGCAGCGGGAGGCCCCATTAGCTAAAGCGGTGTCTCAAGTTAAGAACAGTTTTAAGTTAAGAACGGACCTCTGGAATGAATTACGTTCTTACCCTGAGGTACCACTGTATCTCAAGTGTCAAAGACCAGGGTAAAAGGGTATCTCTCCAGCACACAATTGAAAATAAATGGTTAAGGTGCCTGGTGCACCTCTATGGAGAGGGAATTCCACAACTTAAGAGACTGAAGCAAAGAATGTCCTCTCCCAGATCCCTCCCTCTAACTTCTGAAAATGGTGGAACAAACAAGAGCGCCCCCTCCACGGATAACCACACCTAAGACAATCTGTGGGGAAGGAGGCGGTCTTTCAGGTATTTGGGGCCCAAATCATCTAGAGGAGCTTTTTCCCCTTTGATAAAGATTTTTTATTTCATTTATACAAAACAAATAAATAAAACAGGGAACAATTATAACAACTCTATAGTAGGCACAAAGAGTAAGTACAGCTGAACATGGGTTAAATTACGAAATCAAAGTATGAAAAAAGTGAGAATAAATGTATCTTAACACAAAGAAAGAACATGGGCATTGTTGTGAACTGGTCTTTAGCTTACTATAAAAAAATTATAATTACGCAAAGCAATGCTAATATTTTATACAAATACAGTGGCTTATCTAAGATAAGCTTTCTACTGATATTACAAGTTAAATTTTCTCTGTCTGAACTGCAAAATAGCACAGTTAGAAGCACTCAGGGATTATTGATAATGCAGTGAGCAGAAATGAACTGGGAACAGTGTTTGAAGACATGTGGATTGCAAATGCTAAGACTTGCTCTGGCCACAGGGAGTCCCTGCTGGACTCTTAAAGCCACTAATTGTCATTACCATAATCTTTTAATGCTTCTCTTCTTAATGATGGAAGCATATTTAAGAGTAAATGTGGGATACTTAATGATGAATGTACAACTGTTGTGTCCTGATTCTAATAAGCCTGCACAAATATATTGTACTGTTTCCAAGGCCCAGTACAGCCCATCACTGCAAGGACTAGTGGATCCAGAATAGCTAGTTACATTAAGTAAGTCTGATTGTCTTTGTTCTTAGAAGGGACAATAATTACTGATTTCTTAAAATTTAGTTGCATGCAGAGCATGAAAGAAAGAAGTGTACTGTACACAGAACACTTCTCATCTAAGGTATACAGACATCAACTTTATTGCTTGACTTAATAGTGTAATCCTATTCAGGTCTCCTTGGAAGTAAGTTCCACTCAGTTAAATGAGACCTGCTCCCTTCTAGGTATGTATGTATAGGATTGTAGTCTTAATGACTTTAACATTTTAAAGAAACTCTAATTTTAGGCAGATTAATACAATTGAATAACACCAGGTTAGGCACAACAACAAAACCAAAGCAAGCACAGCTGCTCACAGTCTGTTCCATCTAAACTTCTGTGATCTGAACAAGCAGCACAAGCTTTGGATAAAGTTGCTCAAATTGTACACCTCACTCTGAAGCTACGGCTTTGAGAGTCCCCATTTCAACCCATCCAGACTTTGTTGATGACTTGTGGAAGTCATAATGATGATGATGATAATTTATTATTTATATCCCGCCCATCTAGTAGTTGGTAGTTCACCACACTTCAATCAGTATGATTTATCAGAAGAGTATGTGGGAACCCCAGCAGAGTCTTCAGCAGAACAGCTTCTTCCAGAGTCCCTGATTATGGGAAAAACTCCTCTCTCACACAGTTCAAAGCAGTTTTAGAAACTGGCCAGATGCCAGGCACATTTTGCAACTGGTGCGGGTCCAAGTGCAACCATGTGGAGATCTCTGGATGCCAGGTTGGCAACTGACATCTTCAGCTGACTAGCCTCTCCAGCTTTCTTAAGCAGGTAAGCAGAAGAGCTTATTTATTACATTTATATCCCAAGGACTACATGATTTACACACACCCCGCAGTCAATCCCTACAATCACCCTGTGAGGTAGGTTAAGAGGCTGTGCCTGGCCCAAGGTAACCCAGTGGGCTTCATGACCGACTGGGGATATGAACCCTGATTTCCCAAATCCTAGTCCAACACTCTAAACCACTTCCTAGAGTACTTCTGCTATGGGGCAGCTATTAAAATTAAGTAGGTAAATAAATAAATATGGGGAAAGCAAAATGTCTCTTAGAGAAGGATCTGAAATATTTTCCTTGAAGCTTGAATTTGTTTTATTCTGGATAGTTTTACTCGATGCTTTAATGTGTTGTAAACCGCTTTGAGATTTTTTCTTTAAAATATGAAGTGGTATAGAAATGATGGTGTCCATAACCTAGGTTTAAGGTGCCATTTGATGATTAGCTTATATATCTGAGTTCCTAACACTGATTCAAAGTAACGTGTTTATTGTCACCAGACATAAGACAAAGCTAAACACTATTATCTACTGTATACCATTCTTCTGGTCTCTGCAGTCAAGATACATGAGTACAGAGAGATCCATTAACACTATCACCATGGTAGCTAAAACTGCTGTGTAAAACCCACAGCCTCTTTCCGTGACTCTCACTGATTCTGAGTCAGACAGTGATAGAAACAAATCATGTAACAGGACAAGACATTGACATGGAGAAGGCCATAATAAAAGCAATGCTCTAGAAACTATTATACCCATCTCTACATGTAGGCATATTTCCTGAACCAATGGGAGAGTGTATGAATCAGCAAGTTATACATTTAAGCTTGCTGGTGTTGCTATGGTAACCCAGTGCACCTGGCACTCTTATCTCAAAACATCCAGGCGGGGTATGCTACTCAAGACATGAGACCATGCACTGTATAATTTAACCCATTGTTCACATTGCACCAACAAATTGAGAGGTGGTATTTACAGAAGAGACTCAAATGCTTATTGTACCTTTATAGCTTCAATGGCATATTCCACCTGGAATAATCTTCCCTCTGGAGAAAAAGTGTTCACACCCCTGAAATTGAAAGAAAAAAGTAAACTCAGAGCATAATCCTATGCATGGTAACTCAAAAGTAAGTGTTCCTACTATAACAACCTGAAAAAAATGAGTCAGACTCTTGGAAGTGTCAGGAAGTTTGCAAACTGAAGAAAATGGTGCTACATCCTGTAAGAAGCAAGAACTGGGTATGCTTCTTTCAGTGAGTGGGCAGGTGTGTAAGTGTTTAAGTACATTCGTACCTTGGAAGCCAAACGCATTGGCTCCCAAACAAATCAGCTCCCGAACGACTGAAACCCGGAAGTGAGTGTTCCGATTTTCGAACAAAAAAAATAATCTACAACCATGCTTGTGCATCTGTAGCAAAATCTACCAAGGGCCAGTGTAGGTTTTAAAGGCAGAATAAATCATTTAAAGTGAGTTGTGATTTCTATAACCACAAATGTTCTGTGCTACCTTGCATAAATGAGAGGCCACCAACCTCACCTGGCGAAAACCAAAAGTACCTAAAGTACCTTTCAACTTCATCTTGCAGGTTTGTCAAGCTGCAACCAATTTTCCAGGGGGGAAAAGATTTAAGCCAGAATTTGGCACTCGAGAGTCTTAAGAGCTGGAAATAAATATGAACTAAAACTAAATTTATTTTGTAAAGTGTGCACCCAAGGAATATTCTGATACTGTAAATCCCCAAATGTCACAGGGAACTGAGCACTGTTCATTTGTTAGCTGTTTGTGTGATGTTACCTAAGATTCAACAAATTAATTCGAAACGTTCTGCATAAGTCTTGTAAGTACAGAAGTGTTGTTTAGTTTCAGTTTATTGAGCATGATGAATCATTCATAACCTTTGTCAAATCGGTGCAACTGAAAGCAAAAGCTTGAAGACTCCATCACTATGACTAAGGAAACTTGCTGAGGCCTTGCCTCTGCAACAGTTCAGATATTACAAGGCTACCATTGCATAATACAAGTTCTGTCAGTTATAGATTGGAACAATCAAGAATTTTGCCAGCATTGAAGTACAAGGTTAACTTTGTTTATGTTTTTCTAAACAGCATACAATTTAAGGGACACAAGCCCCTTCACAACTCATGTTTGCCCATCACTGACAATGCATATTTAAGACAAACTGGACCTGGAGGCAGAGGGGATGGGGAGCAACAGGAAGAGGAGGTTTGTTGTGATCAGCCTACATTACAAGTGAAAATAATTGGAAACCTGTGCAGAGTCAGTAACACTCATTCTCTTACTGATGGAGCCAGTGCATTACTTCTGCAGGACGGAATTTTCCAATTTAGCCTTCATAAATGTCTGTCCTCCACTCCCACCTGGCTGGAGAAAAAGGAAGCCCAGAAGAGGAGAGCGGGGTTGCTTCCATCAACTTGCGTTGCTACTGCAACGGGCTTCTTTTTGCTGAACAGCGCGAGAGTGGGCACCCCAAGTTTATCGGCATCTTCTTAAGACCACGCCGCTTCCAAAGCGACTTGCCTTCAAGCGAGCGTGATGATGGCGCTTCCCGCGATCTCCTCTCTGGCAGGAGGTGGGTTAGGCGCCTGTTCTCAAGCCCGAGGCGCTTCAGTCTCTCGAGGGGAGCAGAGACTTACGAAGGCCACCCGCATCCCCGCCCTCCATGGACCCTCGCAGGGGGAGGGGGCGCCTGAGGGAGGGAGGGAGGGAGGGAGGGAAGGAAGGCGCCTCTAGCCGGCACCCGAAGGCTGAAGCAGGCAGGCCGCCCCGCAGTGACTCAGCCCCTGACTAGGCGCAGGCCGCGCTCCCTCACATCCTACCCGCACTCACCTGTCGTACTCCGAGCGAGTGAGAAACATGTTGGCGGCGGCGGCGGCGGCAGCTGCACCGGAAAAGAATTGAGCGCACGCGGGGCACGGAAGTTGCAGGTCCGAGTTCGAGCCCCCACGCTAGGCCGGGGATGGCTGCGGCCCTGTCAGCACAGAACCCGGTTTCACAAGCCACTGTCGTCCCGCGCATGCGTTGAACGTCACGCCGTACGCGCTGCGGCTCGCCGGCCAATCAACTTCTCGCGATGCCGTCGTGCTATTGGTCTCAGAAACACTCGTACCGAGCCCTGGTTGGCTGATGGTTGCCATGGTCTGTGGAGGGACCTCAGGCCCGCCCTTCCTTCTACAGTAGGGTATCAGCCACAGGAAATCTCCGAAGAACAAGAAGCATCAGCGGTGGATCGGAAGGTGCAACTGTAGTGCGCGAGGAAAATGCTGTTTTTACTCAACGCTTATAAGGAACAAGCTTATTCTGAGGGACATCAATAAACTCACCCATCCCAGAACTGGCAAAGTAAACTCATCCATCCCACTGACAAAGGCAGTCTTATTATGATTTTGATTTAAATTTATTCATCGCTTTTCACAGTGAAAAGTGACAAAGCGACTTGCAACAAGTAAAACAAAAACAAAAAAACACAGATAGCATACATATCGCATTAAAACAAAGCTCTAGATTCCCAGCCAGAGGTGTTTCCCAGCCTTGCTGCCTAATGTATTTTAAGCTAAAGATGCCAACGAGTGAAACTGGGACTTTATCCATGTGCTCTACTTATTCAGATACAGTACTGTACTGTGTCACACTGAGCTATGATAGTCTGCCAGCCCTGGATGTCCCCCCTCCCATATCTGCTCAGCTGTAATGGCATACTCAAATTCATCTTGATTCAGGGACTCTGTGAGGCTGAAGGATCCACAGTTGGGAATCAGGGAAAGTTGAATTCAAGGGCCACAGGCATAGTTCACTGAAAGAACTCAGAGTTTGAAGAGTATGGTAGAGAAAGCCAAAGGTAGCAGTAGACGAAGACTTTAAAATGCCCCTCACCATGACTGTTAAATCCTGTATCTGCAAGACAACTGCACACAATCATCAGCATCCATCCTTTGACCCAACCTGAAGATGCTCTGGCTGCTCTCCAGCAAGTAAGTCCCTTACTCTTTGCCTTACAAAATCTCCACACATGCCAAAACAGCTCCCACAACAGCAGCACCTAAAGTTCAATTGATTCAGGTCCCCTTCTCCACTGATAATGGCAAATGATCAATACCACATACCTTGGCGGGTGGCGCTGTAGTCTAAACCACTGAGCCTCTTGGACTTGCCGGTTAGGAGGTTGGCGGTTCGAATCCCTGCGATGGAGTAAGCTCCCGTTGCTCTGTCTCAGCTCCTGCCAACCTAACAGTTCGAAAGCACGCTAGTGCAAGTAGATAAAAAGGTACCGCTGTGGCAGGAAGATAAACAGTGTTTCCATACATTCTGGTTTCCTTCATGGTGTTCCATTGTGCCCAAAGTGGTTTAGTCATGCTGGCCACATAACCCAGAAAGTTGTCTGTGGACAAACACCGGCTCCTTTGGCCTGAAAGCAAGATGAGTGCTACAACCCCATAGTCACATTTGACTGGACTTAACCGGCCAAGAGTCCTTTACCTTCACCTACCAATTCCACATACCTTGGCGGGCGGGCTGGTGTTGTTGAGGCATGTGGTAACACAGCCATTGTTACGTCAGCCCCTTGCCCCTGCTAAGGGAGTTGCTTTTTTGCCTGGATAACAGTTCAGTAATTCATGAATAGTATAAGGATGATGCTGTGGGATCCCCCACTTTGGACCTGCAATGACCTTACATTTTGCAGCAGTGCTCTAGAACTAAGCAAAGAGACTCTAGATAAAATATTCACAACAGCTTGCTCAAAAAGGAGAGGTCTATCAAGTTAAATATGGATGAAAGGGATGTCATTGGAGACAGTGGGTCAGCTGACTCAACATAAAAAAAAAAACCCAGATGAAGCTTCTTGCAAGACTAAGGCACTTTCCTTTCACAATAATGGTGCTGGGATTAGGGAACTGGTGCTAGTGGTCCAGGTTATAAAACCCACGGTGCCTGATACCAGTTCTCCTATACCTATTCTGTTAGTACTGGACCTCATGCACCACCCACTTTTTTTAATGCACACATACATGCAAAAGTAAGCTCTGCTGAATGCAGTGGGACTTACATGTTAAGAACGGAAGAAGAGCCCTGCTGAATCAGACCAAAGGTCCATCCAGTCCAGCGTGCTGCCAATGTGTACACACTTCACCATGTGTATGTGGTAGAATACACTGACCTATGCATGAGAACTCACAAATGGCATGTTGCCTCTGTGTGGAACCCATCTATTCAGTCTCATAACGTGAACTCCTCCCGGAGTTTCTTGTGCCATCGTGTTCTAACTCCTGCTGCTGGCGACCTGCCCAGTTGGCAATCTGCCACTGATCCATAATGGGATCCCAAGTGACCATTTGAAAATTACTGCTTTGTAGGCTGATGTGGTGCATGGTAACCTGGTAGTTCAATGTGACTTGTTCCTGAAAACTGTGTATAGGTTTGCAGTCAAAGACTCCATTCCTTGCTCTCCCTGAAGCAAGAGACAAACCTTTTCTGAAACCCACCCCCCTTTGTGCTAATAACACTGTCTTGAAATCAAACCAATAGCTGAATCCAGATAATGAATCCAGATTTCCTTGTAGTACAGGACCCCCTGGTAAGATAGGCATACCTTCCAGAACAAGGCATATTATACCACTTCTGTTCAGTAAAATTGGCTCATCTTTGCAAAGCACATTTCAAAATGACAAGCCACCTTTTAAAAAATGTTAAAATATCCTATTTTTAAAGCCAAGCATTAATTTCATGGCCCAAGTTCCCTAAATATAGGAGGAATGCTGAGCCAGCCATAAGTAGAGCAGAGCAGGACTCTGTTCTATCACATAAGGAAATATGCTGGAGGTGTAAAGTCCAAGGCTTAAATAGTGATTCAAGAGAAGGAGGCTCACATGTGGGTTTCAGGTTGCATTACATACAAGCCTATAATAAAACCCTGTGCTGTCCAGGGTGTCTGCCAAACTTTAAATTTACTGTATGAAGAAGATGCCTAGAACACTAGCTGCATTTGCAAAAAGAGGTTAAGATCTAGGAAAGGGAGTGATAGATGTACTGTACCGGTATGTCGCTGACTTTCTGTGTCCTATACAGTACTAAGTCCTAGAGTAAAGTCAGGGTAGGGTTGCCACATTTCCTGGAAATTAATAGCAATCTAAGCCTACTACCAGGTTCTGAGACAGTGCAGCAAGTGACCCAGAAATAGCTATATACTGTACTCTCTCTGTACACAGAATGTTTGAGCGCAGAAAGATGTGAATTTGAGATTGTGATTCTTGACACGTGTACCTGAGCGTAAGTCTCATTGAGCTTCAGGATAGAGACATGATAGGATTGTCCTATAAATCACACATCATTATTTTTCAAGTTACGGTTTCCTTGTCTTACAAATAAGAGAGCAGGAATAGCCCAGTGGGGAACAGAACCTAGCATATTCTGCTAAATATGCTGGCAAGCACCTGCTTTAACTTGCTAAATTAAAGCAAGTTAACCCTTCTTGGGTTGCTGCTGTTCAATTAAACAAGCAATTGTCATTGTGCCTCAATTTCTGACTGGGAGGGGGCGGGGGGGGGGAATCAATAAGTAAGTGTTCAGTCCTGACCATTGAGCAAATTGAAATAATAAAATGGTGGCATTCTAATTGATGCCATGGCTATCCTGTTCTCATTCCACAGTAAATAAAGGTAATGTGGGACTCCTAAGGTTTTGCTGCTATGAATGTAACACAGCTACTCTTCTGCAAACCTTTTTCAATTCTCAAATGTGCTTTTAAAAATGAAACCTTTTTACACAACCTAACCTCAAACATTTATTTTTCAGGAGGATTCCTTAACATTCTGTACTCTAGAATATTTACTCAGGTGAAAGAGACTCTCACTGATGTATGTGGATTCACTTTTTCTGACCTTTAAATAATATTTGAGAATCAGGGGTGCCAACTTGAATAAAATATTTGAGGGGGCAGGTAAGACCCATCCCACTAATCCAACACAAGCCACAACACATGCACACCATCTGAATGGCAATGCTCATCAACTGGGGGGAAGGGGTAGCTCCTCATATATTTTATTGGGGGAAGAAACTTCGGCCCCTAAGAGTTGGCTCCTATG
Organism: Podarcis tiliguerta; assembly: GCF_965153285.1. Classification (NCBI taxonomy): domain Eukaryota; kingdom Metazoa; phylum Chordata; class Lepidosauria; order Squamata; family Lacertidae; genus Podarcis; species Podarcis tiliguerta. Next base: position 46,994,084 of record NC_139539.1, read on the forward strand.
TTGAGAATCTATACCAATCTTAATGCCTGTGCACTATCTAGATCCTGTGATCTTCAGCATATCATCTAAGGCTGACAAATTCAAGTTGTTCAGTTTAAAGGGTTTGTGGTTCACAGCCATCCTAGGAGTGTGGTTGTGACAGGGATGTAATCACTGTTGTTTCAATCTCACAATTGCCTATTTATTAAGATGTTCTGCAATGAAACGGTTTTACTATGTTACACACAAACACACAACACTTTCCTAAGCTGTGAGAAATTTCAGAACATTTACAGGTTTTAGTTTCTTTTGAATGAGAGAGCACTCTAGGTGTTACTATATTTTTTATGCTACTATGTTCAGGGCTGGCATTAGTGGTCAGCTTGAATGGGCACCTGCTGAGGCTCATACATCAGCAGAGAGCCCGCTGCCAGCTCTCTGGCCTTGTTCATTTTCCTCTTTGATGTCTTCCTCCTCTCCAGGCATGTAAGCAGTGATTAAGTGTAAAGAAAGGAACCACAGCCTTGCCCTCTCCTTCCAGACAGCAGTGTAGACTGGATCCAAAGGAAGAGAGCAGTGGTGACCATGGCAAGGGAAAAGGTGGATCCACTGAGGGCTGAGTGGCTGAACAAGATTCCAGGAGTCTTGGCCCTGGTTTAACCAGGGTTGTATTTCCATTGGCAAATCAAGGCTTGATCGAGTCTACAGTGTCTTAGAAATATGGTGTATTCACCACCTGAGTTTGACAGAGGGAGAGTTCACAGCATTTACATCCCAAGAGAGGCTTGTCCTTCCCAGCAATGCAGCACTGGATTCAGAGGCATACTAAGCACCATTCCTGTGTTTCCCTGCAACAGCCTGCTCCTGCCAACCAACATGTCTATTGCCCTTCAGTCCCTGCATGGAGTTCTGTTCAGTTCCTGCTGCTCAGAAACCCCTGCTCTCCAAACCACTGTTGTAAAAGGACACCCACTCTTCCAGTCGTGACATCAAACCTTGTTATCTGGACAACCTCCCTCTGTGCTTGGCAGAGTTTCTGCCTGGTTGATGACTTCCATTGAGGAGCTAATGACTGGCCATCAGCACCATGGTTTCAACCCACCATCCCAGGCTGGCCTCATGAGGAAGTTAGCTCTTGTTATTCTCAGTCCCTGCTAAGTTCAGGAATGTATGAGTTTGCTCAAATTCTGATCTTTCACTCAGTGAAGAGATTATGGGGAGCTTGTCCCCACCTCCACCACTGCTGTAAATTCATAACAATACAAACAGCGAGGGAAATAATGGCCTGGCAGCCCAGCATACAATTTTATTTTAATTTTAACAACTTACACCCCACTATTCTCCATCAAAGATGGACCTAAGTGGCTTTCAGAGAAACAAAATCAAATATAGACTGCAAACCAGCATCTACTATAGTCCAGCAGAATCAATCCACTTGGTGCCTCTCTAAGGATCCTTCTTCCATTCAGCCGCATTGCCCAAATCTGTTTTTCTCTCGATAACTATGCTGTATCGCCCCCAAAACATTTTCTCTCTAACTCACATATACAAACCTGAAAACTAGTCTCAATCCCACACTAGCTAGTGGGTACACATGGACTGAGTTCCCTTCCAGATGTCATTTTTTATTTTGCATTCATGATTATTTGTGCTCATGCTGCTATCACGCCAATCATATGCAATCCTGCTTTTAATATAGTTTGCTCTCGCAACAGTTTTGGAGTGATCATGCTGCTTCATTTCCATTCAGTACATATCCTGTAACTGCTTGCTGAAATCCCCAAACTTTTTATATCACTAATGTTTTTATTTTTGGCCACACTTTTGTAGCCAAAAGTGTCTGTCTGTAGCCCCTTCAGCACTGAGAAAGCATTGCAGAACAAACTGAATGAGACGAAATCCACCACTAATACACTATTACTATTGTCTTCCAAAGCAGCTACTCTATTCCCAACTTAAGAATGGAAAGCGAAATACCAGTGGACACTCTCAAGGCAAATATAGAAAAATGTAGTATAAGCACTGATAACTGGGAAACACTGGTCTACGAGCGCTCCAATTAGAGAACAGCCTTTATCAAAGGTGTCATGGACTTTGAAGATGCTCAAACTCAGAGCAAAAAGGAGAAACAAGCTAAGAGGAAGGCACGTTTGGCAAACCCTCACCGTGATCAACTCCCACTCGTAAACCTATGTCTCCACTGTGGAAGGACGTGTGGATCCAGAACTGGCCTCCACAGTCACTTATGGACTCACTGTTAAGACTGTTTTCATGCAAGACAATCTTACTCGGCTATGAGTGATCTCCAGAGAAGATTGTGTCAGGACCATGAGGCCAAATATACCAGCAATAAAACACCAGTCTGAAGGAGACTTGCTAGAGCCCCGTCTGTCATGAGTTTTTGAAGGCACATCTTCCAGGCATCTTCAACTTCTCTGAAAGGATAGGATAAAAGTTTACCAAAGAGGGTCACATAACAGCTATTTATTCTTTTTATTCATACATTCAATCAATCAGTTTATATCCTGCCCTTCCTCCTGAAGGAGCCAAGGATGGCAGCTGTGACATGTAAATTATTATTACTGACAATAATAATATGGTGTATGTATTTGCTTTTTATTCCTAGTTACTGGTAAAAAGCTATAAAATTTTTAAAGCAAGTTTAGATATGTATGTTGCTGATCCTTCAGGTAAACAGGCATTGGTAAATTTTCCAGTGTGTGTAGATGATATTGTAATGCAGAAGAACTGTAAACTAGCAACTCTTTCAGTGCTAAATATGGTTTTGATTGTTGTATTTCTGGAGGGGAAAGCAGTTCTGGGGCAGAGAAAAATATTTTTCCACCAGCTTCTGCTATGGAGACAGGCAAGACCTAACACAAAACTGCTTCTTCTGACTGAAAATCTGTTGACATTGGCAGGCACCAATTAAACACAAGCAGCCTTTCCCAGCACGGACATGAAAGTAACTAGAACATGTTGATTTCTGCACAAAGCGAAGTTTGATAACAGAGCCCCATCCAGAGAAAAAGTGACAATCCAAATTGGCCATGCATTCTTGGGTGAATAAAGCTGCTGTTCAGGTCTGTGTTTCCTTATTGGAATGAGGCACAGTGGAGACTGTGATATATGGTTTATTTACACATATATACAACATCAGCCTGCGATGGAGGGGTTCACAGCATCAACATCAACACTCCAAGAGGGTCTTGCTTCTGCCATAACAACAGCTTTAGATTCAAATGGAAATCATACATCATTCTCTGCCAGCTGCTTGGCTTCTTGGTCATACAACGCCTAACTCTCCACTCTTAAGCTTCTAGTTCACGTTGCTTCTACCTCTTTACTCTAAGCTCTGGCTTTATCTCTTGAGAGAGGGGCCTCGTCCTTTGGCTGCCTGGCACACAGTCCTTTTGCTGCTTTGTTCTCTAAGTGGCCCATCACCCAGGCTATCACTTCGCGGGAAACTAGCCTGACTTAACTAGCTTTTAACAGTTGCTGAATCCAGGGATTAAAAATGCACACAATTTAGAGCCCCAAGCCTTAATTAAATTCTAGCACTAGCTAGATCTGGGGATTATAGTGGTCTGGCACACCCAAACTCATAACATTATGTGTAGATGGAAGTTTAGAAATGATTGCTATAATTTAAATAGAAATGCAGTGCAACTCACCATAGTGGGTAAGACTGACCAGGTGGCTTTTGTGTACCTGAGTCTGCTGTCCAGGTGCTAGGGTAGGAATGGGAATAATATATGTGATTGTACTAAGCTGCTAGCTGGGCTACTGAGCTGAATTCTGAAACTGCTGTAATTCTCAAATCTGCCCCAATCACTTTATCATTGTTCTCTTCCATGGCCCAACTGTATGTATACTAGGCTAGTGTTTTACATGACTGACATCAGTAGCATTTGCACTTGACTGTGGTAAATATTAACCAGTACAATGTACAAATTACCTGTGCAAATCCTCTGTACTAGGGCATGAAATCAATTGTCCTCCTGGCGCGAAATGGTGGCAGGAGTGGAATGATGATTGATTGTCCCTCTTTATATAAGATTTCTATATTGTCCTCCTTCCAAGGAGCACAGGGCAGCACACATGGCACACACACACACACACACACACACTGGTTTCATCCTCACAACAACCCTATGAAGTAGGTTAAGTTGGGAGTGGTGACTATCAAAAGTTTCATGAGTTAGGATTTAAAAGTAAGTCTTATGCACTTCACACCACACTGACTCAGTCTTGCAATTTCCCTATGGCATGGAGAGCCCATGGTAGGAAAAAACAAGATAATGAAAATAAGTAGTCAAGAGGAGCAGCCAAGGACTGAAACATCTGTGATAGCAGCATGTACTAGCACATTCACATTAAACTTTAGTTTATTTTAGCCATGGTTTAATGTGACATGCAATCTAAGTTTCTGTTGGATGCTAATGATGTATCTCAGGAAAATCCATAGTAAGTAGCACATGCAGCAAGACAGACCTGAGTGCATTGGTCAGGGAACAGTGTTTTTACCAGGAGTGATCTTGCTAATGTGACTGCCCTAGATAGACCCTCTTTAGATCAGGGAATGTGTGGATTCGAGAGCGCTTGATTGAAACAGTAATATGGTCTCAGGTTGACCACATCTGCTGCTCCTTCAGTTATGATAGGGAATGGAGGGGTTTCAGTGGGAACAAGGCCAAAATGCGAATTATGTATAAAAGCCTGCCCCGTTCATTAGTGGTAACTGTCCTCTATTTTCAAAATTCCATGAGATTAAGAGCAACTTCCCGTTTCATGCATTTATGTACAGCCAGCTATAGAAAGAACTAGATTCCACTAACCATGATATTTTATGATGTCCTTTGCCCGCAACTGTGAGCAGCCTCTGTTTCTCACTTGCCTTAACAAGATTAAATGTCACAGTTTTCTGAATCTAATAAGTATCCATCAGCAAATGCACCCTGGGTATTCTGAATGCCAAATAGTGGCTTTATGCAATGCCAGGCTGGATCTTTTCAGAGCGCAATTGGAAAACTAAGGTTTCATTTTTACAGGAGTACAAACCATTGCTCCTACCAGCACCAGCTTAGTACCTCTGAAAATAAAGTCCAAATGAACTGGCCAATCAAATCCTGGCCTGAAGTTGCTGTTTTATTAATAGAATGACATGAGCTGATACCAGGGAGAAAATAATTAACTCCGTTTGGAGAGAGACCAGATTGGCAGGCTGGTTGGCTGCTGCTAAATGGCAAGACTCCTCTGGTAGCTTTATTCTCAAATACTATATTTTGAACTGTCATATACCGTTTTGTAAAATATACCAAGCTGTATAAGCTGAGTTGGTGCTCAGCTCAACTTTGGATTTGCTACACTAGAATGTTAAGTTTATGGTTTTTTAGGCCTCCCAGAAAACCTTTGAGCTGGGAAATAGGCATATTTGATTTTTAAATGAACAGATTCATAGCACTGTTGTGAATTGGCAGCTTGCTGTGCAGAATCAGAACATCAAAATGCTTGGAAGACACACGTTGACATTTTAGGTGCCATACATTATGCAACATCTCACTTCCCAAATATTTCCAAAATTTAATTTTACTAGCACCATATAGGCACCACTGTCAATGCTCAGGAGAGCTGCTAGGAAAAAAAGATAGCAACCTTAGACACGCAGATAACATAATGTCAGCCAAATGGTAGTAGGTACAAATTCTGTACACATCAGAAACGTGAAGATCTAGGTGATAGGACTTTTATTTAAATAGCTTTACCTTCTCGCTGGCATTACTATCCTTTCATTTGTGCTAGGAGAACCATCCCGGGTGTGGGATGGTTAGTTTAAAGTTGTGGCTGTGAAAAACTCAGGCACCTCCTGCAAGTAAAGGAGATCCATTCATGGAAGCAGGCTTCATGCCCACTGTTCCCTCTTCTGTCTCAGGATCTGTGTAAACAGGTTTCTGATGCTGGATAAGGAACCAGATGTGCAGTGCTGAACACAGAGAGGGTGCAGATGTGCATCCAGATGTGCACTCCAGCATGGTGTGAGTGAAGCACATTCTCATTCATCTTATTAACATATTTAATGTCACACTGCTCATAGCTTAGTCACAACAATAAATGTGTATTAGTTTCCCATCTGTCATGCAGGACCCACATATTTGTCTTCAAGTTATTATGTTTATTTTTATTTCTGTTAAAGATTCTCTTCTTCTTCACGCTTCTGGTGCAAAACCGCCCAGAGTGGCTAAGAATAACCTTAAAAGCACAACTCCAATAAATGCAAAAAAACTTCAATAGTAACTTTTTAAAAAAATATATTTAAAAAAATCATTAAAAAGTAATAGCAGCAGAGATACAATAGCAAAGTAAAACATTGGAGAACATATTACCTAAAATACCTGGGCAAATAAAAGGGTTGACGCCGAAATGACACTGGATTCAGGGCCGCTTTGAGCCTCTCTTTGGAGATAAAAGACAAAGGTGACCATGATAAAAAAAAATACACCCTGCAAAGTCCGTAGTTAGGTTTACCTTTTATTAGGACTAACCCCAAAGGCACAAAAACATGACATCCTTTTGAGTTTTCCAGAACTCTTCATTGGGCAAGATGTAACACAAGGTAGTGGGACGAAGAAAACCACCCGCTTTGTGCAACATCTTCCATGTTGAGGATTTCAAGACAACACAAAAGCTTGCCACATTTTTGTGACAGAAGATACTACCTACAACTGAGAAGCCTCCTAGGCACCAGTCACTTCTCCAGGGTTACATACTTATTGCTAGAAAAACAACATGGGGTTGAATGATGAATCCAATGAAGTCGTTGCACAAGTGGAAAGACTGGCTCTTACAACAAAACTTCCCCTCTCTCTCTTCTCCTCCCATCTCTCCCCACACCTCCCCAGATCTGCTCCAGAGGGTTAGGGGAAACCCAGAGCAGATTTGAGAGGTATGAGGGGCATGTAGAGAGAGGAGAAGGAAAGGAGTTTCCCTTGCACAAGCTGGAGTAAGGCGTGTTGCTTTTCCTGCAACAGACAAACATGTCTACTCTACTGGAAATTCTGTATTGCAGAGGATTTTATCGAATGTTAGTCATACTCATGAGCAGAACCACTGTAATTAATGGACATGATGAACTTAGGTACAGTAATTTTAACACTTACTTGGATGCAACCTATTTTCCTAGCATTTTTGTTCCTGGTGTATATGAATACTTCCTATAGTTAGGCACGTTTGTTGCTATTATGACTGTAGTCAGCCCCACACCACCAGCGTTCATAAATAACAATAAAGGAAGGAGGGAGCAGGATGAATCCACTGGGGACGAGGAATGTACAGATTCATTCTGGTAGAGAGCTGTGCAAGAATATCAAACACCCCCAAGTCCAGCCTTCTTCCATTTGCGTCTTATTGGTCTGGGGGCACAGGAACGCAATCCAGCTAAATATTTATATCTGATAAGCAACAAGGAGCGCTGGCTGGCCCTCTTGGTTTGCATAAAAGTGAACAAGACAGACAACAGGAAGCCAAGGGTGGGAGCAAGTCACCTACATGGTTTCCTCCCCATCAAACAGTTGTGTGTTTTGAAAACAAAATTTCTTACTGAATTTTGTTAAGCAAACAGCAGCAGTACAACACGTTTGTTTAAAGGTCTGCTGCTTGGAGTTTAACATGCTTTTAGTTTAGTTTAGTTTAGTAGATATTAGCCACCTTTTTTTATATATATAAGTGCTACAGCTCAACTGAAACAACCAGGCTTTCAAAACTTCATCAGGGTTTGGTGGTCTTTCTGTGCCCGCACTGAGGCTGAGATCCTAACCCCACGTTACCTAAAGCACTGATTCCACACTGATTGATTTTACTAGAGCTGGAAGGGTCCTTAGGGCCATCTAGTCCAACCCCCATAACAATGCAGGGCTTACACCTGAACAAATATGGCTAGGATTGCGCTGTCAGTCAAGAAGCCCCACCAGCATGTCCCAACCCTCGAGACGAGTGACGCCGCTTAAGAAAGACTTCAGAGCAGATCCGGATCGCCTTCGCCGCCCGTCCCTTCGAGGGGGAAGGCGGAGCCGCCAGGCAAGAGGCTCCGCCCACAGCCCGCGGGGGGGGGCCCGCCAAGCTCCATGTGCGCCCTCCGCCGCGTGACGCGCTCCCTCTCCCCCTCCCCACCCGCGCCTCCACTTGCGAGTTTGACAGGACTTTCGACGGGGCTTTTTTCCCCGCAGCTCCGCGGAGGAGGGAGCAGCAGCAGCAGCAGGCGCCTCTGCAGCCCCGGCTCCCCTCGCCTGGACCACTCCTCCGTCCGCGCGGCGGAGAAGCAAGGAAGCCGCGCTCCCCGCAGCCACTGCCGTGCAGACGACCAGCAGCAGCAGCTCCTCGCCGAGAATGTCGGAGCCCAGAGCCCAGAGGGGGGCGGCGGCGGCGGCGGACAAGGAGTCCCAGAGCCCGGTGGTAGGGCGCCCTTTCTTGGCTACTTTCTCTCCCCGTCGCTCTTCTGTTCTCTCCCTCCCCCGCGCCCTCCCCCGCATTGTTCTCTCTCCTCTTTCCGACGCCCCTTCCCCTCCTCCTCTTCTTTGGGCTTTCCCTCCTGGCTGACCTGAACTCCCTGCCCTTGTTTCTCCCTCCTTCCCTCCCCCCCCCTTTTTTTTGCTTCCCTCGCCAGGCCCAGCTGCTCTTGGGGCTGCGTTGGGGGCGCTTGGAGGAGCCCCTGGGATTCATTAAAGTGCTGGAGTGGGTAAGTTCGGCCTCCCGTGCAACTTTTTTTTTGGGGGGGGGGTGCGAGAGAGAGGAAGGTGACGCTGCCGTCCAGCAAACGCGCTGAGAGACCAGGCCCTTGGAGATCAGGGGGAGTTGAAGAAAGGGGGCGTCCCTTCTCCGGCGGTGGGACCCTGCGAGCCGACTTTCTGGCTGCGAGCCGGAGGCGGCGTGCAGGGGCAGACTTGGGAGGGAGGGCGGGAGGGAGACGCCCGAGTGCCTGCCCTCTAAGGCAGCCCTTCTATGTGCAAGGAGTCTGGATTCGTGGACTGGGGTATGCATGGGAGCTGGCGTTAGCAGCGCTCACATTTCACTCGGGCGGGTTTAACCTTTCTGGAGTTCTGATCCTGCACATACCGCGCCTTAACTTGTCCCTGAGCTCACGGATTCGCTCTCTTCTCAGGCTTCCCAAGGGGAGCTTAGAAGCCCTGGTCTTATTTAGTCCCCAGTTTGGAGCCCAAGGGTTGGAGGGGCTCGGGGTATTTCCCTAGGATTAATGGGTCGCCAGGGAAATGCCCAAATTTCTGTCGCTGCAAGAATGAGAAATGAATGAGCCTTATTTAGAGCTAAATGTCTTATTGAAAAGGGAAGAGCCCTTGTTCTCACCTACAAGAAAAGAAAAGAAAAACTCTAAGATATGTACTTTTTCCTAAGTAGCTCCACAATAGTTGTAACACATGGAACCTGCATTTACTTTCACTAAATGCACATGTTGGCACAACATGACAGGTCTTTCAAGTGGATCCCCCCCCCCCCTTTTGGCCGAAAGGAGATGGTATGACTGACTCTGAGGTTGTGGCGCTCATCTCGCTTTATTGGCCGAGGGAGCCATTGTACAGCTTCCGGGTCATGTGGCCAGCATGACTAAGCCGCTTCTGGTAAACCAGAGCAGCGCACAGAAACACCGTTTACCTTTCTCTACTTGCACTTTGACGTGCTTTCGAACTGCTAGGTTGGCAGGAGCAGGGACTGAGCAACGGGAGCTCACCCCGTCACGGGGATTCAAACCACCGACCTTCTGATCAGCAAGTCCTAGGCTCTGTGGTTTAACCCACAGCACCACCCACGTCCCCACTCAATGGCTACCTGGTGTCAATACTTAAATCAAAGGCAGAGGCTTGATAGTAACAAAACAGAACTGAGCTGGCATCCATTTCATAAGAGTGCAGTCTTGGATAGGTTGAAGGTCAGTGTGGACACATCACAAATACTGAAGAGCATAAGAGAACCTTTTCCAATCTGGTGTCCTCCATCTACTTTGGACTTCAAGTCCCATCAGCTCCAACCAGCACAGTTCTGACTCTACAGGTGTTGCTATAGGACAGGGATGGGGGATATGTTGCCCTCCAGACAGCAGGCTCTGCTATTAGGCAGACTGAGGCACCTGCCTCAGGTGGCAGGAGCCACCAAGGCACCAGATGCGATGCTGGTATTGGCTGAAATTGCAAGAGATCTTACAGAGCGTGCAAGATCTTGTGCGATTTTGGCGAGATCTCACCCAAAATTGGCGCCAGTGCTCGCGTCGCTTCCACACCAGTGGGAGGGCAGGCAGAGAAGCAACACCAGTTGCAGCAGGTATGGCAGTGCCAAGGGCAGGCAGGGCAAAGGCAACATTTCCTGTTTCTCAGGTGTCATTGGACTACAACTCCCATCATCTCTGACAACTAGCCGAGTGGGTTGGGACTGGTGGGAGCTGGTGTCCAGTGATACCTGGTAGCTTCCCATACCTGCATCAGTGGGGACCTCATGAAAAAATTGGCCGATTAAAGCAGTGGATCATGGGAACAATGCAGCATCAAAGACTAATGACAACACAATGGCTTGCTTTCTGTGAAGCAGTATTAGTGTTCATGCCTTCTCCGCTGTGCAGTATTTGCCTACTTGGTTATTTTCTGTGTGCACCTCAATTTTTGTGAATATGGCTCTTCTCCCTATAAGCAACAGATTACATTTCACATTCCATTATGTTTTCTGGCCAACCCTATAGCTCACTAAGTCTCTATAGCCTACCTGCCTCTTTGTGGGGGAAAAATGGTGGTATAAATCAGTCTTAAGAGGTTTTCATTTTGGGGCATAGGCCAAAAACGTATGTGACTTAAAAAGAAAGAGGCATCCATTGATGGCTCCCCGTCCCCTAAAAAAAAAAAAAAAAAAAAAAAAAAAAGAGTAAGGGAAGCACTAGACTTGAGATCTTAAAATGGGTTTTGGATTCTTTGAATGGAATAAATAGCCTTAGTAGCATCCAATTATGCGGCTTGGATAATAATACAAATAGTTCCTGAAGGAGCATGGTATAATTAAATAAGTAGTTCTCCTGTGCTGTGTTAGGATCTCTTTTTGCATGTTCTCCCCCCACCCCCAATGAGTGTGGAAGCATTTGTGCATGGCTTGATCAGGCCATCTGTTGTGGTGATGGTACGGTGAAGATGGTGTTTTGCTCTATTGCAGCATCCTATATAAAATCTTTTTCTTATGTGTCCTGCCAATTTATAGACCTGGAAAACAAAGGGCAGGATCTCAGTAGAAATAGGGCCCATATCGCTTAATGCCTTTGTTTTCAGTTCAGTCCCTATTTCCTTCTACACTTCTTCCACATATTTGGCCCAAATTGGGTGTAGTTCAAATCTACACCAGTTCAGCATTTGGACTGTTGCTGCTTACTTTGTTAAGTTCAGTCAATTATGCTTGCAGCTTGGTCTTAGCTCCCCCTCCACCCCGGAAATAATGGATAATACTTTGATGAGTATTATAGTGCTGTCATGAACTGCTGAATGAATGTAGATCCTAGATAGGATTATATAGTTCTGGAGGGAGGAGTCGGTTGATATGACTGGCTAGTGAACAGACTGTAGGACAGGGGTCAGCAACCTATTTCAGCTGTGGGCCGGTCCACTGTCCCGCAGACCTTGTGGGGGGCTGGACTATATTTTTTTGGGGGAAATGAACAAATTCCTATGCCCCACAAATAACCCAGAGATGCATTTTAAATAAAAGCACACATTCTACTCATGTAAAAACACCAGGCAGGCCCCCCAAATAACCCTGAGATGCATTTTAAATAAAAGGACACATTCTACTCATGTAAAAACACGCTGATTCCTGGACTGTCCGCGGGCTGGATTGAGAAGGCAATTGGGCTGCATCCGGCCCCTGGGCCTTAGGTTGCCTACCCCTGCTGTACGATGACATTTTTAGCTTGGCACTTTATTCAGTTTCCACCAGCGATGTAGGATGGCATAGTGACCACTTCCTGTAAGTGTCTCTGGCCCAAACTCCCTAACCCAGGCCTCTTGGCTTCTCAGAAGGCAGGAACAAGTGTAGAAACAGAGGTCATGGAAAATAGTTGCTCCCTTGTGGAATAATAATGCATTATTAATTTATTTTTATTTTTTATTTATGCTTCCATCATAGTCCAAAATATGAACAGCTGCAGCCCTGGCCCCACCTCATTTGTTTGCAGATTTCACATAGGTTTCATTTTCCCTGCACTTGTATTTGGACGGCCGAGTTTTGAAGTTCTTCAGCTGTAGTGGTGCAACGAGAGACTAGCGCTAAAGCTATATCCCTTGCCTGCAAGTTCCTTTCATGTTTGAGCATTTAATTCTCAAGAATGCTATATGCAATGATTTTAGCAGCTTTGATCCTATCAACTGAGCTGTTGCTGGGCCTGTTGTCCACTGGTACCACCTAGGTGTCATAATGCAGCACCGATACACCAAAACAGGGGCAAGTGCTGACTCTTTTTGCTGTTGTTGTAATGCTGAAGCATCTTAAAAGGCCTAATCTAGTTTTGTATGGGCCTGTGTCGGTATGTAGACATACTTGGGCCTAATAGCAAAACAAAATACTGATCTCAGTGCATGTATATTCTTGGTTGGCATGATATGCTAAACTGGAATAACCCTTAGTTAGAGAGATTTTAAGTTCCAGACTTCTGCTTTGTAATGCATTGACATTTGCTTTTTAGCTGATTGTATTTAACTCTGGGTTAATGGTACTGATAATAAAAAACTATTAACATGTAGAGAACAACCGTTCTTTGGTATATAGTTTGGTGGTGAACTTGGACCAAATTACTTTTTGATTTTTATAAAAATTGACCTCTTTCAGTTGTTGTACCAGATAATTGTAGAAATTACCGGTAATAAACTCCCAAGATTCATTTTCTTTAAACCAGTAAGTTCTACCTAAGAACCTTAGCACAACCTGGATTTCTGCATAATTCAGCTTGACATTTATTTGTTACTGTCATTGTAGTGGAGAGGTACTTAGTACTGTGGAGGTTACTGATAACACACCCAGATGAGAAGAATATTTAAAAAAAAGAAAAAAACATATTTAACTATCTTGGGTTGTATTATATTAAAGATGAATAGTTCAATGAAAAGTAATATGTTGTCTGCTTCTCTCTCCCCCCCCCCCCCCAATTAATTGGCTAGCTTTGCACATGGATTGTGGCATTTATCATTGTGGCTTGCATGTGAGCTGATCTTAATGTTTTGCAAGACAAGCCTGGATGATTGTGATTTTTTTAGGTCTTGGATAGTTCATAGTAGTTGATGCCAGATGTGTTGTCCTGCATGATGCCAGAGCCTGTGCCACTGTTTGCTACCAACTAGGACACATTTAGTTCTAAACTCCTTTGCTTTTTCCTCCAGCTCTTTGCCATATTTGCCTTTGGAGCCTGTGGTTCTTTCAGTGCAGAAACAGGGGCTACTGTGAAATGCAATGAGAGTCCTAAAGAGACAACTGCTATCACTGTGCAGTTTGGATATCCTTTCAGGTAAATGGGGGTCTTACTGAGTGTTAATTTAGCAGATACTATGTGGAGCTGGAGACATTGTAGCTAAATACATCATGGTGCTTATGATTCTGTTTCTAGCACCTCATTTTGCCTGTGTTTGGAAAGGCTTCCTGAAAAAATGAAACTTAGTTGCAAAATTTCTGCTTGTACAGGATAACCTCCAGAGTATCCCAACTCTAAAATTCTGGGTTTCTAGGAAATGACTCAAAACATATTGGGGTGGTGGTGGTAGAGGGAAGTGTGTGGTTTATTGGGGTTAGGCATGCCAAGGGCTTGTGCAGGCTTAATAGGATTTCCCCCTAATTTACCTTGAACAACCGCCCTCAACGCAACACCTCAAACCATTTTTGTAAATTGTTTTGATTTCAGAACTGGTTTGCTGCAGTATACAGGGGCACCGATATGGAAACACAAACACAAAGTCCCCCTTGGGGTGTATGCAATTAGTTTTATGGTTCTTTGGGTCCTTCCAACGTAAGGGGAACTCTGCTAGATCAAACCAAAAGTCCATCTCATCAGGCAATTCTGTTCACTCAGCCCCCAAGCAGGACGCACACATAATTGCCCTTGTCTACTCATTACCCCCATTACCTGGTAATTAGAGGCATATTGCCTCTGATATTGGGAGTAGCATATAGACATTGCTACTAGAAGCAACTGGTAGCCTTATCCTCCGTGCATTTGCCTAACCCTCTTTCAAAGCTATCTAAGTTGGTGACTCAGAGTTGGAAGGGCTACTTTGTACTAGATCTCCCACTAGATCTTTGTTTGTTCTAGATCTTCTTTATTGCAGAAGCCTGCTGGCAGTGGTGTCGCTGCCACTTACTGGTAGGAATGAGGTGGTGAGGTTGGGGTTGTGAGGACATACCAGTAGGAGCCCTGAATTGCTTCTTCTGGTTTGTTCACAAACCATGACCTTGCTGCCTTCTCACCCCTGCCATTACGTAGCAGCATTGCTCTGCCTCTACCCCACCAGGCAAGCCACTCTTGGGTTCTAGTATTCTGAGAGAGGGAGAGAAATCTCTCTGCTTTTTCTACACCGTGCTTAATTTTATACATCTCTATTGTGTGTCCTGCTCCCCGGCCTTTTTCCTAACTTAAAGCAACCCCCCAATGTTGTAGGAATGTGCTCACAGAAGAATAGTTCTGCTAACGCGAAGTAACATATTTATTTAACCAATCAAAGCATTTACACACCACTCTTACAAATACTAAAATGCAGATTAATTAAAGCAACACGTTTAGTAACAGCAAATAACAAATACAGTAAAAGCATCAGCAATGAAATAGAATATATATTTGCTTTAATATGGACTATAACTCACCCATTGTTTGGAAGCTAGCAAAAGAAAGTAGTTACAGAATGCATCAGACCTGTTCCTTGCAAGTTCAAATGTGACTTTTTTGTTTTTAAATATACTGTTTAAGAGAACCAGAGAAAGACACTGTTAGTTTTTCTGACATGTTTGTCTATGTGAGCATCATAAGGTAAACAAACATTGCCATCAAGAAGATACTGTAGAACATAATTCTGTTAATGGGAATGTAAGGGAGAAGGCACCCTTAGATACATAGGGTTCAGCTTCTATCCACTTGTAAGAGACTGCCATACGCCTACCTATTTTATGTTCCCTTTTTGGACATAGGCTTTTTGACAAAATCAGTTGTCAGCCATGTTAGCAATGAAGAGAAATTCTTGTCACATTGCAAGATAAGTTAGAAAATGTGTTAATGTGCCATTTTTGGTGATCTGCAGAGAACCTCATGAGTGAACACTGCTAATTGGGATGTTTTTGCTTCTAAGCAGTGAGTTTGTAGAATTGGGTCATCAGTTTAATATTTCCCATAATTCCCTGTTGGGCATATCCTAATTCCCCCTAATTCCTTGTTGTGTTTTGAATGTGGGCAGCCCCATTTCCCCAGGACACCAGAACATATCAGAGGAGTCCATCTGTCCCGGGCATTTTCCCTCAGGTAAAAAGGTAAAGGTAAAGGATCCCTGGACGGTTAACTCCAATTGAATTAAACTATGGGGTGCAGCACTCATCTCCGCTTTTCAGCCTGAGGGAGCCGGCATTTGTCCACAGACAGCTTTTCCAGGTCATGTGGCCAACATGACTAAACCGCTTCTGGTGCACAGAACACACTGATGAGTGCCAGAGCACACAAAAACGGCATTTACCTTCCTGCCACAGTAGTACCTCTCCATCTGCTTGTGCTGGTTTGCTTTCAAACTGCTAGGTTGGCAAGAGCTTGGTCAAAGCAATGGGAGCTCACCCCATCGTGCAGATTCGAACTGCCAACCTTATGATTGGCAAGCTCAAGAGGCTTGATGGTTTAAACCACAGCGCAACCAGCCCCCATGTTTTCCCTCATTAGGTGCCCTTTAAGGCAAGTATCACCTTTTCCAGCTTGTCCAAGCATAGCTATTTAAAATGGACAGGTTCCTGATACTCCCTGGTTGCAGGCAATTTTGTTGCTGCAATGCCACCAAGGAGGAGATGAGGATGCTTTCCTCCCAACACACCAACACTTCTTGGAGGATTTCATTGGCCTTGGACTTGTTTCAGGAGGAGCTCTAGCCAGTGTTGTTTCAATTGTGTTTTGAGTTCCCCCTTCTTCCTTTTGTGTGTGTGTGGGTTTAAATGCATTATATTGTATTTCCACTGATACTGGGGTGATCGCTCAGGGCTGAAATGATAAGGAAGGAGCTTTCTAAGGGCATTACCATTGGAGAGTTTAATAAATGTTAAATGAATGGGTGCACCTGACACAATAAAATCTTTGTGCTAATAGCTGCTAGACAGAGGAACAGCAGATCAGAGTCTAGCACGAATTTGTCTTCTGCAAAAAAACCCACATTGACTGTCATTTACACACACGCACACACACACCTCTTCAAAATCACTGCTGAAGGACCTAATTGTGCATAGGGAAAGCTGTCTGGACAGCACTGTACTTGTAAATTCTCAGTGCTCTGTGATTTGTTTTGGGAAGGAGGGTTATGCCCTTCATAGCAAACTTAAAAGCTGCAACTGACTTGATGCGTCTGTCATCTGTTGAGAGACATATAAGCATGAGAAATATGTTTTTAAAATTATTTTATTTATTAAATTTGTATGCTGCCCTTCAATTGTAGATCTGAGGGCGGTTCACAGCATGAAAATACAGGATCAAAGCACAAAAGGCATAATAAAGACAAGATAGTAATGCACAGAAACCAATAACCCCTCCCTTCCTTTTTGCTGCTTGCTCTCCTCTTTCCCTTCCACTATCTATGTTCTGCTAAGTCCTAGTCTAGGTGGTGTTGGGGTTCAATGCCACTGCAAAAAACAAGAGACTGGATCAGATTGTGGGGGGCATTCATAGGTCCTTTTGCCATGCCAAATCAGGAGATTACCTTTCTTGGAAAGTAAGAAGCTAGCAATATTGAATGATTTGTATGTTAGGGATCTACCACAAGACTTGTCAGATGAGTACAGACATGGCCAAAGTTAGAATGAAATCAATCTTACACTCAGTGTATGTAGGATATGAGCATGGTTCTATCTCTGCAACTTTGCTTCCCTGCCAACATCTGATAGCTATAAATAGAGGCAAATCTGTGAAGTCTATTGAGATGCCTTTGACAAGAAGAACAAATTGGGAGGAGTGGTAGTGGTTCTAACAGAGAAAACACAGAATGAAGTATCTGGTGAATAGTCTCTTGGAATAATGAATTGTGTTGTGTATGAGTTGAGAAGCACTTTAGATGAATGAGGCTTTTGCTCTCATTCTCTGAGCTCTTCTTGCTGCTTGACTTCTAGATTACTATTTGTGTTTTAGTATACCACAGAACCCTGCTACCTTTTGGTTGGGGGTGGGGGTGGAATTCACACCTGTTCTGTCATGGCCAAGCCTCCATTGCAGGGAGCCCTATATACTTAGGTGTTGATGATTAAATTACTATCTGGACAAGTCCTTAGATCCTTCTTAAACTGCAGCCTGTGAGCTTAAAAATGTCTTTTCTAAGAGGTATGTTAAACATAAAAAGCTAGCGATTAGACAGACTTGGAAACATTAATTTTTCTCTGTTTAAGCCCCACGGTAAGTTTGCATTTTTCATTGGAATCATAGCTGCCTTTTTCTACCCTCTAAATTATCAGATTATTTCTGTGGGCTCTTGCTTATTAAAATAAGCAGAATAGCTTCACATAACCTGCAAACCATTTGATCTGCTGCAGATAAGCAGATTGGCTTTATAGTTCTTGTCTGCAATGTGGAAACCTCCTGATTTTAATGTCGGTAAACACCGTTTTATGTTGGAAGCTGTTGCTGAGGGCTCAAGCTACAGAACTTCTGACTTCAGTGCCAGCCTGGTTCAAATGGCACATGTGGGAAAAGGCTAGAGGCTATTTATATAATGTAGAGAGCTGCTGGTGCTATACCACCCGATAGCAGCTAGATGGAGAACTGTAATAGCTCTTCTTAGTGACCAAAAATTATATCCAAACAGCTAATATGCGCTCCATGCGCTTGATATATTTGGTCTCTTTGAAGATATGTATATTTGTACTACACTTTTACAAAGTCCTAGCCCAACCAATTTTCTCCATGAAATGAAAATTGCAATTCTGTGCATCAGCCAAGTCACTGCTTTGGAAAGCTGAGTCTTTGGAAAGCAGAAGGTGGAAAAAAACTCTGATCCTGCAAAGTGGTAGCTGCCAAAACAGTCCCAGTAAGTTTCAAGGAAGGAGGTGTCTTTCATAGATGTTTCCACCTTGTATCTGTTTTGGTAGGAATTTGGTTTAATACTTTTAGAGGAAACCTACAGAGTGTACCCCAAAGCTCAAGTATGTTATTAAAAACAGAGAGGTGCTATTTTTCTTTCTTTCAAGGAAGTGTCTTGTTCAAGTCATGTCAAAGCATCTCTACACATGTATCTTTTTGAAAGCTGTATCAGTACCCAAGAGGTTTGCTCCTTCAGAGTAAGGGTGAAATGTACTATCGCAGCAAGCCATATAGAGAAGGCACCACCTGTCATCAGGCCTTACGATAAGTGTGTTCTGATTAGGATAAGCAAAGATGCAGATATGGTTTTATTCCCCAATGAGAAGAGTGACATGATTCTATCCTGGAAAGGCTGGAGCTAGGCTGCGGTTGTTGGTTTGAGGTGTTTTTCCCCAGAGAGCTACAGGAACTTTGGAAAGGGGTTTGTTTGCTGTTTGGTGTGTGCATTCATCTCACTTTGATAAACAGGTGCTGCAGGGTTTTTTGTTCTGCTTCAAAAACCTTGCACAATCTATTTGACCTGAAGTGAGAGTGGGGCAAAATAAATCTCAACTACTTTTAACTCACTTAAAAGCTATCATCTGTCTCAACCTTCAGCCCTGTTTGTCAGAGGTAGCTCTGCACCAGATGTGCTAAGTCGTACCAAACATGTTTCTTTCTCTTTCCTTTTCATCCTGACCAGGTTGTACAAGGTTCCATTTGACATGCCAGACTGTATTGAAGGATCTACTGCTAAAAGGACGCTGCATCTCTTGGGAGACTTTTCAGCACCTGCTGAGTTCTTTGTGACCTTGGGTGTTTTTTCTTTCCTGTATACCATGGCAGCTCTGGCAGTCTATCTACGGTTTCACTCACTCTACAAAGAAAATAAGAAGCTTCCTTTTGCGGTAAGATTTCACTTTGGTCCTCTGCTCTTTGATGCAGGACCTAAACCCCGGAGAACCAGTCTCTAAAACACTCCTTGGATAAGAGACTCTATCCAAATAGGAAGTGCTTCCCTAAACTCTCTAATTCAGTTTATCCTTGGGACAATCCGGAGGAGCAGCTCACACAACCATATTATGCATTGAGTGGATCTGGATGGTGCCTGATATACAGTAGTACCTCGGGTTAAGTACTTAATTCATTCCGGAGGTCCGTTCTTAACCTGAAACTGTTCTTAACCTGAAGCACCACTTTAGCTAATGGGGCCTCCTGCTGCTGCTGCCGCACCACCAGAGCACGATTTCTGTTCTCATCCTGAAGCAAAGTTCTTAACCCGAGGTACTATTTCTGGGTTTGCCGAGTCTGTAACCTGAAGCATATGTAACTTGAAGCGTGTGTAACCCGAGGTACCACTGTACAAGTATTTTCCTGCAGTGCTGTAACATGACAAGCTGCGCCTTCTGGAATTCCTGCTTCTACCCAACTATTTAATGTACAGGAACCTTTACCCTGGTCACCCCTCATTTTAGGGTGGAATCTTGGGCCTTCTTTAGTTGGAACAGCATTCCCGCCCCGCCCCCAAATGGCACAAAGACTAGTTTAAAACTATCTATCTAATGCTGTCATTAAACTCCCCCTTGGGGTTGTGTGGAGCCACTTGAATTGTTATGACCCCATATCGCTTGCAGATCCTTTAAGAGTGTCTTAGGTAGCTGTGAAAAAATTGGATGTGGCTCTTTTGGCACATGTAGACCCACCATGTGAAGGGCCTGAGAGATGGAATGGAGCAATGACCCAACATCAAGGGCCCTCAATGCTTGCGTCTTTTGGGTGGAATAGGGAGGGCAGTCTGTTCTATGAGATGGAGCCATTGTGGTCTTCTCTGTTTTTTCCTCCCCCTAGGACTTCTGTGTGACCGTCTCATTTACCTTTTTCTGGCTAGTGGCATTTTCAGCTTGGGGCAAAGGTCTGTCAGATGTGAAAGCAGCTACGCGGCCTTCCAGTCTCATTGCTGCCATGTCAGTGTGTCAACTCAAAACTGCTGTATGCAATGCTGGGGCCACACCTTCTATGGGCCTGGCCAACATCTCTGTGGTAAGAGTTGTCTGGGGAGCAATATTGGGGGGGGGCGGGAATGCCAGAGCTTCAGCTGCATTGGAACCTATAGAGTATAGCTCCACTGATTTTAATAGAGCTTGGTTAGTTTCATACACATTCATAACTTCATACATTCATACCCTTTGAGTAACTTAAAGCTACAGGTAGTGATGTACCGTATTTTTCGCTGTATAGGACACACTTTTCCCCCTCCAAAAATTAAGGGGAAATGTGTGTGCGTCCTATGGAGCGAATGCAGGCTACTTGGCTTCAGCGATAGCAATGCGAAGCTGCCGAAGCACAGAGGGAGTGTTCCCTCTGTGGTCCGGAGGCTTCACGTTGCTTTCGCTGAAGCCTGGAGAGCAAGAGGAGTCGGTGTGCACCGACCCCTCTCGCTCTCCAGGCTTCAGGGATAGCCGCCTAAAGCCTCCGGAATGCAGCGGGAGGTCCTGCTGTGCTCCGGAGGCTTCGGGTTCCTTTTGCTGAACCTGGGAGAGCAAGACTCTCCTGGCTTCAGCAGAGAGGGAGAGCGAGGGGGGGGGAGGAGGAGCGCCATCCTGGTTCCTCGCACAGCCGTCTCGGCCCCGCGCCTTGCCCTGGGCGATGTCCCCGTGCCTCTTTCCTCCGCGGCGGCTGTGGCAGGGTGGGCTCTGGGGGGAAAGTGTGCGGCCGTAGCGGCGGTGACGGGGTGGAGCAAGATGTATAATGACACAACAAACAGCTACTAACTAATGGATTTTAACCTTTTTTTAAAAAATGCAGTTGGTATCGTTATTTCCCAAGTACATCTTTCAGAAGTCTTGCCCTTCTTGATGTGTACACCAATGAAGAACAGCCTGTCTGCATGTACTGAATATAAAGCTCCTGATTCTTTTTTAATTATGGGCATTTCACAGTTTTATTCAGCACTTGTAACAGTCTTGTCAAATCTGTACTTAAATAAGTACTGGTACAGCGGTTGCTGGTTTAAATTGCATATGTGATGGAGTACAGCAGTGTCTAAAATATATGCAACTTAATGATGACCTAACTACAGATTTCAGCCCCTGAAGAGCAGACAAACAGACAGGGCATCTGTTCAAGGCCATTTTTTAATGGATTAATTGATTCTAAAATAACTATTGACCTCATTTGGTCCTTGCCTTCACAAATGTGGATGAGAATCACCAGTCACTACTGTTTACAAACACTTACTGAAAACTAGTGAAAATTTGACTTTTTACTCTTTGTTGACCAAAGTGATGAAGTAGACAGAAGAAAATTAAAGGGCATTAAGGAAGAACATGTGAGCATACCAAGGTTTTGCATGGGCCTTAAAATTTGCTTTGTGTCTGCTTATAAAAACAATTAGGATCTGTTTTTGATTCTCTGTCCACTTCAAACTGTGATTCGGGTTTTATGCTGCTCTGTATAAAATGGAGCTCTGTGTTCCCCATTCACTCTTATGGGAAATCTAAAAATGGCTATAAACTTTCCCCCCCCTTTTGGCAGAAGCAGATGAAAGCACAGGAGCCCCTCCAAAGTGGATTAACTCTACCAAAACGCAGGCCCAGGAGCCTTTATAGGGAAAGTAAAAGGGTTTCACTTTCCTGCACAAGCCATACTAGGGCAATGCTTTTATAAGGCTAAAACACCAAAATCTAGTTATCTTTTGGGGGTGGGAGACGGTTTTGTCTCTTGTTCTTTCATACCTTAAAATAATTAAAAGGTGGGCAAATGGTGTATATTCTTGCTTGTACATTGATGAAAATATTAGCATCTTGACACTGGCCAGCTTAGCTTTCCCAGTGCTTGTTTGTGTTGGGATGCTATGTCCTCCAATAGGAGGTAGAAGGTGAGGCTATCCTTAATACTTCCTGCAGAGTGCTGAAGAGCCCCCAGCCACAAACAGAGCAGCAGACTCTCTCTCTCTCTCTCTCTCTCTCTCTCTTTGTGTGTGTGTGTGTGTGTGAGAGAGAGAGAGAGAGAGAGAGAGAGAAACGGAGTCTAACTTTCTTTTTAAGAAATCATTGTTCTGCTTTAACAACAACAAAAACCACCAAAAACATCCACAGCTCTTCAGTGCTCCAAGGTCAGCATTTAGACAAACTTGCTTCATGCAAAGCTCAAGGACCTAGAGTAGAGAAACATAGACAAACATAGGCATATAGGGCACTGAAAAACAGAGCAACATGAGGTTTTGTAACACACTGATCCAGCTTAGGGCATTTTATTGCTATCGCAGTTTGACTCTGAAAGGGTTAAAAGAGCTCCATATCAACCCAATTTGCCTCATTATTTGGCACCAGCCCAGAGTGGTTGCACTCCTCTACAACATACAGTCTGCTCAGATAGCTCGGCTACAAGTGCTTCTACATTAACTCTGCACTTCTCTCTTTCTTTCTCAGCTGTTTGGTTTTGTCAACTTTATACTGTGGGCTGGAAACTGCTGGTTTGTTTTTAAAGAGACCCCTTGGCATGCTCAGACCACCAACAAGGAAAGCTCTGCTGAACAAGGAGCTGTTGATAAGCAATAAGGAACCTCTCCTCCTTCACTCCTGAAGCCTCCTCTTCCCCCACCAGGAACAGTGCCTTGTCTCACGTACATGCTCATCCCATTTCACAGCAGGGCAGGAAATACGCCTTCTCTGCCAATTGTTGCTGCTGTCCAATAGTCATACTGGCATCTCTCTCTCCTGACTATTCTGGAATGCCTTCCTCTGGCTGAAATCAGGGGGTCCTCTTGTGGTCCTAGATACACAGACTGTACAAAAAAAAAAAACTCTTCTGCCTTCAGATTTTTTTACAAACATATATTATTGTGCATTGTAACATTGGCTACCACTAGTCCTAGGGTGTTTGGCATTGTTTCTTCCCATCTGCTTTTGACCACTTTATAATGAGAAATGCGGGTAGATTTGGATAACAGCATAGAGATAGCCAAGGCATTAGTGCTACAGAACCTGGGACGTCTAAGCACCTTTGAGAGTAAGTACACCTTCGACTCTGCGGCCATAATAGAAGCAGAAGCGGCAATATGCCACCGGGCTTAGCAGCAAAATAAAGGAGAAATACAAAGGGAATATTTTTACTTTCATACAATTGAAGGAAGGAGTGTGTTGTGTTTCTCTCTGTTGCATAATGGGGTATGAATGTGCTAAATATCTCTCTGCTTCTTTTAAATTCAGTTGGATGAAAGCTGGAGCTGCTGTTTGCCCACAGATGGGTTGTTCACTCTTGAGCAGCAAAGTTTTGGTGCCTTTATTTCTTTCCTCTCAGGTCATGCACAGATGTATACTATGTCCATACTGAGCCACAAGTGCTGACTCCCACCAGTATGAGCTGATCGGCAGCTTTTGGTCTCCATTTCCCTGTGTTTTTTTTGTGTATAGTGGAGGCAAACCCTTCCCCACACAGAGGATGTAAACCCTGGATACCTGTTTCAGTGTCTTCTGAGGTCCTGTTCTATTTTTAAAATGCAAACTTTTAAATATGAAAACCTAGAGGAATTTTTCTCAGCTTCTAGGATAGTTTAATATAAAACTTGGGCCCAAGAGGCTTGGGGCATTCGCTTCTGGTTGACAAACATGCAGGGGAAGGGTGGAATTCTGTACAACTTGTTGTTTTGTTGAGAATATTTGTGGTTAATGAGCTTAGTTCTGGCCTCTGAACACTCTGGTAACAGGAACAGATGAGCTGTCAAGTTTGTGGTGTGGATTGTTTGTCAGTGAATTCATGTATGCCACTATCTCGGGCCAACGCCCGTTTTAACTCTAGTGTGGCAGTAGGCAGCTGCTTGTAGATTTCTGATGGAGGCTTGAGGCATCCCAGGCCTCCAAGTGAAGATGAGAATCTTTAAGGAAGCTTCCAGTATCCCTGGATGTCCCTCTAGCAAATGATGGGACCACCAGTTTAGGACAGTATTAAATCTGACATTTTTAAATCATAGAAACTCTTTGTTATTGTGTATATGAAGCGGATACTTTCAGGTGAAGAGAGCTGTCATATTTTCTTCCATCTTTTGATCATGCCATTGACATAAACAAGGGACTGGAGCCTGGCCTGCCAATTACTCCAAACTCTACTAGTTGCCTATTTTCTAAAACTTATATGAGTAAATAGAAAAGAAGCACCCCAAATCTTTAGATCCCCGTACTTCCATGTGTCTAATATTGGATGGGGGAAACTAGTTTTTTGGGAGGTTGGGGTGTAGCAAGTTGCAGGGTGAGTTCTTCTATGCTGATTAAATCTTTCATATCAGACCTTGTTAGGTCTTTGACTTTCTCTTATTTCCTTATTCTCTTTCTCCTCCTTGTGCTGAGAGAGAGGAATTCTCTCCTGCAGAAGGAAAAATATTACTGGTGCTTCATGAGGTGTGGGACCTCTACGCTAAGAAGACCCTCTTTGTACATTTTGTAATTTTCTTCTTCCCTAGTTTAATTACTGCCCTTGCCCCAGCATTACAGAACAGCAGCCTTTATGGAATCCTCTGGCATGTCTGCAGTCAAGCCACAAAGACTGAAGCATACAATCATCCCTTGTGTTGCAGTGTCCAGATTTTCTTGCAACGTAAGGGCTGGTACAATACAAAAAGAAAGCTGACTAGCTAGAAGGAGGGCGGTTTTTCTCCTGTTTTCAGTCCAACTGTCTTTTAGGAGGACTTTCCCCACTGATTCTTTTTTAAAAACCACTCACCGAACATCACCATTCACACCATGTTTCTGGCCACAAGCTACTACTTCATAATAGTAGGCTTAGGAATCAGCTTCTGGCATGGTAGTGTGTTCCATAACTGACCATTACAGCCACTGTAGCCCTTGAGTGTACAAACAGATCAACCCTCCATATCTCCCCAAGTTAAGATATTTTCTAATTTCTTAAAGATTTGTCCAAGGTCCTCAGCTAGTGTAAATTGACAGTGCATGGTGCATACCAGCTGAAGACCTGACCTTTGTGTCTAAGCCGTGGGCAAAGCCTAAAGAATGCTGCTTCAGACATGGGAAATATTCTATGTAGACGGATACTAGAAGCAGGAATAAAGGCCTCAGTAATAGTTCCAGGAAAAGAAATGGTAATTGTCTACCATTGATCATGCAAATCACTTTCCACACGGCCCAAGTTCCTGTGAGTTTGTTTCTCTCTGTATTTATCTATAAATCCATGTATAAATCCAGCACAATTCAAAGTGTTGGTGCTGACCTTTAAAGCCCTAAACGGCCTCGGTCCAGTATACCTGAAGGAGCGTCTCCACCCCCATCATTCTGCCCAGACGCTGAGGTCCAGCGCCGAGGGCCTTCTGGCGGTTCCCTCATTGCGAGAAGCAAAGCTACAGGGAACCAGGCAAAGGGCCTTCTCGGTAGTGGCGCCCACCCTGTGGAACGCCCTTCCAGCAGATGTCAAAGTGATAAACAACTACCTGACATTCAGAAGACATCTTAAGGCAGCCCTGTTCAGGGAAGTTTTTAACGTGTGGTATTTTATTGTATTTTTGGTTTCTATGGAAGCCGCCCAGAGTGGCTGGGGAGGCCCAGCTAGATGGGCGGGGTATAAATAATAAATTATTATTATTATTATTAGAGAGATAATATATAGGGTAGCCTTGTAGCACTACATTTGGCACAGCACAGGAGAGGGCTGTTGGGAGCAGCTGAGCAGACAGCAGGTGCAGGATATTTCACACCCTTGTGGGTTTTCTACTTTTTTTGGATACACCCGATACATTGAAACCACAGTTATCCTGTATGACTAACTCTCTCAGACTCCTAGCTGCGTATTAGACGTGACACATCCCTCCTCTGTGATGGAGCCCCTACAAAACAGACTTCAAGCAGATGACTGGGGACCAGCAGAACTTGTAACTGGAAGAAGGGGAAGGGTCAGTCTCGGCTTGTACTAGCTTTGCATTTTGTGGCCTATGATTCCCCCCCCACACACACACATTTCTTTTGAGTAGGGGTGATAAAAGAGCAGGTGTGGAATCTGTACAAGAGCTCAGTGTGAGAAGTGGTGTGGTTAGTGATGCTCAATGAAGGGAATGCCAAAAATATACTCTGTCCTGTCCTGAAAATGCCACCATGTGGAGTAGAGACCAGCAGCCCTGGGCATGGTCTCCCAGTTCTCTCAATCATTTCCTCTTCTAGTGGCGGTATGTTGCATGTTTTTCTCCTTTCCTGACGATTGTTAGTATGGTTCTAATAAAGTGTCGAGAGAGTTTGCTCTGAGGGAGAGCTGACTTTGGGCTGGTTTTCTTTGTCCTTGCCTTCTGTTTCTACTTCGATCTCTTTTGCAGCCCGGTTCATAAAATACTGTTATCTCGTTGATTATTTATTGCTATGCTGGCTATCAGCTGCATGAAAGGTTTTTGGGAGCCCTCATTTCTTCTGCACCAACCGCAGGTGGCACTGTATACATTACACCAACATATGACATCAGTAGTGGTAAAGAAGAATAGGTCCTGTTCTTCTAGATAAATAACTGTCTGTACTCAGCTGAAAGCACAATTTCTTTTTCCACTGATAACTATGTTGGAATGATTTTAGTAGTCAGATCCAGAGATTTTCAAAAGCCACCAGAACTTCATCTGAGAGGTGAATAAACAAGAGATAGCCATTTACAGGTTTCTGTCCTACTCTTCCTCGGCGCTGGACCTATACGTGGAGGAAAGGCTATCTTTTCTTTTCCTTACAATAACTCGGTGGCATAGAGTGGTGGGAGAGAAGGAAAGACAAGGCAAGGGTCATCAAGGCTGAGTGAGGAGATCTGAACCAACGTCTTTACATTCTGCACTACACTGCACTGATTTTTCCACACACACAAAATCAAACCGAGAAAACGCCTACAAATACTGAAGTGGATAAATATTGTTGCTTTGTTAAAATAGGTTTAAATCTGTTTTATTTCTTTCCCTCTCTTGCTGAATATAGAATTGGGAAAGAGGAGAAACCGATTCAGAGCAACTGAAAAGTAACAAGAGAGGGGCAAGAAAGTTTGTAAAAATAAGTGAAATCCTCAACCAATTTTACCTCTGGTTTCTGGCTCACCAGCAGATCCATAACTACTCTTAAGTCGATCGGTATTATGAGGACTAGAAACTTGCTTTTTCTTTTTAGGTAAGAAATTTTAAGGATTCTGAAGGATTTTACAGATGCCATTGTAGATGCCAAATTCCTTTACTTGCGGCATAAATAGGCATCATGTATGTTATCAGCTTCCCTGCAAAATGGTTCAGATAATGCTGTGTTCTATTGCATCCTCTGTCTCCTGTTGCTTTCCAGGGAAATTTAGAGATCTTCCCTACCTCGGCTAATTTCGCTCCTGTGATGCCAAGAGCGTCAAGGGGAAACGATGACTGAATAATGAGAACAAAAAGAGTCTCATTGGCACATTGACAAGAAATGAGTTCTGATATTGATTCTATTGGGTCAGCTTCATTTCCATGTGGGAACTTAGGTTAGATTATGACCATGTCACAGTCCATTCAGCTGCATTCACAGCTGAGCTGGGTCTTCAGCCCAGGTTTCCCTGCTCAAATTCCCACATTCATTTTTACAAACTGGTTTGGAGCAGCATTGCTGTTTGAAAGAAGGGGGCATGTTATTTGTACAGCATACACAAACGATTGCAACGATAACGCATACACATCTAGCCTGATCATTTAAAATTTAATATCCATATATAAACATACAATTGCAACTGGCAATTGCTTATCAAGTGTGTAAAAAAATTATCCAAAGGTAAACAATTGCTGCAGCAATAGTTTAGAAATCAAACAATCCCAAGTTCAGTCACAAACATCAGCCTGGTCCCATTAGAAATGCCTAATATATCTCAGCTCCTATTAGCTGCTATTGTACAGCATACAAGTCTTCATCATCTTCAATGTACCGTCAAGAAGGATCACCCATGATTCAGATATACAAATTTAATATATAAATAAGCAGCGTTTTTTTCTTAAAAAAAAAAAAGTTTAGGGGTACTGTCATTTTGAGTCAAGAAAAGCACCATTTTATAGTTCAAACTGGGAAAAATAAATACAGTAAATGGACAAAAGTACAAAGATTCACAAAATGTTTAGGGGTATGCGTACCCCCAGAAAAAAGCACTGTAAATAAGTAAATAGGGTGTTGCTGCTCTCGTGAAGTTTTAGAATAATGGAAACTTTAGACGAAAGGAAAAGATTTTCTGAACAAAATGAGAGAGACTTTTTATATTCTGCATTTTTTAACTGACATGATAGCTTTATCCAATTTCAATTGTTTGTATGTGGCCATTCTATTACAGTACTGATTCGATTGAATGTGTGTATTATCAGGTAAATCTTCTGTGAGTACAATGATGTGTCTTGGAGTTGTATTTTTAAGGGTTTGCCCCATTACTTTGACCCCATGTATTAACAGTTAACCTGGAAAATATTGCTCACCTTTTAGCACTTGTTATAAACAACTGAGAGCTTGAGCTTTTGGAGTTTTTTTTGTTTTAATATAAAATTACGTAGTTTTAAACCCTGTGAAGATGATCTCGATGATCGTATTCCTGTGTACATACCTGCCACACCCAGAAGCAAGAAGGCAAATAAAAAAAAAGAACTACAGGTTTTTCAAATGCTGTGAACTTAAATATATCTGATTTAATATTTAGAGAATGAATATCAGGCTTTGTTTATACAGCTGCCAGCATGAAAGGAACAAGATGCCTGCCCTCCTGTACGTTCATGTGGCCTTTGAAAGTATTATCCGTGCCTTAAAAAGTGAAGATGTTGACATGTCCTTGCTGCTCCAGAACATTTAGACCATTATTGGCACCATGAGCTTCTGCCAGAAGGGGCAAAATCAAAATCTGAGCAATGCATTAAAAACCCGGAGTTCTGCTGAGGAACTCTATAACACTAACCTTGATTCTTGCATGTTCCTCATTGTAAAGGATATCCTGTTTCTGCTTTCATTTCTGGTTTGGGGTTTTTTTGTTGTTGTTGTTTGGTGGTTATACAATGTACAGTTTCCAGCATGCAACAACTGTATTATCATCCTTCCTAAACAAAGAAAAGGGGGTGGAGGAGGAAGAAGAAAGGAAAGGAGAACTTGACAGTATTATTTTCTACATGCTTAAGCCGTTGAGGTTGTTTCCATTAAAGACTAAGAAAAATATATCTTGCTTTCCTTGGTGGCTTTGCAACATCCTGTGTGCTGGTGGGTATATCTTCCTGCCTCCTTAAACCTGGGGCAGTTTGAGCTTGTGTCAACAGTGGCAAGGCGTGTTATTATCTTAGTTTGCTTTTCAGAATATTATCAGGAAATCAAAAAGTGGAGCAACGAAACAGAGGGGACTGGTCTCCTATTGTATTTGTGCACTTAGGGAAATTTCAGTCCAATGCCTGCATGGGGTGCCATTGCAGCTCTGTACCCAAGATTTATAAACGTTCCCTTTTATAGCACATTCGGGCCAGATAGTGTAGCAGAAGCCATCCTGAGGAAAGACACACAAAATGCTAATTACAAAAACCTGCCTACAATCGTGCAGTAACTCCCAATGTTTTTTTATGGTTTATACTCACACGGGTAGGTGTGCATAGGATAGTAGCTGTTTTGAGGATGAATTCTCCATTTGGATAATTTTGTCTTCTTCCAACTCTGTGCAAGGAAGTGACCAGGATTCCACGTTTAGCTGTAGGGCAGATTTATTTCAAGGCATTACAAAACTAGCAATTTAATTCCAGTGTCAGTGCCTTTCATAATAATCGCTAGCATGAAGTTTGGCATGCTAGGAAATTTCCTGGTTGTCCCATTTATATTGTTTCCAATATTTATATCCTGCCTGTCTATGAGAATTAATCAGGGAAACGAACATGTTCAATTTATAATATATTAAAAAAAAAATAACAACTATCACTAAAAACAAGCAGGTAAAAAAATCAAATCTTGTTTAAATGCAGCATCCCAAAAGGCTTGCTGAAAGGTAAACTGATGAAGCCAGGTAGGCCTCTCTTCGGAGGCTAT
The DNA here is from genome assembly GCF_965153285.1 of Podarcis tiliguerta. NCBI lineage: Eukaryota > Metazoa > Chordata > Lepidosauria > Squamata > Lacertidae > Podarcis > Podarcis tiliguerta. The sequence continues at coordinate 47,024,381 of NC_139539.1, forward strand.
TCCAAATTCTGGCAGTTCAACCAAAAGGCTCTGGCCTGTTTTGTCCACCCATGATGTATTTTACAGGAGGGGCAGTTGGGGAAGGGCTTCAAGTGATGCTTTAGATACTCTGGTTAACATGCTGACTTGCATGTTCTGCTCAAATCTGAAGTCTCCTGCATGATACTATAAGCCAGGTGCATCCAATAAAGTGGAAGGATGCAAGATTTGTGTCAGACAAAATAAGTACTTCACACAGTCAGTTAAACTGGATCTGGTCCTAGACAATGTGCTGATGGCCACCAACTTGGATAGTTTTAAAAGAGGAGTAGAGAAATTAATGGAGGATAATGCTATTGAGGGTTACTCACTATGACAGCTATGTTTTACTACTAGTGTCAATATCCCTCTGAACAAGCTGCTGGCAATTGCAAGTGGGGCGATTCTTGTTGCCTATGGGAAATTTGCAAGGAGGACCTGAGTGCACCTAGATGGCCTGATCCAGCAGCGCTCTTACGTTTCAAACCGTCCTCGTGTAGAGTGCATTACAGTAATCCAATCTGGCCTATCCGATTGTGTTCCTGAACGTGTAGTTTATTTCCGTCAGGCACAGGGTACTGCATAAGAACAGAGGGAGAGACTTGCTGGATCATTCCAATGGTCCCTCTTCTCCAGCATTCTGATTTCAACAGTGGCTGTGCAAATGCTTCCATGAGGCAAGGCTACGGTCAGGGCATGAAGGTCAACTGTTCTCCCCAGGCATCTTCTATTCAAAACTAAACTGCCTCTGAACTTGGAGGCTCCAGTTACTGTTGGTGCTTTATATCACTCAGAGACATTTCCTTTATGAATTTATGTAGCTCTCCTTTAAAGCTATCAGTACATATGGTGGTAGTGAGTTACAGAATCGTCGAGTTGGACCCTGAGGATTGTCTAGTCCAACCCCCTGCAAAAATGCAACTGTCCCACATGGGGATGGAACCTGTGACCTTGGTGTTATCAGCACCACGCTCTAACCAACTGAGCTATACTAGTTTGTTATGGGTTGTGTGAGGAAACACTTCCTATTGCCTACTCTGATAATTTACAGCTTGATTATCAGAAAGAAATCCACAGATTTTATGTACAAATGTTTTTCAACAGTCATTAGCAGGCATTTCTCTCATACAATCAAGCACACTTTCACATCATCCAATAAAATAAGTTTTTAAAACATTGTTATTGTTTCTATCATTTGTTGCTAACCACCCTGGAGCTGCTTTGGGAAGAAGGTTGGGATATAAATTTAAAACATCAAGGGGACGTTAGGCAGAAAAGAAAAAAGACGATGTGTTTGCCTTTTCTGTGTGAAATATTTTTAAACCTCGTAACAAACAAAAGAATCCCAACAATTAGGGTGTCCTTTGCCATGTGTCAATTTCCTTCCAATTTTCCAAACTGAATGACTGGCATTTACAGAATAAATATGACACAGACAGCACAATGAACTTTAACAACAAGAAAAGCAACCAGGGAACCCCAAACCAGAATGAAATCACAATACAAAATAATCTGAGGGGTTGTGGTTCATAGCAAAGGAGGGCATCTTATAGAATCACAAATTTATTATAGCATGAACTTTCAAGCTCTACAATGCATGTGGGTGTCCCCCCCCCCTTATTATAATGTGGTTTGTGTCGTGGCCAGAGGACATTGCGTGCATGAGTGTCTAAAAAACTGCTGCACTATCACCATCTCTAAACTGTGTGGCACGTTTTTAAAAGCATTTGTTACAATGTTAACCTTCCCGCAGCTTGCTATGAACTCTGACCATGTGCTTCATCCCCCGAAACCCTCTTCAGAGAAATTCAGTTTGTTCTTTCCGCAGGTGACTCCCGCTGCTGTTTAAAAGGCCTAACTGCAGGCTAACCCCATTGTTAGAATGTGGGTGCCTTCAAAAGACGTAAACGAAATAACATCTGTACTGAACAGCATTGTCTTTTGAGTTTCACGAGGTAATACAAAATGCAGCATTATATGCATTCTTAGTAAGAAGGGCAGGGACCTAGAGCAGTTCCTTGCACCTTCTGTGCATATAAGCAAGAAAACCTTCCCTGCAATGTAATTCTGGCATTCCACAGCGTTTTGAAGCCTATCTTGATTCATTATAATAACCTCTTAACGGCAGAAAACCTCACAGAGGAGATGTATTATAACTCTTATTTTAAATATTGGCACTGAAGTGGGGGAGATGGGGGGTTAGGAGCATGGATTTGGGAGAGGGAAAAATCACCAAGGAGCAGCAGCAGCAGCAGCAGGCCCTGTTATTAAACTCTACCACAGCCTCCTAAGCAGAGTGACATCCTGAAGGAGAAATATTGCCGTGCAGAGACTTTAGCAACAACCCTTACAAGGGAGAAAATATTCATTAGGAAAAGAGCAAAGTGATGGATGAATTCATTGTGCAGGCTGGACGGGAGGATGCTGGCTGGCACGCAAGATATTGATCTACACGTGTGGGTGGGGGGGAAGTCTGTGGAGCAGTGGAAAAGCTTTCAGGGATGCAAAAGGTTCCCTGGCTTGCAATTCTTCCCATACCCGTGGGAGCCTTCTGTCTCTGTGGCAGAAGATCCAGACCAACTGAGCAGGCCTAGTGCTCTCAGGAACAGATTGTTGTCGACCTTTTTAAGGGGTGGGCGGACCCCAAAGTTGTTGACCTTTTTAAGGAAAGGTTCCCCAGAGTTGTTGACCTGAACTTGGGAATTCCACAGATTTCACTACAGGGAAGGAGAGGCAAGAGCTGGGGGTGGGGGGAACCTACCCCTTCCTTTACTGGATAGAGAGTGGGACAGAGGAAAGCAGCGACGGAGAGGAGAGGAGGGTGGTGGTCAGGAAGCTGAGCCGGGGCAGAAATAGCGTCGCTCCTCCCGCCCACGCAGGCTTCCCTGATCCCCTCGAAGTGAGTGAGCGGGTGGGTGGGGCGGGACAGTAGCAGATTGTCCTCGCCCACGACCACACACGCAGCGTGCGGGGTGAGCGTTTGCAGCCCGCTGCATTTCACTACGCTATTTAAAGGGAGAAATAAAAGTGCACTTGGGCACAGCTAAGGACGGGTCTGGGGGGCGGGTCGCCAAACGCCTTGGGCAGACCCCATGAAATAATTCGCTCAGAGTTCAGCTGGGTCTCCAGAAAAGAGCATGGACTGAGTCGCAGGGGCAGCAGCTCTTTCTGCTCCTGGGTGAGGAGGAGAGTCTTTGCAAACGCTTTGGAGTTCCCTTCTGCCTGCTGGGAAGCCGCCCGAAAAGGGAGAGGCGGGGTCTTCGCTTGCTGGTGGGGAGCTTTGGCAGGGAGCTGCTGGGAGAGGCTTCAGCTTCCCCGACGAAACCGTTCCCACCCACCCTCTTCGGGGCTTGGGAGGCAAGCTGCACGCTCCGGCGTGCAGGGAAAACGGAGGCCGCAGGCAAAGCCGCGCAACTCCCCCACTCGCTGGGCCGCCCTTGCACTCTGGTGCAGCGCCCACTAAGCTCTATGGGAAAGACGTCTCTGAGCGCGCACCTTGCTTGGCAGGCACGCTCTGGCTGCAGTGCAGTCCCACAGCACTGATGTGGAAGTAAACTCCACAAGACTTATACTTCAGAGTAAATGCACTTAGGATTGGGGCGTTCACAAGTGCCTTAATCTTCAGTCATTACTGTTTCTCTATCCCATGGGTAGGCAAACTAAGGCCCGGGGGCCGAATCCGGCCCAATCGCCTTCTAAATCCGGCCTGCGGATGGTACAGGAATCAGCGTGTTTTTACATGAGTAGAATGTGCCCTTTTATTTAAAATGCATCCTTGGGTTATTTGTGGGGCATAGGAATTCGCTCATCCTCTTCCCCCCCAAAAAAAACATAGCCTGGCCCCCCACAAGGTCTGGGGGACAGTAAACCGGCCTCCTGCTGAAAAAGTTTGCTGACCCCTGCTCTATCCACACCTCTCCAGCTCCCAGCAACATAATTCACATGCCCTATATAAACTGTCTTGCTATGCATAGGGACTTTTACACTACCATGTACTGTGTGGCGCCAGCATGTCCCCAGCATGTTTATGTGTGGGGGAGAGAACTGCATGTCTACAACATATATTTTATGTTGCATATATCTTTACCCTCCTAGTGTGAAGAAATGCAAGGCACTTTTATGGCTAAAGGAGTCCTATGAGAGGAAGGAAGCATATTTTAAGCAAAGAATTACTTGAAAAGGACTGAAAACAAAGCAGCCAGCTATTACGTGTCTGTATTTCAAACAGTGTACAGTTCTGATGGTCCCATCTCAAAACGTAAATCCTAGAGCTAGGACAGGTACAGAAAAGATACCTGAAACAAGTGATTGACCATCACCTTCATGAGGAAAAGCAGTAGTGCCTGGGTATTTTTGGTTTATGAAGAGGGGGAAGTGACTGGATTTGGGTGGTGGGCACATGATTCTAACATTATTCATGATGTAGAGAAAGTGGATTGAGAGCAGTTTTTCTCTTTGAGAGGAACTTCAAACAGTACATAGTTTAAATTATAGAATTCACTCAAATAAGATGTAGTGATGGCTTTAAATGAGGGCATAGAGAAATTTGTGGAGGAAAACAGCCATTCATTGCTACTAACCATAATGGCTTTATATTGTCTCCAGCATCGGGGATGGTATGTTCTTGTATACCAGCTTCTGGAAATCACAAGTGAGGGGAGTGTTCCGCTTGCAGCCCTCCCATAGACATCTGGTTAGCTACCATGAGAAGAAAACATTGGCCTAGTAGATGGACCTTTGGACCAATCCAGTAGCGGAGTTACATTCTTACTGCTAGAAATTGCGGCCATACAACAGTGGTTGGCAGTAGATTCATTTCAAGCCGGACAAAATGGGGTACAGACGACTCTCAACTTACGTAAGGGTTGCATTCTGGGGCAAGTGCATAAAGCTAAAATCACAAGTAGTCAAAACACATTGGGTTCAATGGTGGGTGGGGCTTGCCAAAGTCATTTCCTCCACCCCCTTTTTATTTTTTTTTTGCCAAGCGTGTAAAGCTGAACGCACGCAAGTTAAGTGCGTGTAAGAGTTATCCTGCACTTCTCACAATGCATAAACAAACAAAATCGGCTTCCTCCAGATGGAGAAATGGCTACTAGCTTACATACCTTTAAAGGGAATTTGATAAACTCAGTAGGGCTCTGCTATTAGCTAACTACCGACCGCTAGAAAAACAATCTCTTGACTTCTAGCAGCTAGCGGAACCTCCAGGGTCAGAGGCAGTACATCGGAGTCCTGCCCTCATCAGCTGGATAGCTCCGTGGATTAGCGTGTGGTGCTGATCATGCCCGGCAGGCACTTGGCAGCCGCTGTGGGCAGCGACGCCAGACTGCGAGACCCTTCGGTCTGCTCCATTTGGCTTTTATTCTGTGTTTCTCGGGGCGAGACTCCAGCGTAGGCTCAGAAGCCCGGGCATCAACTCGGGCCGTTTTCTGCTCCCGGTCCTGCTAAAATGGCTGGCGGCGGAGGACGGCGGGAAGGCCGAGGAAGGGAGGCAAGGATTCGAACCTGCCACTCTCGCGCCCCGGGCCTTTCTGGGACATGCGCAGAGCGAGCGCGCCGCGGGTTGCGAGGACTACGTTTCCCGTGGTGCGCGGAGCGCGGGGCGCCTGCGCACTGGGCCGCGGCCAGCGGGGAGGGCTGCGCGTTCCCGTGCGGTGATGGCGGTGCGTGGACGCGCGGCGGTGGTAGCAGCAGCAGCAATGGCTGCTGTGGATCGGCGGCTGCCGAATCTCGATGACTTCGCGGGGCAGAGCTGGAGCGCCTGGGTGGAGAGGGCCGGGCCGCCCGCTGCCGAGACAGGTGAGCGCGCTCGCCCTGCCCGCGGGCCCGGAGGCGGCGGCAGGCGGCGGGGAGCAGGGGACCCTCCGTCGCCGTTTCTGCTGCCGCCGCCGCCGCCGCCGCCGTCGAGCTTCCTCCCTCCCTCGCCTCCCATCCTCCTCCCGCGCCCCCTCCCTCACCCCGCCCGCCCCAAACAAAGGAGCCGCCGGGTCCTAGCGCCGCCTCGCTTCCCGCCCGGCGGAGCCTGCCTTCCTTTTCCTGCCGCTTCGACCGGGTTTCCTAGGATCTCTCGATCCCCCTAACGGGATCCCCTCTCCCCCAGCCTGATTTCACTAGGGGCATGCTGTGATCAAGGCAGGATCTTTGTCCCACGCGTTTCCCAGCTCCTTATGTGCTTCTCGTTCCTACTTTGATCCCTTATTACACGAGCATGGCTTTTTTTGTGTGTGTGTGTTTTTTAAAGCCATATTCGCAAGATTCCCCGGACTTTTGATCTCTTCTGTCATCGAGCCCACGATTGTCTCCGAAACATGCTATGTAAAGGCTGCGTGACTTGTCTGTTTATAATTTATTTATTACATAGTGATCTCACCAGGTTTCCTAACATTTGCGCCTTGACTCTCGTGCACCTCGAGCCCTCATGTCGACTGCTTCCATTTCACCTGGGCATTCTTTCTTCCTGATCTCCACATAGTCACTTTTTCTGTTTCCCCCCAAATAATACGCACTCTTGAGGTGCCACTGGAACACTTGTGGGCAGCAAGCGTTCTTGATCTTCTGTGACTCCCTGGATAGTATGGGTCTTGGTCATCTTCTAGGTGACCCCTGACCACTTTTCTTTTTCTCTTCCTCCCCCCTTTTTAACCACATTTTCCCCATCGGTCTTGATCTTTAAATCCCGTTACAGTTTTCCTCAACTGATTCCTTTCAAAGTGCTTTCAGCAACCCACCGTTTGCTGTTCTCCCCCAGCTGTGCTGCATTTCTGGATTTCCTCTTGTTGAAGTTGTTCCATTTCCATTAGGATCTGTGCCTAGGCCTTTGAAACTGGTCCCCGCCCATCCATCTGCTTTGCCTTCCTTATATCTTCTCTTCAGTCTTTTACATAAAGCTCTTTTTTGTTTTGCACTGTTGACCTGGCCACTCAGTTTACCACTCGCTAGGATCTCCCCTTTTCTCTTGGAAAGCTGCACATCCTCCTCCCTGACATCCTGATTCAGCATCCCTATGCTCCCCCCCCCCCCCCCGTCTAGTCCCTTGCTCTGTTGCCCTCCTTTACTAAGGGGGTGGTGGTATATCTGTATGAAAATGGTGGATGGATGGATTGGCCCCTTGTGATTTTTGTCCTTGGAATCCTAGAAACCGCTCGGGAGCACCTCCCTAGAATGTTTGACTTTCTCAAGTGCAGCCTGATGGCAGACTCTAGAAGGGGCGGTGAGACTCAACGGAGCTGTCCCTGGTGATGCTTTTTATATTGTTGAGCTTCTCCCATCCCCCTCCATTATCTTCCCTTTGCACTTGATATAGTTAGTGCTTCGAATGTTTCCTCATCTACTTCCAGCTCCAACAGAGTTTACATAATGACTCCTGTGTTTTCAGGGATTTAAGAAGCAGGTTGTAAATTGTCCTTTGCAGACAGCTTCCTGTTGCTGTCTGAATGGATTGTTTTTATTTATTTATTGCTAATAGATATGGAATGGTAAGGATTTTGTACATGGGGGCGGGGGGGAAAGCGCTTGTTTAGTTTCCACCTTTTGCCCCCACCCTGTCTCTTGACAGGTTGTGGTATGGGATTAATTGTATGTGCGTTTTAATTCAGTTAGGTTTTTTTTCTGTTTTTTTAAAGAAAGAGGGAGATTAATGTTCTTGGCGTCAATGCAATTTTTTAAATAAAAAAACGCAGAGCTATTTTGGATTTCCGTTTTGTATTTTGATGCTGAAACAGTTGATGCATTGTAACAGGTACATCTTGTCTTTGTGAGGGCACCATGTGGTGTGAAATCTATTAAATGCAAGTGGAGTATCATGTCATGGTTAAAGCACAGGAGTCAGGACTTTGGGGACCAGCTCTGCTACTTGCTTTCACACTGTTAATTTGGAGACAAATCAGCCCCTTGTGCCAGATCCCTCCCCACAATTGGTAGCATTTGATCTGCATCGCAAGGAGTTTGCAGGCATTTCATGAATGTCTGTGAGCGTCAGGTCAATGCGCAGACAGAAGGAGTTACGGCAGCCTTTGCCAACCTGATGCCCTCCAGATTTTTGGCCTACAACTCCCATCAGCCCCAGACTACACAGGGAGTTGTAGTCCAAAAATCTGGAGGGTACCAGCTTGGTGAAAGCTGAATGGGGGGGGGGCATTAGTTCTGAATCCCATGTGTTTGATTTCTTATATGCATGTTGGGATTAGGTTACAAACCACATCATTCTAGGCATTTGCTTACACACACAAACACAGCATAATAAGAAAATGGTTCTGCTATAATGAAAAGCTTGTCAACATTAACATGTTTCCAGGGAAATATCACTGATGTTGTGATCGAAACTATAATATAATTTGGCATTGGCAAGGATTTGGCTTCTGGAACTGAAAACCAGGGGTATCTCTTTAACAAAGAATTTGGTGATTCTGTTTCAAAGTCCATCTTGGGGCGTCTTTCTTTGAAGCTTTGTGTTCCCAACTAGCAGAGCAGAAAAGCACATGTGAAAGGTATATGGAATAGAGAGAGCTGTCTCTCATCCCCTATCATGCAAGTGTGCCCCCTTTCTGCGTGCATATACACCTGGGCATGTACAGAATTCTGGTGGGCTGTGGATATTTGAATGCCACCCTTTGGAATGGGAAAACAAGAGTTTGTAAAGCAGCCAGTCTCGAGTGGAGTTGAGAAAGCCGCGTTTCTACCCTGCACATTGTATTTTGGAAAGGAGTCAGGGGATGGTGCTGTGTGCTTGTCATTGTCTTCCAAACACCCCTTGATTGATACGGATTGGCAGAGCAGTTCTGCTGAAGCAGCAGGCAGTGGAGTCTGAGACTCAGCAAGTCCACTACTGTATGTTTGCAGAAGCCCTGGAACATCTGCCATGTTAGCTGAACTGATTCTTAGGGATCCTTGTTCTCTTGGCAACTTTTAAGACCTGGAGTTTTAGGGCAAATGGAAATGATTGTTCTTAATCTGCTCCCCTATGAAACTCATTGAATGACCTTGGGCACGTTGCATGCTTGGCCTAACCTTTTTCCACAGGGCTGTTGTGAGGATAAAATAGGATACCCCTGCACATACCTCCTCAAAGCCTGTATACATGTATAGTAAAAAAATTCAAAGGGGGCAGGACCATGCATGCTATGTTTATTCTTATGGGGTTTCGAAGAGGGGAAATCCTGATCTACAGATTTACTGGTCCTAGTGTCCTGTCTGCTGAGGCTTGCAGATGGATCTTCTCTGTTCTGGGTCACAATGTGACCTACATAACACTACATGGCAAGTTTGAGGAAGCTGCGACTGGAATAGATGCTTTTCCTGAGCTCTTTTCAAGCCTATTAAGGCCTGCAGTCCTAAGCATGCTTACTTCCTAGTAAGTCTCATTGCATTCAGGTTGATTTGCTTCTATGTAAGCGTTACTTCGAATCATGTGGTAAGGGGGGGGGGGGAGAGAATGATTCATCTTAATGTGTCTAGATGTCATGGGTTCTCAATAGCTTTGTTGGATGATGGATCTGCAAAGGGTTATTAGTGTTGCTGATGGGATTTCTTTTTCTATGTATCTATTAGGGTCTGATGTGGAAGAAAACGGTAGGAATGGGAGCAAGAAGCTGGATGCAATGACCCTCATTAAAGAAGGTAAGAACAGACTTCTTTGAGTCTGACTTGAGTTGTAGAGACCTCTGCCCTGTGTCTGGTGAATGCTTTGCAGAAGAGAGAAGTGCAAGGGCAGCTGGGAGTTCTGTGTGTGTGTGTGTGTGTGTGTGTGTGTGTCTGGAGTAGCAGTCATTGCATTCTCACACAGCAAGTGACCCTTAGATGAAAGCATCCTGACAAAAGCAGAAGACAACTATCCCTTTTGATTGCTGCATTCGCACATGCCACCAAGGGCTGGCATTCTGGCCGCAAGAGCTAGTCTGTCTATTCCTTACTAGAGCTCAAAACCTTGCCTGGGTCTTGGAATATGATGGATGAAGTGTCTCGTAGTTCATCAGGAAATTCATACTCACCCAAGCTTAGACTTGAATACATTGCATCTTCTATGACCCATGAATGAGTCTGTGGACTTTGCCTTGAGTCCTGTCGTGATCCTCTGCAGCCACCCCCACACCCAACATTTAGTTATAGGGATTTAGCAAGCGTTTCAGGATAACCAAAAGCTGCGGAACTTTCACATACATGCTTCTTTGCTTTGAGAACCCTTTGCCTCTATGGTTTCTAGCAACATGATGTTAAGAGACATCCACAACAAAAGGCCCTTGGCTTTCCACCCCTTCCTGCCCACAGCCTCTCTCCTGATCAGCCCATATGACCTAGACCACAGTGTGTCACAAAAAGCAGCCAGAGTTGGTGCAGAGCAATAGCTGCTGATGGACCCGTGCAAATGAGCCGAGCGGCAGAGAAGAGCCACACCATGTTTCTGTCTGTGCCGCACCAGCCAAATTCTTTTCTGATCTGGAATATCAGCCGTGCTCTGGCCACCAGCAGAACATGTTCACCAGCTCATCGCAAAGAAAAGATTCCAGGTGCGACTCCAATATAGTAGGGCGGGTGAAGATGTGCTGACTCTCCCCATTCCACTCTCTTTCTCTCTCTCAATGATTGTTAGGGGGGAAAGACCCTGAGCCACCATCTGTCTACCCTCAATCAAGAGATCAGAAAGTCTCTTCTCTCTGTGTGTGTGTGTTTCTCAGACAAGTCTTGGGTGGTGGGGGCAGGGTGGAGACTCAAATGGAAGGTCCTGCTTGCAGCAGAAGGTAAGAAGGGTCGACTTCCCCAAGGATATCAGGTCTTTTGTGGGACCCCTGCATGGTGGCCTGTATTTTTCCTAAATCAAATCGGTCACACTAACTCCCTCCCTGGGCTTTTTCGGCAGAGCCCTTGGAAATGTGAGCTGCCACCTGTCCTCTCCACTGAGCTCCCGAGCCAGAGTTTCCAGATGAGCTTCTGCTGGGCTTTCGTCCTGCTCTTTTCTGCGCTCACTCTCAGCCCACAGTTAGTTTGAGCCTTGCCCCTCCCCGTCTCTCCCGACAGCTCCCCTCCCCTGCCCTGCTGCCCTCGGTCTTTTTTCATTGCTTCCCAGCCTGTCTGTGTCTCTTTGTTTTCCCTTTTTTCTGCCACCCCAGCTGTGCTAGGAGGTGGGGCTGCCTCCTGACAAAGTTGGAGCGTGTGACGGCCCCATCACCCAAGGATAAGCGATTGTTCTGCTGCCTTTTTGTGTGTGTTTGCTAAAACGTGAGCCCACGTCTCAGGCCTGGGAGAAGTGGGCTGTGCCTGAACCAGCAGGCTGGATGGGGGAGGCTGCCTTGCCCAGTGGCTGTTCTCTGAACTAGACAGCCATTTGCGCAGATAAGTCTTGACATAAGTCACATGTAAAATAATTGTCTATATCTTTGCTTGTGCAGCTCGGTGCCATTGGAGCGTTGGGCTGCCAGTCAAGCGGTTCCCCCAATTCACATCTAGGTGCTGCATTGGCTCCGTAATATACCACATGCTCTGCTCTTATAAGAGTCCAGTATGAAACTCCTTGTATCTGTGCTTGAAGAATCTTGGGGAGGCAGCCAAAGAGGGCTTTGTTTGATGGAACAATGGTCTAAGTCTGTATAAAAGCTCCTTCTGGCATTATGAATGGATGACCTGCTTTGCAGTCAGTGTCTCCTTGATCTTTCAATCCTGCATGACAAGCAGCCTGGTACTTATTCCCAGTTTGCAGCTGGGAAAACTGAGGATGGAAGTGTGAGGCATGCTTCGTGCCACCGCACCAGACAGCTGTGGCAGGGATGCAAACATGTGCCTCTCAGCTCTCTTCCTTTCTAAGCTACCTGGCGGACTTTTCTTCTTGTTCCATCTTTTGTCAGAATTAATGGTGGGGTGTTGTTACCGCTATTATTTGAAGTGTTTCTGAGCCTGAAGAACAGACAAAGTTTCACGGGGCTTCTTCCAGGGTGCTCTCTCATCACTCGCCTCTCTTGTCCTTTCAGACATGTCTATCTTTGGTCACTGCCCAGCTCACGATGAGTTCTACCTGGTGGTGTGTAACCACTGTGGCCAAGTGGTCAAACCTCAAGCCTTTCAGAAGCACTGCGGTAAGCGAAGCAGCCAAAAACTGCCAATTGAATTTCTGTGGCCTCTGGATGGAGAGCTGTGAATTAGGGCTGCTTGCTGCCGCCTCAGGCACCGGCCCAGTGGGTGGTGCCTGGGCTTGAAAGGCCCTTTTCTGTTTTCCTCCTGAAAATGGGGGGCGGGGCGGGGGAAGAGGAAGGTCGTCTTCCCTTGAATTTCTTTTCAACCAGCGAGGAAGCCGCTGCGAGGGCAGCAAGCAGCCCGAGAGATGGAAAGGCAGGATTCTGGTCATGCTAGGGTCGCTTCCGATGTCACAACTTTGCCCCTTAGGGAATGAATGTGGGGAGGCAGTTAGGAAAGGGTCGTACACACATCAGGTAACTTGAGCTGCAGAGAAGAGCCCTAGCTCATGTGTAGAGCATCTGCCTTGCCTGCTGAGCAGGTTCAGTCCCCAGCATCTCCAGGTAGGGCTGTGAGAGTCGCCTGCCTGAAATTCCAGGGATCTGCTACCAGTCAGTGTTGACCATTCACAGCTAGATGGGCCTTTGGTTTGACTCGGTCTGAGGCGATTTCCTACCTTCCTGTGATGTCCCATCTCAAAAGGAGACAGGCCATAACTGAGTGGCTAAGCTTATGCTTTGGGGAGAATGTCTCAAATTGAACCTCTGGTTGACTCAGCCTTCCCCAACTTGGTGCCCCCTGGATGTTTTAGCATAGCACTCCCATCAGCGGGGGAGTGGGCACAGAAAGGACCTGTCCAGAGGGCACCGACTTGGGGAAGGCTGCCATAAAGGGTAACAGGTACAGGATCTGGCAAAGATATCTCTGCCTGAAAACCATTGCCCTGCAGATGCGTCATTTCTGCTCCAAACAGACCGTTTGTTCCTTCTCTCCTCCATCCCATCCTCCCAACAGACTTCTCTCCATTCAGCCTTTACACTAGTGACTTAGGCCCAGCCGTTTTCTAGCTGCTTCTCCTCCCAAGTTCTTAAAGCACAACGAAGGAAATCTAACATTAGGCAACCTCCTCTCGCCACCATCTGTGAATGATTTGTCCGTATCCAGACTTTTTCCTTTGGCCTGGTGCCCTGGGGCGGGGGGGGGGGAGCAGTAATCTCGCTGGGATTGTCCAAGGCCATCCGCCTGCCTTTGAAAGGGGTTGTTGAGCAAGAAGCGGGGAGAGCGGAGGGGCTGGAGATGGACTGCTTTAGCAACTCACCCTATGGAGCACAGGGGGGCGGGCAATGTACAGTCTGACCTCCTGCCAAGGAACCTGCTAAGAGGGTGGGGTAGGCTGGTATTTGTGTCCCAAGGCATGGCTCGAAGGTGCAGGATGCCGCAGCTGTGCTGAAGCCAAGCAGGTCTAGGCCTGGTGAACATCTGGGTGAGGGAACCCCATCCACACCATCTTGGAATTCCATCATGGGAGAAGAAGCAGGATATAAATGAACTGTGCTTCTTTAATTTGCCTCCGCAACTTCCCTTGGGCTTTATGAATCAGGCCTTGAGGAACAGAACAGCAACACATAGATGGTGGTGACAGCTAAGATTAGGCAGATTTCCAGCTGGTCCTGATTGCCCTCTTTTGGACCCTCTGCCTACTTCCTGGTGATTGACTATGATCAGGTTATGGGCCTCTCTAAGTGGGAAATGGCTATATGAGAGAGTAGCTGCTTGGCTGTCTGCTACCCACTATTTCGAGCAGGTCTTGGAAGGATGTATTTTTGGAGCCCGCCTCTCACAGTTCTGTGGTGCAGAAAGGATTAGTTCCAAAGTGCATGACTTGGTAAATTGGAGCTAGGAAGCTCTAAATGTGAAGTTCTGGATGTAGCCACTAACTTTGGTTCAGCAAGTTCCCAATAGAACGGAGAGACGGAGGTGTGGATACAGTTTTCTAATAACAGTATGGGGCTTCTGGAGCATTGCCCATGAAACCTTAAGGGGATCACAAATTTGGCACTGAGCACTATTTGCATAGTAAGCCTCCAAATTTCGTATTAGAAGAAAATCCATAAATTGGGTGCTTTTGCTTCCCATTTCTGTACTCCAGGCCAGTACTTGCCATTTGTAGTATGATGGCTGCCATCCAGATTCCCACATTGGCTAGTTGGTTGCAATATTGTCAGTAACAGCATCTTAATTCCCACCTAGAGAGACGACATGGACCTCCCAGCAAGCTCTATGGCCGGGTGCAGACCTCTTCAAATTTACAAAAGTGCCATGCGGTCAATGGGCGGTCCCTTGCCAGTGGAGGTCACGGATCCACCAAGTCCTGGCGGGAGAGGTCCCAGGGCTCCTTCAGTCAAGCCCAGCACACGCCTGAGAGGACAGACAAGATGTCAAAGGACAACCTCTGGTAAGGAGAGGTTGGGTTTGTTGGCAGGGGACCTTTCTGAGCTTTAGGATACAGAGCACAGCCCAACCAATTCTTCTTGGGCTGTATAGAATCTCACTCCAATGCTTTTGGGGGAAGCATCCCAGTGCTGTGCTTACTGGGGTGGCTGGGGGAGAGGTATTGGAGAAATTGCGCCCTTCAGAATGGCAGGTGCAACCTGGTGTAATTCTCCATTTTGTAAGATGGTACAGGGAAATCTACATGCAGCTCTAGGGATACTAAAGTTTTATTATCTAGGGATGCTAAAGTTTTACTTTTTGTTCTTTGTATAAAAAGATAAGGGCTAAATTAACCTCTAGACCTGTGAAGCTAGAAGTAGTTTTTAATGTGTGTGTGTGTGTGCGCGCGCGCAGACACATAGATGGGTCTAAATGAATCCTATTACTGAGGTTATATTTGGGGGAGTGTTTTTATGGATTTTGATAAGTTGCATCTGGTTATTTTATTTATTTGTTTGTATTAAGATGCCTTCTCCAAGACTAAAAATTGCAACAATAAATAACAAATCTAACAAAAAAGAATCTGAGAAGCAAGAGAAGGAATATAATCTGTTTCCCCCGATTTAATGTCCCCTTGATGGTTTTAGTCACTTTTAGTGACTCTAGGTTTGTTGTGGAAAGCAAGGCAGAATTAAGCAAACTTAACTAGTTAATTATAGGGTTGGGTCTTGCTACTGAGGGAACTGCAGTCTATTTCTAGAGTCTCATGAGGTCAGGTGGCCACCACAGTGGAGTAATCCTGGTTTAAAGGCTGCACTAAAGTTTAAAGGAGTCCCCTTCAATGCCCACTACTGGGGCATCCTTGCCGATGTTAGTGGAAGATGATCTGAAGGCACTTCAGAGCTTGCTTTCTTCATCTTGGTCTATTACTGATGGCCAGACACATTGTTGTTGCAGGACACTGGGAAGACCTGTGAGATTTGGCCATTGGTGCCTTCCAAGATTCGTGTGGTACCAATGTGGAAACTGCACCTGCTCTTTTCTTGTCTTTGCCTCTCCTTTTATTCACTCTGTCTGTTTGGCTGGCATCTTAAGGCTCCAGTTTTCATGTTTGGAGCACCAGCCCAGCTTCTTCTAATGTTCCTCCAGACACTGTTAGTAGTGTAGCTAGAACCCAATGCGATGAAGACGTAAGAGTGGTCAACTGAAGTGGGAGATGACGAATTTTTCCGATGTTTCTGACTTGTGGCTCTGCTTTGCTCTCTTCCAGTTTGTTTGTGCCTGTTGTGAACCTAGAGAAGATCTCCAGCCTTCCAAAGTCAGACAGCGATGGGATCAAGGCCCCCCCAAAGCTTTCTGACTCTGCCACCCCTAGACAGTCTTCTGCCAGCTCAAAAGAGATACTGGGCAAGCCCTCCTTAGTGGCATCACCGAAAGAACCCCTGACGTCAGCCAAGGCCAGTGGCAACTCCATCATACCCGCTGACAGCTTGAGCAGGAAAATGGAGAATGCTCCTGTCTTGGGAGAGAAAGAGACTGGTGCTGTGAAATCTCTGAAGAAGATGCCACGTGAGTACCGTAGTATCCTGTAGCTGGAGGCAACATAGCACCTAGCCTAGGCATAGGGGGTTCCTTCCTGTATTCCATTTCACAGCAGAGCAGTCCTGGCTTCTGATATCGCCAAACGGTTTGGTAGCATTTCTGCACATGACATTATCTCCAAATTCCCCAAATTCTGGAAGAGTGGGCATCAAAGGGAATACTGCCTGGGCATGCCACACCCCAAAATCCAGGTTCTTCCGAGCTTCCACTGGGAGAAAGGGTGGTTTACTCCCCAGAGGACTAGGATAGAACATTTGCATTGGACTCTGAAGTGCACCAGACTCATATCTCTGGATTCTTTTATCTGGAGCATGCTTTTGATTGATCTCCCTTGTTGGGTGGGCTACTTCGTTGAGCGCCTAGAGTGGGGGAAAGGGTTAGCAGAAAGCCAAGCTGCCAGCTTGATAGTCTCTAGCCAGGTGTATGTACCAACTAGCACCCTTTTTTTAAAGGGGAAGTAACCCATTTCAAATTGAAGCTGGGTATGCATAGCCAGTATGTCAGATCCCTCTCTTGACCAGGTTTGTGCACTTGGCCTCCAGGTGACTGGGAAGAAGGGGAACACTGTGCATAGTCTGTGACTTGGGGCTCAGTTGACCAAGGGAGACAGGAAGAGGAGTTTCCTGCCATCTTTTCCCCCCCTCACGACCCCAAAGTATTTGTCTTCCCAGGACGATAAATGCTGAATAAGAAGAGAGCCACCCACATCGATGTAGTGATTGCTAAAGACACAACTCCTCACAGGATGCCCATAAAATAAAATTAAAAAGCAGCAGGAAAAGAAATATTGTTGGACAAATAACCTGTTTGTGCTATTCTGACAGCAGGTGTCAAGAGTTCCTTGAAAAATGGAGTTTTTGAATAAGGGCTTCCTTGAAGGATGAGAGGGAAGCTGAGGCACTGCAAGGGGGAAGGCATAAAACTAGGCCTCAAGAAACATAGGGGGGGGGGCAGGATGAGTGCCTTGCCTTCTGTTTTCCCGTCTGCATCTTAATTCTGTGTTTTGCTCCCACAGGGAAAGAATGTGACCTGAACAGGCAGTGTGGGGTGGTGAACCCCGAAACCAAGAAGGTTTGCACTCGGTTACTGACCTGCAAGGTATGATGCTTCATGTGATGAAATTGGCATGAAATGGGGGCAAAAGAGTAGTTCAGCATAAGAAAGAGTTTTGACCAGCTTTTGCTCCCCCCCCCCCCAAATTGGGCCTGTTCCTTTGCCTGACAAAGGCGCCTTTCCATTTGCCAAATCTGGAAATTTGGAAGGCAAAAGATTTTCCATGCTGAGAAATGCTTCACCTGTTCAATGGTGGAAAGAGGCCCCTCCTGTGTGTGTGTTTCGTAGTGTTCCCCTCCCTGGTCAACACACCCTGCTGGAGTGCCCGTGGTCAGGGGTGGAGGAAGGGGGGTATGTGGGGGTGGTTCACCCCAGGTGTCACCACTCAGAGGGGTGACAAAATGCCGGGTGGCACTCACCGTGGGGCCTGCAGCACGCCCGAGCTATGCATCTCTCCTGGGATTGACGTTGTGGCTTGGGCACCCACAGGCTCCGCGCTGCCCCGAACGGTCCCCCCTGCCGCCTCTCCCTCAGCTGTAGGGCGGCTGAGTGGGAGGAGACAGGCAGACTCCTCGGAGGCCCCGCGGAGCTTCCTGCCCCAGCTCGCCTCGCCCCGTGGGCGGCTTGCCCCGTCCCTTGGCGCAGGGTGCCCAATCGGCTTGCTCCGCCACTGCCTGTGGTTTTCCAAGGTAGAGAGGCCTTTCTGCATAGCCCGTCCCCTGCTGCAAGCATATCTTCAGTTCTGGGTGTTGATGTTCATCATGTTGTTGGGCTGTGGCTCCCACCATAGGAGCTGGAGCTGATGGGAGTTGCAGTTCAAGAACATCTGGAGGTCACAAAGTTGGCTGCCCTTGGTCTGCCAGCTTTATTCAGGTTCCTGAGCCCTATTGGCTGCCTACCCTCCTCTTAAGACTGTTGTGAGTTACTGGAAGCAAGTTGCCAATGAAGGAATTCTGCATTTGCAAGAAGGCTAGTGTGTGCTGTGATAGGGCTTACCTGTTGCTGCGCCATCAACATCAGTCTACCAACATAGATGCCTGCTTTGTGGCTTTGTCTCTGGCTGCTGTCAGACATAGGAGCAAGACTAGGTTCTAAAAGAAAAAAAGGTCACCCTATCAAGTGGAAGCTCCTGACTTTCAGTAGCAGGTGTGGGGAACCTTTGGATTGCCAGATATTTCTGAACTACAATTCCCATCATCCCTGGCCATTGGCCATGCTTGCTAGGGCTGATGGGAACTGTAGTTCAGCAGTGTCCCAACACCTGCTCTGTAGAAAAGTTCAAGTGGAAAATACTTTGCTGTAAACCCAGGGACAGGGAATCTATGGCCCTTTAGCTGTTGCTGGACTACAGCTCCCTTCATCCCTGACCATTGGCTGTGTTGTCTGAGGCTAATGGGAGTTGGAGTCTGGAGGATGGCAGGTTGGGGAAGAGTCACCTAAGGTATAATCTGCTGGAAAGCTCTTAAATAAATGGGAGCTGTGCCAGAGCACTGAGGATGGTCTTGCTCAGCTCCTGTACATTGCAATAAAGCGTGCTCAGGAGAATTTCCCCGGGGGGAATTGTGCCTCTCATCTCTCTCTGGAAGGCAGCCAGGTATCATATATAGGTGGAAAACTTTGTAGCTTCAAGTTAACTTGTTTGAGGTAGTCTTAAGGCTCCATATAGACAGCTTTGTATTCTCACAGCCAGCTACCCCGTGTGAAGAATCGGAACTGGGGTTTCTCTGTTCCAAACACTCAGGACACTTGATTCAGGCAGAGGGGATATTGGGTGGGCAGTTTCTGAGATACATGCTATAATGAAGCGTTACTAGTAAAATCCAGGCATTGCAGAAGTTGTAGCCAGGACAGCAAAACATAAGCAAGCTAAACACAGTGTGTCAAGTCATCCCCATGACAACACTGGGTAATTTCACAGTGTGCTTTTGCTGCAGCCACTGTAAATAATGTTAACCTTTTTGATGATCAGCTGCCTTCTACCCATAAGTCAGATTTATTCCAGGTGGGCCTGTTTAAAATCCAATTTAATAACTGCATGAGCTCTTGTTTTCTGCCCAGTGGTTCATCCAGCACTTGTCTAAGAGCCAGCCGCTTGGATTTATTGAAATGTTCAGTGGTTGAGAGCACCACTTTCCCCATTGTAGCACCTTAGTGACCACGTGGGAAATTTCTTATTCGAAAGCCACCCACCATGTGACAGTCTCTCCCATCCCCCGTCAGAGCTTGCCTTCTCATAAAATAGGCTTGGAAATGGACTTCTTCTCTGAGGTTGTTGCTTTTGTCATGCTCTGGTCCAGTGCTATTATTCTAGAAAAAGAACTCGCCACGAACACCTGCCTTGTGCTCTTATCATGGCAAAGGTGCCCACCTGAGACGTGCTGGAACTGAGTTCCGGCAAGTTCCGGCTGAAAAAAGCCCTGTTCTTGTCACACCTCCATAAGCGAATGTCGTGAAGTCCTGCAGCGGTGGATGTGCTTGTCAGCTGATGCCTCTAACCATTCTCTGTGCCTCAGATTCATTCTGTCCACCAGCGCCGTGAGGTGCAGGGCCGCGCCAAGGACTTTGACGTCTTAGTGGCCGAGCTGAAGGCCAACGCCAGGAAAGGCGAGTCCCCCAAAGACAAGAGCCCAGTGAGGAAGGAAGCGCCTTCTGAACGACTCTCGCAGGACTCCTCGTTACTCTCACAGCCATCGCTGGTCCTGCCCAACGCCTCTCTTTGCCGAATAAAGCAACCCTACTCCCACTGTGCACTTTCCAGGTAAAACAAGGGCAGATAGTGTCCCAGGTTAAGCACGGGAAGGAAGTTGACTGGGTAGTTTTCTAATTAAAGTTGCCTGGGGGATTTTTTTGGCTCAACCACAGATGTGGACAGGACCTCGGAAAAGGTGGCACTGTACCACCTTCTGTACCACTGCAAAAGCAGACTCTATCCACAGATACTCAGTATCTACTGTATGTTTTGGAAGTGGTTTGTTAGCCATGCATTTGGATACTTCTTAAGATATAACCAGTTTTCGTACAGTAGTTCCTGCGATCAAGGAGGTGGTTTTTGTTTATGTTTGGATGCAGCAGGGTGCCATTTTGAATCAAAATGGCAGACTGAATCTTTCAAAACTGCACTAATTTTGAAGTTTCTTAGAATTCCTTAGCAGCAAGGGACATATGGCTGCTAGTCCTAGTAAGGAAGCCAGTAATATCTCTGCCACAGATTCAGGAAACTCTCCCCTTGAAGAGGGCTGTAACCTCCTGTGTTGCTTTTAGGTCTAGGGTTTCCTCAGAGAGTGAGTCCGATGACCTGCCTACCACCTCTAGCGAAGTCGACCACGGGCTCTACCCTTTTCCAGCACCCAAGAGCACCGGCCGGGTTTCGAGCGAGGAGAGTGAGGATGACGCAGTGGATGATTCCCGCAAGGTGGACTGCCATTATGCAACACGGTCGCCACGCCCCCAGGCGGTAAGTGCCAGGCTAAAACTGGTGTGGCTCTGTGAAATGGGTCCTTCATGCCTTTGGAGAAAAATGCTTGCCCCGAGTCTTGCAAGAAGAAAGCCAAGGGGGAGGGGAATGTTGGATGCTTGGACAAATGAAGCTGCTTTTATACCGTGTGAGACCACTGGTCCATCTGACCCAATGACATTTAGTAACAGTTCTCAAAGGCTCCAATAAGATGTATTCCTGAGTTCTGAGATCTCTTTAACTGGATACAACAAGGTCTAAACTCTGTGACCTTACACATGCAAAACAAATCCTCTGCTACTTACCTATGGGTTCAGTCCAGGATAAGGTTCGTTGCCCTTGTTCTGTTGATATCAATGAGACCCAGGTGTGAACGGGGTGGGGTGGGGTGGCGGCGATGTTTTGCCTTCCTTTGCTCAGGAGATGAGGTGGGCAGAAGAAACAACTCTAGAATCATAGAACCATAGAATCATAGAACTGTAGAGTTGGAAGGGACCCTGAGGATCATCTAGTCCAACCCCCTGCAATGCAGGAATATGCAGCTGGTCCATACGGGGATTGAACCTGCAACCTTGAGTGTTATCAGCACCATGGTCTAACCAACTATCCAGCTATCCAGGCTCTCTTGGTGTTAGCATCCCATCCCCATTTGCAAGAGGTTTCAGAATGTGCCGTTTGCGTGATTTAATATCCTTAATGCCTTTTATCCCTGCTTCCATCTCCCCACAACAGTTCTGCACTTTTGGAAGCAGGTTGGTGAGCCCTGGATGTTACGTCTTCAGTCGACGGCTGGATCGGTTCTGCTCTGCACTCAGTTCCATGTTGGAGAGACATCTCAGCTCACACATGTGGAAGTAAGTAATCCTAGGGGGAAGGAGAGAAAATCCTGTGATGAATTGTGGCATGTTAATGCCCCTTGCAAACAGCTGAAGATGGGCATGTGTTGTTTGCGCTTAATACTAAGCTATGGCTGTTTAAAATTGGGTTTATTAAACCATAGTTTGTTTGATCACCCAAACTCTGCCCAGCAGCTTAACTATTGCTTGTTTACTGCCAACATGTCTGAAGCCATTGTTTGTTGTTGGCTTATGAACCTTGGTTTGGTTTAGCTATGGCTTGGTGTTACTGTCCACCCTTCTGAACCATGGTTTGTTTCACCACCCCACCTCGGGAGACAAAAGCAACTGGAAAACGAACCAAATTTCAGAGAAACAAGTTTGTATGATTGTTTGTGGGTCAACTCCCAATTGCCTCGGTCCCTGCTCCTGCAAAGTGCAAAGTAGATAAATAGGTACCGCTCCGCCGGGAAGGTAAACGACGTTTCCGTGTGCTGCTCTGATTCGCCAGAAGTGGCTTAGTCATGCTGGCCACATGACCTGGAAGCTGTACGCTGGTTCCCTCGGCCAGTAAAGCAAGATGAGCACCGCAACCCCAGAGTCGGTCATGACTGGACCTAACGGTCAGGGGTCCCTTTGCCTTTACCTTAACTTCCCGGCACTGACATTGCTGCTGTTTACCAGGACATAGTAGGGTAGCGGTGAGGTATAAATATATTTAGAATGGAGGCCACAAAACATAGTATTTCGATGAGATATGGTATTTTGTTGGAGTGTGGTCCCCCCCCCCCAACCTTTGCATGCCTGTCCCATGTGTTTATCCATTTTTCTGTTCTGATAGGCACTCCAGATGCTGTTGGATTCAAATGCCCATTACCTCCTGACCATAGGCCATGCTGTCTGGATCTGATAGGAGTTACTGAGTCCAACACCACCTAGAAGTTCCCATCCTTGTGTTCAGAAATCTAATCCCCCTGTTACGGAGTCAACTGACCTAGTTGATTCATAAATTGAGATC
Source organism: Podarcis tiliguerta (assembly GCF_965153285.1). Lineage (NCBI taxonomy): Eukaryota > Metazoa > Chordata > Lepidosauria > Squamata > Lacertidae > Podarcis > Podarcis tiliguerta. Next base: position 47,046,738 of record NC_139539.1, read on the forward strand.
TCCTTCCTTTTATAACCTGCCTTTGCATCAGATTATCAGGCTGGTTCATACTAAAACAATGAAGTAGCCAGTGCATAAAGAGCTAAGAACAGCAACTTTATAAATCAACATTAAAAAATGGATTGTATTCCAAGGGTTAAAAGGGGGGTTGCTGGCACTTCTGATCCGTGCCGCCTGCCAAGCCCTGTGCGCTGTTGTTCGCAAACCCTGACAATCATCAGGGCTTGCAAAAAGCCACACACAGGGCTTTGAAGCCACAACAAGCAGCCAACTGTCGGGGCTTCAAAGCAGCTCGCGCAGTGTGCTTATGCCTGTCTCGTTTTAATTTCAAACCACGCAGGTGAAAATGGGTCACCTGCCATTACCGAGGTGTCAGGTGACTGACAGACGGGTGGCCCCATGGGTGTAGGGGTGAGGGAGATAAGGGTCCAGCCCATTCCTGCATCCTGCTTACATGGGCATTATTTAGAGATGCAGCAACATAGGGACCTGCCTTACACAGAGGCAGAATCCTGGGCTGATCTCGCCTGGTATAGCACTCTGCACTGATTGGCTGCCTTAGTCCTTCGGGGTTTCAGGCAGGGCTGTTTCCTAGATGGCAAGGATTGGACCTGGGACCGTGCAGACCATGGTGTCTGAGCTTCAATGGCCCCTTCTCTCTGGCTTTAGAGCTACAGCAAAAGAGCACTTGGTCTCTTCAGAGGCTTTTTTGAACCATTCACTATCACCCACGCTCAGGGTTTGTTTGTCCTGGTAGTGGAGGACGACTTGCCTGAGGTTTGTCCCCGTGGCAAATGTTCATCCGTCTCCCAGCTGCATCCCACATGGGACTTGCTGGACCAGTGGAAGTGACAGATTGGGTGTTTGCATTTCCTGCATTTCCCCCATTCCTTATCTCTTCGGCAGAAGTGGTGCCTAGAGAAGGGACATCTGGACCCTTGGCAATAGCTTAACGACTGCATTCGTATCCCTCCTTTTTCTCCAAGGAGTTCGAATGAGAAACAACAGCATGCTTCTTGTGTGGTTGGCGGCGGGGAGATGGGAATGTAGAAAGCCTCCCCCCCCCCCCCGCCGCCCAGCCAGATCCTATGTTACTTTACTAAGAAGGAAGCCCCACTGTGCTCACTATGACTCCAAAGCGAGCCTATGCTTGCAGCTGAAATCCACGTTTGACATCCCTCCCCCTGCAAATGGACGTAAAATGTGGATGTGCTTTTAAGCACCTATTAAGCACCCGTGTAAAAAAGAGCAGCGCATGCAATTATGTTCCCAGTCCACAGCTTTGCCATCAATCACTCTGCACACGGTTGCCGCCGAGAGAAGCATTGCCTTCCTCCGGCTGACCTCGTAGCCGTGGTGTTTTGTCAGGGCTTCTGGTCCCCCTCGTCTCCAGCAGGTGGCGCTGGGCTGTAGGGTTTGACGCCGCCGCATCCTTTATGGATGGCTGCACTCATCTGAACAAAGGGAAAACAAACACCCAGGTTCTGGTGAAGGGGAAAGAGGAGGGAGGGTGGTGGCTGCCTGCGTGTCGACGTAAGGGGTTTAGAACGGGGTAGCAACCCGAGCCAAAGAGGGAGGCTTTGGATTTGAGAGCGGCAGGGTGCAACGTCATATCTGGAACCTGTAAAAACAAGGGAGCCCATGAGGATTCTGGTTTTACGATACAGCATGGAGGGCAAAAGGAACAAGAGCTGAGGGTTGGAGGGCTTTTTCCAAAGTCAGATCTTCTTAACTATCTCTCTCCCTCCCCCCCCCCCGCCTTTTTATTGGCCCAACCAGAAGGATCCCTCCCGCTGCTGACCATCCAGTTCTGTCCACGCCACCCCCTGTTCTTCTGGGCTTCTCCACATCCAGCACTTCTCAGAACTGCAGCTCCTCCCTGGTGTGTAGCCTCCCCCACAGCCTCCCGGGCAGGACCTCGGTGTCTTGCGCGGCTTCAGCCACCGTGGCCTCCAGGGACAGCCGCAGCCACCACAGCATGAACTATGCAGTGGGGTCGCCCCACGCTGCAGCCGCCTGCAGCCAGTCGGACTGCATGGGCGGGAGCCAGTCCATCACCTCCCCACTCCCAGCCAACACCCCTTCGCCGTCCTTCAGCAAGTTGCCTTTGACCAAGGCCAGCAAGTCCTCCAAAGCCAAGGAGGCGGCGGCTGGCGGCGTGGAGCCAGAGGCCTTGGCCCGGAAGCGCAAGCAGTCTCCTGGGGCCCCCGCTAGCCCTCCGTACAAACAGACCTGTTTCCTTGATCTGGGCAAGAGCAAGGCAGCTGGCTGCCAGGTCTCCCACCCGCCCGCCAAGGCCAAGCCATCCATGATCTCCTCCTCCTCGACTCTTTCCCTGAATGGAACCGTCTCGGCCGGAGCCAGGATTAAGAGGGTCAGCCATCTGGACTGCAGGGCTCCCGGCCACGTCCCAGTCAAAGCGTCGCAGCTGGAGAACCGGGCCTCCTCGCTGAATGGGCCAAAGGCACTGCAAGCCAACTGCATCTCGGACGAGGAGGCCAAGCGACGCAAGAATACAGCCACCTACTGTAGGCCGATGAAGGCCAGGCACTCCCCCTCCCCCTTGCCTTCCTCTTCCTCCTCTGACTTGGGTGGCTCTGTCCGAAGGAAGAAGCCAGTTGTCTCCTTGGGATTTGAGGAGAAGCAGAACACAATGAAGGTACGTTCTTTGCACATTCTCCTTCTCCTTCTCCTTCCTTTATCTCTCAGCTTTTCCACCAAGGAGCTCAACATAGTTCTCCCCCTCCTCATTTCATGCCCACAACAACCCTCTGAGGTAGGTTAGGCTGAGAGACAGTGGCTGACCCACGGTCAGTGAGTTTCATGACCGAGTGGGGGATTTGAACCCTGGTCTCTGAGGCCCCAGTCCGACACTCTAACCACCACCCCACACTGGATCTTCTGCCTCCAAAGGATTGCGTCAGCTGCCTTTTCTCCCTCGCCAGAGTTTTGACACAAAGTCTACCTACACACTTGTGTTTACTGCCGCAAGGTTGACTGCTTCATAACTCCATGACATGACATATAATGGTCCCCAGAAGCTAATAAATTTATAGCAACACACGCACTAACTCTGTTGTGGTCCATATGATAGGTTTTGGGTAGTGTTCAAGAGAGTGCGTTTAAAATGGTGTTGGGTAAGGAACGTTCAGCAGTGACATTTTGTTGTGTCATGCTCCCTTTTGTAGCTTGTTGGCTGACATTCTCTTTATGGGGTCTGTGGCAGATAGTTCGAAGGAAATGTTGGCCCAGTGTGCAGCCGCTGTGTGGAAAAGTCAAGGTCCTTCTTAGAGCTCCTTAGGAAAGAGGTCATAGATACAATTGCCAGTATTGTAACACCTTTATAAAGATCTATGGTGTGACCACATTTGGGGTGAATGGTGGAAGAGTCAGCATAGACAAAAGGGGAAGTATTTCGCACAGTTCATCATAAACAGGATAATTAACTGCCTCAATATTTGATGTCAGCCAACTTTGATGGCTAGAAGCAGGTTTTGTTCAAATGCATGGAGATAAGGTTTCCAGTGGCTTCTACTCAGTATGACTTTGTAGTTCCTCCTTCCTCGGAAGCCCATTTGCTGGGGAACAGGACTGCAAAGTGGCTATACTGTTCCCCTGTTCCGCTTATGGATTTCCCATAGGGAACTACGTGGCCATTGTAGGAAACAGGGCAGCTAGGTTAGATAGCTGTCTGATCTAGCAAAGCTGCTCTTATGTTCTTACAATTTCTACAGCTGTATCCTGGTGTGTGAGAGAGAGCAGTGCCTGAGTCAATTAACCCTTCAATTGATTGATCAGTAAGGGCCAATTTCCATCTGTGGGTCTGAGATCTAAGTACCCAGGGATGTTGTATATGTATATGTTTGTGGTTGCTTTGATTCAGGTGTGGTGGTGGAACAGGGGGTGAAAAATAAACCATTAAAGGCAGGCTTTCCTATCAGTGAGCTTAAGCTTTGGTTTATTAGATTATATGGCACTTAATAAATTTCTATACCACTGAGTAACAAACCTGTCTCAGCAGTTATCTCATACTTCTTTCATTTATTAATACATGCATCTAATATTGCTTCATGGAAACATAATTAAATTTAAATAAATTTGCAATCAGTTAAAAGGCAAATGATTGATTTAGCATTATTTCATTGGTGGACCAGTTCTGATTTTTATCAAAGCCTTAGGAGTGAGGCCACTGGTATCCTATGTAAAAAATAAATAAATGCACGGTAAGTGAGTTGATGCTTTTATTCAGCTAATTTGAAATACTAGAAGTATTCAAGCTGCATAGAAGACCTTTTAACTGCTTGGGCAGAGGGTGGAAAAGAGAAATAATATATTAGCTAAGAGTGACACCTTTCCTCCACTTCTTTAGTCTTAAGCAGCTTCGCTTCCTAGCATGTAGATGCACTGATTTAGCTTTACCTGCTGAATAAATTCTTGCTAAGCTGCATTAAAGGAGACAGATCTCCTGGGTGGGGGTGGGGAGCGGAGGGAAAGATGCCAAACCCCAGCTAGGAGCACTTTTAAGATAAAGGGTAGAAATGTTTAGGAAGGAGATACGATAATTATATTGAGGCTATTTGGGTTTTGCTCAGAGGGACAGTTTCCACGAATTCCCCAAAACGAAACTGTAGTGATGGAGGGAGTACAAAGCAAAGCACGAGAACACAGGAGCCCTGCTGGGTCAGACTAAAGGCCGATCTGGTCCAGCGCTCTGTTCTCATAGTAACCAACCAGATGCCTCTGAGAAGCCCACAAGCAGGATGTGAGCGCACCAGCCTTCTCCTGCGCTTGTTTACCAAGAAATGGAATTCAGAGGCATAAGACCTTCAATCCCAGAGGTAGCCCAGAGCTCTGATTCCTACAAGGCATGGCCAACGTTGTTGTCCCTGGTATCTATCAGCTAGCAAGAAATTTCCCCTGAAGGCGAAGTTTCCAGTGGACTGAGAACTGTTGATAAGACTATGGATGAAGAACGTGTGGCCTTCCTGATGATGTTGGACAACAACTCCCCATCGGCCCCAGGGAGCATGGGCCAGTGGTTGGGGATGATGGGATCTGGAGTCCACCAACATTTGGAGGGCCACGCCGTCCCTACCCTGCTGTTGAAGGATCACTCTCCATGAATTTGTCAAATTTGCCTAGCAGGAGGCTGTAGCAGCCTCTGGCCTTTCTAGTTCCCTCAGGCACCGCTCACTTGGCTTTATGCAGCCACCTGGGGAGGAGCTGCTGAGAGATCACTCGCATGCCATTGTGATGCATCTTAAAATGGGACTCCTGCTTTGATTCATTCTTGCAGAACCCTGGATAGCACATGGGATGATGGGCTCCATTTGCATTATCTGGGGAATTGTAATTTCCAAGTTCCTTTATTAGAACCTCGGCACATCTAACCGTGCACCCGCTGCATCAGGCCAAAGGCTCATCTAGTCCAGCATCCTATTCTCACAGTGGCCAACCAGATGCCTGTGGGAAGCCCACCAACAGGGCACAGCAGTATTCTCCCACTTGTGATTCCCAGAAACTGGTACTCTGTGGCGGCCAGTCTTCGACAGTGGAGGGGGGCAACGTAGCTCGCATGGTGCCGTGCAATCCCACACAAATCTCTTTCCCCCAATTAATAAAAGGTTGCCATGTCAAATACCCCTCTAATTAAGTTAGAAGCATGGCTGCTGCTCTTTGTAATTTCAGATAGGTGCTGGTTGCAGCCCTGGCTGTAATAGACACTTTGCTGTGAATGGTGCTACGTAAACTGTCACCCTCTGCACTGACACCCTCTCTTCTCTCTTCTCTTTTGCAGTCAAAAGCGCATTAACAGCAAGTGCCTGCATTCTGCAGAAGGAGCCAACAGCCTGAGAACTCTGCCCTGGGTCCGACTCAAAGCCTCTTTGCTTTTTTTATAACTTTATAGTATTTTTTTAAAGGAAAAAAAACCCTCTAAAATACCTCAAGACTCCTCCTGTTCTTTTCCTGCTTAATTTTTTTTTTTTTTAAGGGGCTGGGTGGGATGTGAAGGAGGAGAAAGGGAAAACTGAACACAAGGGAAACCGATAGAAATGCAGCCAACATGCGGCGTGTAAATGCGGTTGCAGGTGGAATGGCCGGGAGCCGTTTCAATGCCCTTAATGAAATGGGGATGTTTTCTGGCAGTGTGGTGGTTCAAAGAGAAATGGGTGCTCCATGAGATGGTGAAGGCAGGGTGGGAGCCCAACGCTGAAAGGGTTTGTGAGGCCATGCAGACACCCTTGGCAATCTGCTTAGGGGGGCCAGGGGACATGAACCCAGCTCTTCACATGCTCCTGAATGGCGATTGCCCGCATCCCTGCTCCACTCCCCTGTGCTGATTCTCCTCTGCCATCCCACCACTGCTGTGATTCTGCGCAGTGGCTCTCCCTATCTCTCCTTGGCCCTTAAGTCCTGCTTTCTATTATGCAGGAATGGGGAACCTCGGGCCCAGGTCTCCCCTAGCTCCCAGCCAAACCCCTAGTGGCCCTGATTGGAACCATCCTTGAGTCTTTTTGCCTGGTGGGAGGGTATCCTTGAACTTGGATAATGCCTCTTGCTTCTCTGGATAGAGAGGTGTGTGTGTGTGTGTGTGTGTGTGTGTGTGTGTGTGTGGAAGCCAGCCTTCTGCACAGAGGCAAATCATTCATTGCTCTGCTGACTTTTACTTCCGGCCCTGATGGCAACGGATACCTCAGAGGTGGATTCAGGGCAGCACAGCTGGTTCCGTCGTGCTGGGCGCTGAAGCCAAGGGGGAGTCACAGGGCATCACAACTGTCACATAGCAAGCAGAACGGAAGGCGGGGGAGGGGGGATTTTGGCCTTGCGCAGGGCACCGCTGACCAGATAAATACCTAGGACAGAATGTGTCCCTCAAGCCAAATAAAGCTCCCCACTCCTTCTCTTAGGACTAGAGGAGAGAGAAGCAGATGTCTTAGCGAAGTACTAGAATGTTTTCGGGGGACGCGGGTGGCGCTGTGGGTAAAAGCTTCAGCGCCTAGGGCTTGCCGATCGAAAGGTCGGCGGTTCGAATCCCCGCGGCGGGGTGCACTCCCGTTGTTCAGTCCCAGCACCTGCCAACTTAGCAGTTCGAAAGCACTCCTGGGTGCAAGTAGATAAATAGGGACCACTTACTAGCGGGAAGGTAAATGGCGTTTCCGTGTGCGGCTCTGGCTCGCCAGAGCAGCTATGTCACGCTGGCCCCCGGCCTCTTGAGTGAGATGGGCGCACAACCCTAGAGTCTGTCAAGACTGGCCCGTACGGGCAGGGGTACCTTTACCTTTTAGAATGTTTTCAGACAGCATGTCGGGACTTCCGTTCTTCCACTTAGCCTTCAAAGGGGTTCTCCTAGTACAGTGGTACCTCGGGTTACGAACTTAATTCGTTCCGGAGGTCTGTTCTTAACACGAAACCATTCTTAACCTGAGGTGCGCTTTCACTAATGGGGCCTCCTGCTGCCGCCGTGCTGCTGGTGTGCAATTTCCATTCTCATCCTGGGGCAAAGTTCGCAGCCTGAGGCAACTACTTCCGGGTTAGCAGAGTTTGTAACCCGAAGCGTTTGTAACCTGAGACACCACTGTATTTTATTAGTTAAATTTGTATCCTGATATTTCACCGCTCAAGGTGGCTGGTGCCTATAGTGCAAATACAGCAATAATTAATTTTGCAGTGGAGGTTAAAGGAGAGGTGCTGGTTTCTCAGGCAGGACGCTGGCTGTTTATTAAGGATGGAAAATGTGTGAAGCCCAGAGCCACTTATTACATCCATCCTCTTCACCAACACAAGGGGCTTCTTCTTCTTATGCTTTTATTTGGTGGCAGGTACCCCCCCCCCTCCTCTAAATATGAATCCTCCATTTGTCGGTGGTACAATTGGCACATTTTTAACTACACTTAGGCTACAAACACACCATACATGAAAAGCACGTTTCTCTGCAAAGAATCCTGGGAACTGTAGTTTACCCTTTGCAGAGCTACAATTCCCAGCACCATTAACAAACTAGTTCTCATGATTCTTTTGGGGGCGGGAGGGAAGTACAGTGTGTACATAGCCTTTTATAGGCCTCATTGGGCTGATTCTGAGAGAACAGCCATCCTCTCATGTGCCTACTCTTCCTCCCTGAGGGGAAAAGACACCCACATTGCTGCTGGTAATAATCCTGAGGTGTAAAACACACACACACACTGGGAAAAACTTGCAAGGCCCAAAGAACTCATTGGGGGTATTACTTAAGCACCTTCACTACATTCTTGGTTCTGGCTGCTGCTAGACACCATTTTATGGTTTCTGAAGTGATGTGAGATGATGAATCAGAGATTTGAGTGTCACCTGTAAACTGACAAAGGAGAGCTCTTCCACAGCTTTTCAATCGGTGTCTGGCCATTGTGGGGCACTGCTGAATGCCATAGGGTATGGTCAAGAGATATGGGGCAGTCACTGTGGCCAAGCAGCCATTTTGCCCCCACCCCAAAGACAGCAAGATGAGATGTGCCACAGAATAGTTGGGACTACAGCAACTATCAGTCCAGTCAGCATGGCCCAAGGGTCACAGATGATAGGAGCTGTAGTTCTTCAGCAACACCTGGAGGGCCACAGGATTTCTGATTAGGTGCAAAAGTGTGGTAAGATTCTCCACTTGGCAGGACAGATAGATGGCCAGTTAACCAAGTGACAACTCAGTGTATCTGTGCATATGAGCACTTGGGAAGCTGCCCATCTATATTGCCTTGCCAAGTGGTTAGAAGAAGCAGACCAGTCTCCTGTTTCTCTTAATCAGGTGCAGAAGTGTTAGACAATTCTCACCATCTGGTTGGTCAAGATATGAGGCCTCGTCGGGTAGGCAGCAACATTTTCTGGGCCCAGGGATGCATTTTGAAATCTAAGAAACTCTTGTGGGTACCACAAAACACGCATTTCATTGAAGAAGACTGGTGATGCTCAGGTACTCCCCAAACAAATGAAACAGTTTTTAAAAGCAGCCATCGTGCCTCTCCGCAAGAAAAGACAATCACCCCAAACAAAAACAGCTCAACTTTAAAAATAAAATTGAGAAGGGGGCTGAGTGGGTCACAAGGGAAGTGGCTGAAGGTGCTGTGGTGCATATGTGCATCAGGTTGGGGACTTCAGGCCCACATCCATGCATTGGTATCTTACTGTCTGTATTCTCCCCACAGTATGGAGGGGGAAATAACAAGATGCTTTCAGCCAGATCCCATGCATTTTTATTCCTAAGCATGCCAAGCGTTGCAGCCTCCATTGCATGACAAACTGCCCCAGACCCACACAATGCACCCATTGGTTGTGTGAAGCAGGCCTCTTATGCCGCCTTTGTGCATTTCCCCTGCTGTGGCTTTAAAGCTGGTTCACAATTTGCATTTTGAATTCTGGTACAAGCCTTGTTTGAAGAGCAAAATACACGTGTGGAGTTGTCAATTGCAAACGGCGGCATGCGTTTAAATGGCTACTTCTGCAATCAACATGAAAATGGCGACCAGCAAAGAATTAGACTTGTGCTTCAGTATTTGTTGTGAATAAAATCTAGCCATTTAAATTTATTTGTGCCATTCACAACTGCTAAGACTGCAGGTGTATCTGGTACCTGTTGTATTTGAAAGTGCAGATTGGCTGTTCTACCATAGACTTGTTCCATGTGAGGCCTGGAGCTTCCTGACAGAGACTTTATGTCACTAATGCATCATTAAGATTCAGTTTTTCTATTCCCTGTCGGTACATGGCCACACACACCTTTTTTAACCTTAGATTTTTCAAAGGTATTCCACTGCCTCTCCCACAGCAGTGTGCAACCCTTGATGACCTGTTTCTGTGCAATGTTTCCTGACTGCTCCCTCAATCACTACTCTCTTTCCCTCCACCACATGCATGCATATAAATCTGTACTTGCTTGCATGCACCTTAAACACACACACACACACACACAGAGAGAGAGAGAGAGAGAGAGAGAGAGAGAGAGAGAGCGAGCGCACCAGGAGAAACATTACCAATCCCTAGTTCTCATGTATTGCCAGGAGGGAAACTAAGGCTTGTGCTTTGGAGGAGCTGAATGGGAAGGGCAACATCAGTGCTGTTTTTCATAAATACAGAGGTCTTGCACAGGACTGATACCCAGTTATACTGCAATTCTGATAAAGAGGTTTTATGCAATACCTCTTGTGTTGCTGCCATATCTTCACCACACACATTACAATCTTCCCACAACGCTTCAAAAAGTGCCTACGAGCTCCCACACCAGCAGTAAGGGCAGTTGTAAAGGTAAAGGTAAAAGACTCCTGACAATTAAGTTCAGTCACGAATGACTCTGGGGTTGTGGCACTTATCTTGCTTTATTGGCCGAGGGAGCCGAAGTTTGTCCACAGACAGTTTTTCCGGGTCATGTGGCCAGCATGACTAAGCCACTTTTGGAGAAACCAGAGCAGCGCACGGAAGCGCCATTTACCTTCCTGCTATAGTGGCACCTATTTATCTACTTGCACTTTTTAGCGTGCTTTCAAACTGCTAGGTTGGCAGAAGCTGGGACCGAACAATGGGAGCTCACCCCATCGCAGGGATTCGAACTGCTGACCTTCCGATTGGCAAGCCCAAAGCTCAGTGGTTTACACCACAGCACCACCCGCGTTGTGGAACAGTGGGTGGAACACTGCGGAACAGTTGTAGAACAGGCTATTTCTATTTAACAAAATTTCTGTACAAGAGGAAATCCTGATAAAATGGGGGGGGGGCGTTTACAGGCTGGCATTTTTATAATGTCAATCTCACTTGGACAGTGAAAAACCCATGTGCATAAGAGGCACCGATCCCACAATAGTGCTCTTAGTTCTCCGGTATCTTCAGAATGGAAACCTGCTTCCCCCAAAATTGAACTTTTGGTGACGGGGGAATGCACTGGAAAGTATGGGATATTTGCTTGTTGTAATTTTGTCTAACCTCCCCACAAACAAATTGGAATGAATGCTCATTAAATATAGCCTGCCCCACCTAGCAAGCAAATCAGGTTTGAATGCTCAGGGTCCTCTGGAAACAGCCACACATATAGGGCCGTGCATTAGCAGAGCCCCCTTTCTCCCCATGGTCGCATAGCTACACCAGGAAGTACTTTCTGACCGTAAGAGCTGTTCAACAGTGGACTGAACTCTCCCGGAAGGTGGAGAGAGTCCTCCTTGGAGGTTTTAAAGCAGAGGTTGGATGCCTATCTTCCAAGGATGCTTTAGCTGGGACTCTTGCATCACAAGGGGTTGGACTAATATCCTTCCAACTCTATCCTTCCTAAGGTGAGAAATTGCGGAATTTCCACCCTACTTGAAAACGACACCCTTTCCCCTAGAAGCCTTACTCCTTTGGGGCCTCAGTCCAGTATACCTGAAGGAGCGTCTCCACCCCCATCGTTCTGCCTGGACACTGAAGTCCAGCGCCAAGGGCCTTCTGGCAGTTCCCTTGCTGCGAGAAGCCAAGTTAAAGGGAACCAGGCAGAGGGCCTTCTCGGTAGTGGCACCCGCCCTGTGGAACGCCCTCCCACCAGATGTCAAAGGGAAAAATAACTACCAAACTTTTAGAAGACATCTAAAGGCAGCCCCGTTTAGGGAAGCTTTTAATGTTTAATAGGTTATTGTATTTTAGTGTTTTGTTGGAAGCCGCCCAGAGTGGCTGGGGAAACCTAGCCAGATGGGCGGGGTATAAATAAATTATTATTATTATTATTATTATTATTATTATTATTATTATTATTATTATGGCGGGGATGGAGATGGGTTGCGGGTGGGGAGAGACGAAGCCTGCCCCAGGACGGAGCCGCATCTGCTGCCTGCCCTCAAGGCGAAACGGGTGAGACCAAGTGGTCACGCCGCGCCCACGGTGGCTCTTTCCCGATTCCCTTTCAGCTCCCCCCGAGAGACCCGCCCCGTGGCCTGGGCTCCGCCTCCCTCCCCGACAGGTGTGCGTCGCCACCTGCAGCAAGCCGCACCCTGCCCGCTCCTTTCCCCGCCTGTAACAACAGCCCAAGGCGGAAGCGTTCTGCAATGTCAGGCGCCCCGGCGAACGCGGAGCGGCGCACCCTGCGCTGGCTGCGGCGGGGCTGCGGGGTCCTGGCGCACCTCGCCGCGCTGGGCACCACCGCGCTGCTGCTGCTGCTCTCCAGGCCCGGCACCAGTGAGTTGACTCTCCCTCCCGCTTCCATTCCCAAGGCAAAGTAACGGGACGAAGGGGGGAAGGGCACCGGTTCCTCTCCTGGCCCAGGATGCGCCTTGGAAGACGTGCGCCACGGCCACGTTTTTAGGGTACCCAATTGCTGGACCCGATGGCTCGCTTTCACAAGGTTAAGCGGCTCTTGCGCTGGAGCTTCTGCTCCCTGCGTTTTCCCCATGGTTAGGCCTGCTCTGAGTCGACCCACTGAAAGTAATGGGCTTGGCTTTAGCAGAGTTGAAAGCTTTAGGTTCCCGTTACCTTTCCAGGCTACACACAGGAGGGATTCTACGATCTTTGCAAGAAGGAGAGGTCGATGATTGATGTAAAAATGAGCGGACTGCAAGTGATTTGACAGGGTGGTTGAAGGGATGTTAACAAGGCGACTACACACACAGGCAGGAGACCTGCCACTATCACCACCGAAAGAAGCATTAAACAAATGTGCACACAGCATTGGCTTGGCTGTAGTAGCAGTTTAGCCAGATGTCCTTGCTCCATTTGCAGTTTCACACTTGTGAATGGACAGCCAACCCCCAGACACAATTATTCTCCATACTGCACCCACATTTGAATAATGCACAGGTAATTCTAAATGGAGCTTTGTCTAAGTAGTTCACCTGAAACAGTAATCCCAACCCAGCTTGCTTCAAGATATCCCTGTCACTTTCTGCAATGAGCTCAAAAACTGTTGGATTAAAGATTTTACACCCTTGTATAAGCCACTTTGTGGAGCTACTTCAAATGTTATTAACCTATGTAGTAGTAGTAGTAATAATAATAATAATTAATACATACATACATACATACATACCAGTTAGGTGTATGTAAAATTGTGCAGCCCCCATATTGATTTGCATGTGTAGCAGCAGTGTGCATCTTTTCACTGATTATTGTGTGTCTATGCTAAGCTGAAGCCATTTATGGTAAGGTTACCAGACATCCCCGTTTCCTAGGGACAGTCCCCAGATTTACAAATCAGTCCCCTGACAAAATCTATTTCTATTTCTATATCTATTTAGTAGGAAGTTGAAAAGTGTTTCCGTATTCACTGAAAAAAATCTGGTAACCTTAATTTATGGCCTCTGAATGCTCCACCTTTCCCCCAAGGAGCTCAAGGTGGCATACATGACTCTCCATATTAACCTTGCAACAACCCTGGTTGGTTACCCTGACGTACAGTGACTGGCCCAAGGTCATCCAGTTAGCTTCATGACTGAGTGATTGGGGCTAGAACCCCAGTCTCCCAGGTCTTAGTCCAGCACTCTAACCACTACATCACAGTGGCTCGTATACATGGCAGGAAAAAGGCATGTGCTTAACTGTTGCATATGACAATACCTGTATACACATGTCTTTTCCTACATGGAAATACAGGAGTTCATAATATTTTGAGGGGGATACAACAGCTAGCTGGGGCTTTGTATTGTAAGAGGGCAAGGATATCCATGTTCTGGCTTTCTAAAATCCATGACTGTAACCTCATGAAAGGTATTGGACTTAAGCTTTTAACTGAGCAATTCAGTCCCATTTACTTCAATGGGAAGCCAAAATTCTGGGCATAATTTCCCAGCTTGCTACTCTGTCTGGCCCATTTGCATAGTTCAGTACAGCTACTCAAGCTTGTTCCCATATATTTTAACATAGCATTATATTCTGCCTAGTTTTCTGCAATCATTTAAATGCTATAGCTGCCTTTTGTAATTTATTAATAGCCAGTGTGGGTGTTTTTGCGAGTCCTTTCTAGTGAAGTCTGGAATGGTTTTTTATCTTCCGTTCTGGCTGCTGGAAGTCTTATTTTAGAACATGACAGCTCTATAGTACATAATGGATGTTTCTTATTTCAGAATCCAGCAGCTTCAGTGAACTTTATAGGGCAGTCACACCAGATCTCTGCAGGCTCTTGTTTTTGAAATTTTGATCCGGCAGTCCTATTGTGTCTGTCTGTGTTAACATAGTTTGGCATTTTTTTTAGGTTTGAGCTTTTTATACATGCTTTTAATAACTGGGCATGAGTCAACCACAGCTAAGCACTTTGAAATGGAGAGCTTCCATTGGAATTAAGCACATGCATAAGTCTTCCACTAAAATCAACGAGGCAATTAATATGCAATTACAATCTGATTCCTACTGAGTTTGAGTGGTTCATGCTGTATCTTAGGAAGATTGGGTAGTATTCAGCTAAGTTTTTTTATTCAGAGCACTGCTATTACAATCAATGGACCTAACTTAGCCATGTTTATTAATTTCAGTGGGTTTACTCTGGGTAAAACTTAGTTGAATATCACCCCTTGTTTCTCCTTAACTAGAAAGGAATAGCTGAGGCCTGCCCATTGGGAAAAGTCTTTTCCTCCTTCCAGCTTTTGAATTAGAATATCTTTCTAACCCTAGTCTTAATAGAACAGGAACATGGGGGGGGGGGAATCCACCTACTATAGAGCAGAAGTTCTAAAGTTTCATATGGTTGGAGAAGTCTTTGTATGCTCACTGGACTTTTTAAGAAGCCCTTCACTTCTGCCATAGAATCCCTGACTGTTGCAAAGGATGCTTCAAGGGACACAGTCCACAGATACAGGATTCTGGCTAGGCCTGCACAAATTGAAAATTCATTTTGTGTTCCCTTGTGGGTGCTTATAGCAGGGGGAGAGCAGTAGCAGTGGCCATCGTGGGCAAGATGCCTATCAGGAAAGTTTGTTTGCCGCTACAGGTACTGACTTTATATTGAGGTGAGTCTGAAAAGTCCAGATCAGGTTGGTCCAAGCTATGGCAAACACTGCCTCATCTGATACTCTTGCAAGAAGCATTAACAAGAATTCCTTCCACATGTCATATGTTTGGAAAACTTGCAGTGATGAGCAATATACGTGGATAGTGGTTATGATAGATCAGACTTCCTAGCTTGAAGGGGCTGCTGCAATCAAATCTGTTGTTGAAGTCATGTTTGTTTTTGGACTGGAACACAGTTTTGGCTAAGCATTTTCTCTCTTTCTTATAGGTTTGTTTTCCTGGCACCCTGCGTTCATGTCAATAGCAGTAAGTTGCTTCCTGCTTATTCAGTACATCTGAGGAATGTTGTCTGTTTTTGCCTAGGGAGAATATAGCAGAAAGCCTAGAGATGTGTACACACTCTAATCTTTTAGAGAGGTGGAAGGGCTTCTGTCCTCCTTTCGCAGCTGACAATGCACACATTAATTTCTCCCTGTAGTGAGCCTTTCAGATAAACCTGTATTTGCAGTGCCTTGGGAGGTACTTGCTAAAATCCAAAATGCTCTCCAGAAGCTCTGCCAGCACTTCTAAACGGACATGTGTTTTCGTTGTGGCTATATTTCAAGCACGTTTGCGATAATGGCTCCAATAGGACTCTCTTACACATGCTTAGTGGGGTTTTCTTTAAGGCAGAGATGGGGAATCTGTGACCCTCCAGATGTTGCTGGACTTCCATCATTCCTGGCCAGTGGCCCTGCTGACTATTGGGAGGCTACATGTTCCCCATCCTTGTGGTTTCCCCCCACGCTTTTACAATGACATACTATGGCCAGCATCATTCTCCTTGTCACATCACCCCAACCCCCGAAGTCTTTTCACTTCTGACCTCGAGTCACTTTTCCCCTTCATGTGCTTCTTGGGTATGTACTAAGTAAATGATTATGTTACAGCATTGTGCTGAGCTGTCAAGCTATCAAACAGAATAAAGGTAAATTGGGGAGGCTATTGTTCTTGCAATAACATTTCTTTTTGTCCTATCCTATTCTTTTTATCTGCTGTAGCGGATTGGTGTTTGTGCTTCTTTTAGGAAAGAAAAAACTCTGCAAAGCTTTCTGTATGCTATTTCAATATTTAATAATAATAATAATAATAATAATAATAACAACAACAATAATAATATGCATGTGCCTTCTACTGCTAAAGAGGGGACATCTCCAGAGATGCCTCTCCTCTGACAAAAGGAGCAAATTGCCTGCCAAAGATTTTCTTCCCCTTCCCCACAGCATTACATATGTACAAGTGGTGACACCACTAGACAGAAACTGCTCCCACTCTCCTGAAAAAGTGATTAGCTGTTCGTAACCTAAGATTGCACATGCCATTTCCCTAGCAGATAGTCTCTGTACTCATAATACTGAACTATATTCTAGTAAATTGTTGTGTTTAATTTGTGCATTATTTTTTTACAAGCCACCTTGGAGGTTTCTTTGGAACTGAAAGATGGGATTAAAATGGTCTCATAAATAAACCCCAGACTGGAACCATCTAGAGTCTTGGCAGCTAGTCTGTTGCACGCACTTGCAATAAATAACTTTTCTTTTGTTGCAAAATGGCACCTCCTAGCTTGGCCCCTTGAATCTTCCTTCAGCAGTTATGCTGCATCTGAAGAGTCAAATATGCCTATCATTGCCAAGAATGAAAGTACTGCCCTATATCAAAGCTTCTCTGTGAACATCTTGCTCTCAGCCAGGAGCCAATAACGTTTGGATTTCAAATAAAGGCCACAACGTCTTACGTTATGCAGCTTTTAAAAGAAGCTGTGGATTGGTAAGGCAGGTCAGTATGATAGTGACCTGTACTTTTGATTCAGCACTAAAGTGCATACCAAGAAGTAAAGAGAAAGTGTCATGGGGGAAAAACTGGTATCTTTCCCCACCCTGTGGGATGTCCACAAATCTCAAGAGCAAAGCTAGACGTGTAGGGCTGCACACTTCATGCAGATCCCCCAGCCATCTAATTCAGGCATGTAGAGGAGCATGGCTGAAAGCCCACCATGACTGTAGACAGCGCTGTGAGTGCATATGCAAAGGATTAATGTTATGTGCTAGCAATGCCTTTACAGAGCTGTTGCCATAAAGCTGTACTTCCCAGTGTTCAGGGAGCTGTGATAGTTAATCCAAATTAAAACTGCTTTTAAGCATACACTGTAGATGTACATCTCATTTCTCTGTTCTTCCTCTGCTGGAGGAAAATGAGTTATTCCACTGCAGGGCCACTGTGCAAATAGCAACAGATAGGTAGTTTCAATGGTAGGTTGACCATATGTTTTCTTTAAAAAGGATGCAGCCAATACATGCCAGACTTGGCATCTTGACCAATCCTCAGATCTATTATTATTATTATTATTATTATTATTATTATTATTATTAGGCCTAATAGGTGAAGCAGTAGCAGAGCCCAAAATTGTCCAGCAAGTTCAGAACCAGCACCAGGCTTTGGAGTGCCAATGGGAGGATGCCCCTCCTCCTGGTCACTGCCAGTCCTGCCCATTTGCTTAGCCTCTCCCTATGGACCCAATCTGCACAACCACCCCAAGGGAGGATGCATAGTAAGAGAAGGATGTTGCTGGTAGGTGAACCAGCAGGGACAGCAAGGAGGAGGAGAACCACCTGGGCCAGGAAACCTCAGGGTCAGCAGCATTCCTCTGCACAAGGATGTCAGCAGATGCCCAGTGGTGCTAACTCCCAATGCCAACCCTGTGCAACTCTTCTTGGTATGTTATAAGCCCCCCTAGAAAACACCAACTCATGAGACCCGTTTATGTATTTGGCAGAAGAGCTCCCCCTGCCACACCAGACTGTGTCAATTCAGGTTGCAAATGAGAAGTGTGTTCTGAAAAATGAACAACACTCCCCATCATCAACACCCATACCTGGATATAAGAAAAACAACATGCAGGGGAGAAGGCTGGGCTGAATACTTTCCCCTGAACTGCTAGTCATAAGTGTACAGGGAGTTTACTAGCTATTGGAGCATTGCAAGCATGCATTATTTGACACTTGGCTGCCCTGAGTGGTGAATGAATGGAAGGTGTAGGGTATAGCTCCACTTTTAACTTAAAAACCATCCAGTCTGCAGTCTGAAGTGGTGCCAGTTAGGAAGAGGCTTACTGCCTGCTATGACTAAGTACATAACTGGTTCCAAAGCTTTGGCTGTGCTTCTGTGCTTGTTGTTTTGAAGATTATTTGATTGGGAAGGTGACTCGGGCTCCACTGCTAGGTTGCTAATGGGTTCTTGTATTCCCAGTTCTGCCTGTGCCTGACGGAAGCCATCCTGATCTTCTCGCCAGAGGGCCTCCTCTTCTGCTCCTGCTCCCACAAAATGAAAGTGCAGCTGCACTGGACTGCCCAGACGCTGGCCCTTGTGGCTGCCACACTGGGCTTGGCCTTCATTGTCTCCAGCAAGAACCGGAGTGAGCTTCCACACTTGGTCTCCTGGCACAGTGTTCTGGGCCTCCTGACTCTCCTGGCAGCTTGTGGGCAGGTCTTGTGTGGATTCTGCCTTCGCTTTCCTCGGCTGCTGAGGATCTCGTCCGTGGGTCGCCTCCGGCTCGTCCACATGACGTACGGACTGATTGTTTATCTGCTAGCCACCTTCACTGTGGCCCTGGGCATTTATTCTGACTGGTTTCAGGCCCAGATTAAAGGGGTGGCTTGGTACTTCTGCCTGGGGTTACCTTTCTGTCCTGCTTTGGTTATTGTGAAACAGATTACTAGAACTCGTAAGAAGAGACAGTACATTTGAGTCTTGGATCCCATCAGAACCCACTGGAATCAATATCTCATCCCCATTGTTTTCTCCTATCCTTAGTATTTATAACAGCTGAATTTAGCCTTCTGTTGACACCTGATTCTGTGTTTTGTGTGCTGCGCCGTGTTTTGTCAAAGTGACGTTTTGTTTTGTTTTAGGTCAAGTACATGCTAATACTAGGACTCCAGCATTCTGGAAATATGCTGATTCAATTTTCCAGCTCATTGATCAGGTGGACTCAAGTGCTTGGCTGAGCCTCATGCTTGAATCTAGGGTGCTTTTCCAGAAAACAGGATCAACAACTTGCTGCCTGCATGTTTGCAGTAGGACTTCATGACTACTGTGTCTTCGAAAATAGATGCATAGAAGCAATGGGGTTGGTTTTGAGCAATGTTTCATAGTTTCTTAGATTCTGAAATGCTTCAGTAATTAGATGTGTAGCCACCCACAAGCTAGGAACTTCATGAGTTATACTCACCTGGTTTCTGTGCTTCTGGAATTGTTCTTCCCTCACCTGTCCAATGCCTGTGCTCTCCTCATGGTGATTCACTCCCTCACCAGTTCCTTCTTTCTTTTTAGAATCATAGAATTGTAGAGTTGGAAGGGACACCAAGGGTCACCTAGTCCAACATCATCATCAGCATCATCATCATCATCATCATTATACTATACACCACCTTTTCTTGTGGGGAGTGGGGAGTTTCAAAGTCTGGGAGCAGCCACTGGGAAGACCCTCTTCTGTGTCCCTATGAAGCTTGTCCTGGAGGGTGATGGGACCAAGAGAAGAGCCTGCCTGAAGATATCAAAACCCAGCCAGGCTCCCAGAGTGGCTTATATATTATCCATTAAAACAAGACAGCCCCTGCCTCAACGCTGCCTTGCAGGCCTACAATCTTAAAAAGAATATGCTATGCCACACAAGGCAAAAAGGATGTGGAAGGAAGGGGGCAGGGAATCAAACTCAGGCACCAGTTCTTAAAATGACTAGCTGGCTTCATTCAAGACTAGGAGGTGCCTGGGGGAGCTTGTCTTTCAGCAGAGCTGATGGAACGAGCTTTGCCTCCCATCACTCCCACTGATGACTCAACATGAGAGCGCTCTTAGACCTTGTTGCTTAAGCAGCTGAAGCAGCAGATAGCTTGGACCTCAGCTGGGTAGGGCTTTATAGGTCATATCCCATACATTGAACTGTCCCTGGAAGCAGACCCACCTTATTTCTGTGATTGTAAGTTGTTTCAAATTGTTTTTAAGTTTTAATTGTAACCTGCCCTGGAACCTAAGGGTGAAGGCTGGGTTGTTGTTATTCTTAAGGAATGATGTGTGCGCGTGTGTTATAGAAGTTTGAGGTCACCGCTTCACTGGAACATGAAAGAGCAGGGTTAAGTGGCTAGCCCAAAATCAGTCAGTGAATCAATAGAGAAAGTGGAAATATTTTGAATACCTCTAAGCATGTGCAGGGCAGCCTCCCCCTGCTGGGAGCTGAGCAGCGGCACAGACTGGCTGCATGGATTAGTGGCAGAGCACATTATGAGTGTGCAGAAGGCTCAGGTTCGATCCCTGGCTTCTACACATAAAGGGATCAGGCAACAAATCACAGAATCATGGAGTTGGAAGGGACCACGAGGGTCATCTAGCCAACCCCCCTGCAAATGCAGGAATCTTTTTCCCAATGTGGGGCTTGAACTCACAACCCTGAGATGAAGAGTCTCATGCTGTACTGACTGAGCTTCTGCCCAAGACCCTGGAAAGCGGATGTAAGTCAGAGTAGATAAACAACAACAACAAACCTATGGCTACGTGAAACATACTCAATAAACACACAGGACGTAACCGGGTGTGATTTTGAATAAATAAGGTATACTATTCATTGTATCAAATTGTAGGTTTCAACGGAAGTCTCATAAAGTTCAACAAAAAAAGCAGAAGACCCAGTGGATCAATTCATTCTCTAGTCAGTTCATGCACAAGGTCCATACATGTATAAGTATCTATTCCACCTGTCTGTTCTTAGAGTCCAATAATCCACATGAAGGGTTGTTGCAGTTCCACAGAATCCTTTCACAGAGTCTAAGACAAGGATTTCTGGAATAAGCTAGTCTGAGCTGGAGCTAGCTGGACAAATAACCTGACTTGGTATAAGGCAACTTCCTTTATTCCTAGACTTACAGCAATGGCATATCTCACACTCGGCTTAATGTACCACCTCTGTTGATAGTGAGCTACATAGGGAGAAAACATGCATTCTCTTCTCTGGTGCACAACAACCCGCTCTTCACCTCCCTCCCCACCCCATTTGCTTCCATCACAAAATTTCCACAATTTCCCATTTCTTGTAATAACTAAGCTCTCCCTCAAAAGTAGCACCAAGCCTGCGCTGAATACCCATCGCTCGACACCGAACATCAATTTCCTGCTCTCCAAATATTCATGTTGTTGATAAACTAGATTTCTTACCTGCCCTTCAGGTGCTTTTGCCTGGCTAGAATGTGCCTTTGAATGGTGGCAGTGCCTCTTGCTTTCCTGAATGCAGAGATGGGGTGGTGTTAGTGCAGAAACCCTGTTGTTCGCATAGCTGGAATGTGGTCTATTGTATGAAGTTGCATCGGTAGGTTGACCAACTTTTGGACCAATCAAATCTGTTGGACCCACCCACCATTAGCATGTGGCCACCAGAAAGTGGTCCATGAGGCAATGCAGTCCTTTGGGTCCTCATCCCAAGTGTGCAGTTTAGCTAACGGAATCTATAATAGCCTCCGCTTCTGTCTTGGGGTCGGTTAAGAAAATTCCCCAGGGGTTGGTTAGACAAATTCTGGAGCTGCATAGTTTTCCTCCACGGCTCAGAAATGTTGTTGAGATTTCCCCTCTGACCACTAGTGCCTTTCAAAGGCCTTGGAGTTTTTGCTACGTAAGCAGCCATTGCTACCCAGGCTATAGCCTGTGCCATCACATGTGGCACACTATCTTTTTTCATTTAAAGGAACTATTAGTAGGGTGCTACTTTCTTAGGTTTCTTGACCTGACTCACAGGTAAGCAGCTGGAACTAGGCTTTTATGAAAGACAATTTTACTTGGCTACGAGTGATCGCCAAAGAAGAAGAAGAATTAGAATTCCTGGTTGAGGCTTGGGAATACACACTTGCTGCCAGGATTTGCAGTTTGGTGGATTCTTTGTGGTAGAATTGGACTAAGTATGGTAAGTAAAATTTTGTAGCCAGGAAGAAACCTTTACTAGGGTGGTCTTTGTCATGCAGCAGGTTTCCAGATGAGAAACTGGTGGTTTGAATAAGAAGCTGTGTGGAAACAGCGACAAGCACACAGAGTTCAATGAGATTGAGTGTTTGGGTGGGGGGAGGGAGGCTCAGTTAATTTTATTGTACACAGGTTGTACATTGACAATAAAGGTATTATTATTATTATTGGAAACGGGGGGGGGGTTAAAATCCAAATCTAGCTTTTAGGTACAGGTTATAGGTTTTCTATGCACATTCACAAGACAAATAAAACACAGATAATCATTTTCTAAGGCTACCATGTTATTTGGTCAATATTTTGCACAATAAATTTGTTTCTACTGTGTTTAATACGTTCTAGGTGTCTTTCCTTAAGGGTTGTGTACAGTGGTACCTCGGGTTAAGTGCTTAATTCGTTCTGGAGGTCCATTCTTAACCTGAAACTGTTCTTAACCTGAAGCACCACTTTAGCTAATGGGGCCTCCTGCTGCTGCCGTGCCGCCGGAGCACAATTTCTGTTCTCATCCTGAAGCAAAGTTCTTAACCCGAGGTACTATTTCTTGGTTAGCAGAGTCGGTAACCTGAAGCGTATGTAACCCGAGGTACCACTGTATATCTTGCAGGAATTTCATATTTTCCCAGCATTAAACAACATTTTGCATGTAATGGTGGCAGGGAGCACAGCTCTGGGATTTCTTTCAGGGCAGGAGTGATGATGTCATCTGCCGGAGTGCCAGGGTAATTGACCGACCCTCCTTGCTCTGATCAGTGAATGAGCTCAGGCTTCTCCACACTTACTTTTCCTCCGTACTTTCCAGGCATGGTCCACGCTTTAAACCTCCACGTCAGAACACTCTTCTTTTTTTCTTTTTGGAGCTTTCTGCCCCAAATCCCGCTCTTTACTGCTGAATTGGAGCAAACAGCAATCTGTGGAAAATCTGAATTGTCATTTGTTGTGTTTCAGCTTTAATGAGCAGGTTTCCAGGGTGAAAAAAGAGCACTAGGGGAGAGCCTTAAAGTGGAGGCCTGCGCCTGGAAAGCACGGGGCAAAGGCCAAGTGTGGATAAGCCCATAAAGTCCTCTTTAGCTGGTGGTGTGTATTACTTCACTCACTTCCTTCCAGGTGTGGTAAGCCAGCCCTGCTGCTTTTCAGGGCCATTCTGATTCATTCTGCTGAGTGGGTCTCTGAACCTCTGCCCCAAAGTCCTTCCTTGATGACACTGTGCTCTCTCCCCCCTGCATTTAAGACACACCTTGGGGCTGTTGTTATGAGCCTATTATGACGAACTTCTGCTCTTCAGAGGTCACCACCACATCATTGTAGGCAGTGCTTGCTATGCTATGTAGAAGGTGATTACCCAAGTGATCTGGGTCACTGCTGGCCAGTTTCTATAACTTTGCTAGTGATGGACAGTCCTAGATCTTGCTGAACCAGCAACAAATTTCAGCCACCCTGGCATTAGGTTGGTAGGACTCTGGAAATGGAAAAAGGTGTAGCTCCTCTGATTATAGATGTTTCAGCTGAAAACCTAATTCACTCTCCTTTAGCAGCACAGTAACTAAAATGGGTAAGGATTACAGGTGAAGTAGAGCAGAAAGAAAACACTTTCCACGTCTTCATTCCCCAGCAAGCTTCTGCTCGCTCTGCATAGTAATGTTGACACCAGGGTGTCTTATTTCTCACACCAGGGGCTCTTTCCTATCCATCTCTGATTTGCACATTTGCTTCTGATATTTATCTTTTGCAGCTCCCTGCTTCACACTTTCGTTTAGCTGCCATACCTGTTCTTTGGGAAAGAGTGCTCTTATCGTTTTATCCCATCTGCATTTTTAGCCCGTAACTGAGATGGTTTTTGTATTGAATTTCGAGAGAGTGCTCTGAAACAACTAAGTTGACAAGTCCTACTGAGGACCAAGTCAGTCACATGTGTACCCTTCTTGGCACACATTTCAGGTGTGGAGGCGTGTATGAAATATGTATAAGTGCATGCATTCAGGTTTGCAGAAAGGAGTATGTGTGAGTATAGTTATCTTTTTATAAATGAGCCCTTGGAGCTGTGACTGAAATCCTAAACGAACTTAACCTTAGAGAAACAAGTTTGTGTTCTTCATAGACATGTATAGGATTGCATTGTGAACTTGACCAATCTAGATGGGACCATCTAAGAAGGAATGGATTTCATATGAGGATGCAAGGAATGCCACGTGGATTGGGGCGGGGGGAAGGAATGCTGCCTTTTGCAATCTAGTGCCATCCAGATTGAGCTAGAACTCCCCGTTGGCATAACCAATGGGTGGGAGTGATGAGAGTTGTAGTCCAAAACCATCTAGAGCAGCGGTTCTCAACCTGTGGGTCCCCAGATGTTGTTGGACTACAACTCCCATCACCCCTGAGCTCTGGCCTTGCTAGCTAGGGGTGATGGGAGTTGTAGTCCAACAACATCTGGGTACCCACAGGTTGAGAACTGCTGATCTAGAGCATGGGTAGGCAAACTAAGGCCCGCGGGCCAGATCAGGCCCAATTGCCTTCTGGATTCAGCCCACAGATGGTCCGGGAATCGCTGCATGGATTGCCGGCGTGTGCGTTCTTTCCCTCTCCCTCCCTCTCCCTCACATGGCAGCGCAGCCTCTTCCCTCCCTCCTCCTGGCTTCTCCCTGCCCTGCCTAGAGGAGGAAGGGGGCTGGGCTTTGTTGGTGCCAGCAGCAGCAGTGCTTGAGCGGCTGCCATTTTAAACAGCCCCTCTCCGGAGCCCTTTCGCATGCCGCTCATCGCCCCACCGCCAGCCCCTGCTGCTCGCAAGACACAGATGAGCAGCCACTGGGGCTTGTGGTGCTCTTGCATCATCATTATTTTTCAAAATATAGTCTGGCCCCCCACAAGGTCTGAGGGACAGGGGACTGGCCCCCTGCTGAAAAGGTTTGCTGACCCCTGATCTAGAGGGCACCAAGTTGGGGGTGGCTGCTTGATGGAAAAGTACCACTTTCCAGGTTAAAGCAGCCTTCATAGCTGAGAGAGGAACCAGCAGGTGCTTGAAAGCAGCCAAGAGTCCAGGTTGGGTGCAAGAGAAGGAAGCTCCCTCACAAATGATTAGAAGAGAGAAAGCAGATCGATGAAAGCCCCTGGATGCGAGTTGCTAGGAGTCTGAGACAAGAAACTCATTAATGAGGGAAAATAATATATAGAGATGTTGGGGGATAACCCTAAGTAGAACAGAATATAAATAAAATCTGAGCAAAGATGGCACATTGGGAGGTGCTTTGTTCTAGATCAGGCATAGGCAAACTCGGCCCTCCAGATGTTCTGAGACTACAACTCCCATCATCCCCTAGTTAACAGGACCAGTGGTCAGGGATGATGGGAATTGTAGTCCCAAAACATCTGGAGGGCCGAGTTTGCCTATGCCTGTTCTAGATGCTAGAATGCCAAAGTCTACCAAAATGCAGGGAACAAATATGGGGGGTGGGGTTTATGTTTGAAGGTAAACATTTTTTGTGCTTTTTTTTTGTTTAAGGTGAGGTGGAGTGGTTAAAACTTTAGCAATCTGAAATGCCAGGATACCCTACCTCTAGAAATGGGGTTGCTGTTAATGCTACTTTCCCTGAGATGCTTGATAAGCAAATCTGATAAGTGGTTTACCTCAGTGTGAAGAGCTGCCACTTCAATAAATGAAGGAATGTTGGAAGACCCCACACTACTGGCTACTTCACAGGTTGGTAGAAAAACAATCCACGCAATGCAGCACTGGGCAACTGTCAGCTCGGGTACCAAATCTGTTTGCAAGTGACTCTCCAGTAGGATGGATGGGAACTAAGCTGTGCTTTCGTTTTTGTAGCATACCAGAGCTCACAATGAGAGGCTCTGCATTTGAAAACTGATCACGCGTGAAACATGATTGACAGTCACATGGAAACAACTTTAGGAAAAACAGCACCTGCCCCTCACAAGCCATTGGGGGCATTCTGTGTCAAATGGATCTTCTTGGAGCCAACGCATGGCAGATTGTGTTATTGCCACCTCATTAGTGTTGCTATCCTATAATGCATGTCTGCCTCTGCAGTATTATATATATGTTGTGCTCCTCAACTGCCACAAGGGTTGGCAGCACTGCCTGAATCCAGAGTGATGGTGCCCCTGACTGTATTAACCATATTAACCCCTGAATCCCCAAGAGTAGAAGAACCACCCAGTGCATGATTCTAATTTAGAAATCCACAAGGGGGAGCCATTTGCAAAGGCTTCTTATAGGCAGCATTAAAAAAAATATATCCCAGTAGAAATAATTCACAGTGGAAATTGGATTCTCTGTCTCTGCTATATCCTCCTGCAGTTGTTGTGAGAGACACTCCATATAAATTGTGTTAATTGGTACAGGCTTCTCCAAACCTGAATGCTCATGCAAGTCAGATGTGTCGGAAGCAGTTGCAGTAGCAGGTACTACAGAGAACTTAGTTGTCCAATTTACAGTTTACAGCATGAGCAGCAAAGTAACTTTGACATCTTGTTGCCACCAGGGCAAAATAACCTTTGTGTCCTCTTGCTTGTATTGCAAGCAAATATTACATTTTTTTGTTGGCTGGATCAAGGAGCTTGTCCCGGCAGTAATCATGTAAACACGTCTTGTTACATTGGGGAGGAAGAAACGAAACATTTTAATATGGGGTAACCATTATAATACATTTTCTGCAAACACAGTTGCAGAGTAAATAAATGTGTTAACAGCAGTCTTGAACTGCTACTAGCCTTTGGGTAAAGTAAAGGCTTTCCTCAATGGAAACATGTGGGAGATTCCACTAAACAGTACAGTGGTACCTCAGGTTAAAGACGCTTCAGGTTACAGACGCTTCAAGATACAGACTCCACTAACCCAGAAATAGTACCTCGGGTTAAGAACTTTGCTTCAGGATGAGAACAGAAATCACGCAGCAGCGGCGCAGCGGCAGCGGGAGGCCCCATTAGCTAAAGTGGTGCTTCAGGTTAAGAACAGTTTCAGGTTAAGAATGGACCTCCAGAACAAATTACGTTCTTAACCCGAGGTACCACCGTACAGGCAACTCCCAATATATGCAGGGGTTACATTCCAAGGCACTGTGCATTTGAGTGAAATCGTGTATATTTGAAACACAATTGAAAAGCCTGCAAACACCTCATTCTACCCTCGCCCCACCCATTTTGTGATGTTTTCGGATCACTTTCAGGTGTGGACGATGCATGTGTATGCAGTTGCGCACATATAAAATGCAACAGTCGCTGCCTGTATTCAAACGCCATGACTACTCTTTATCATGGGATATAATGGAGCCATCTTGGAGATACAAGTCCTGTTGGATAAAGTTTGTCATGAACACTTTTTATTTTGGGAATATCATGCTTAATTTCACTGAAACAATTCATATGAATAATGGATTTTTCTAGGAAAAGAGGTTCAGTAACTCATCATGAATAGCTCCCTCATTCTCTTAGAATGGCAATGGAGCCCATCTGAGAGGTGCCGGAACAGGGAGGGTGCCAGTCTGACCTCAAGTGGGGCAGAGTTCCACAAAATTGGACTCACAATACTTAATGCCTGGCTCCTCATGGGTATGAGCTGTGCATCTTCTGAGCCATGAGGCAACACTATCAGTGACTCCTCCCAACGATCTCAGTGACTATCCTGAGGTACCCTGGACCCAAGAGCCTTGTCACTTAATACAAGAACCTTGAATGTGGCCTGCAAAGTCGCACTCCAGCCTGCAGGAACACTTGGGGGGCAAGGCAGGATCTGTGAGGGGTGTAGCCTGGGGAGGACCAGAGAAACCTCACAGTCTACATTTGGACCGTGGGCTTGAAGTTCCCCAGGCCTAGTTTAGTGGGAAAGAGCTCCTTCTTGGCTAGTGGAGCTCTATTCCCCCCTCGGTTTATTGCATAGCTGTCAACTTTTCCCTTTTCTTGCGAGGAATCCTATTTGGAATAAGGGAATTTCCCTTTAAAAAAGGGAAACGTTGACAGCTATGGGTTATTGGCTCTAAAAGTTATCTGTGTGAAGCGACTGACATTTCAGAACAACGCACTGCAAGATTGTTAATTCCCCTCCACTATATGAAACATGTTCCCTAGTTAGGCATCCCTAAAATATATTTTAGAAAAGCTGCAGAAGCCTTTCAAGATGGGTACATGGTCCTGAGGGAATAACATACCCAGTGCATTTTGTGTTTTCGATGTTCCTCACAGCGCTTCACAGATATTTCCGTTTCCCACCACCGCGCGCACACCCACCCACCCCTACAATGGGCTCTGTTTTCTCTCTGCTCCTCTCTGTGGCCTTGGCCTGCCTGGCAGCTGCCTCCCCGTTGCAGGATGTCAGATGGGAGCTGAGCTGAGCAGGCCGCATGGTTAGCCTGGGTGGATGCAGTGACAGATGGCCAGACAATGGAGCTCAGCAGGGCCTTTCCCATAAGTGACTGGTGCTTGCCCATTAGCTTCTTTTCAGTCATTTAGCTCTGAATTAAAGCTGCGGTGCTTGGGAGGCCTCTTGTGTTTTTGATCTTTTGCTCCCTCTTGTCTGCGCTGCCTGCCTTTCATCAGCCTGGTAGAGTCCTGAGTGGTACTTGAAGGAATTTGCTCTTTCGTGGGGGAGTTATGAGCTGCTTTCATCCACATTCGGGAAGGGGAGGAGGGCACTGGCTCAGATGCTTTGCCTTCCCTTCCTTTCAAATGCAGTTCTGGACACACAGGGCATCCTGCTTTCTTGGCCGGTGATGGGACCCCTCTCTGCTCTCTCTTCCTAATGAGATAATTCCTGCCCAAGGCCACCTGATTGTCTTTTCCACAGAATTTATAGACAAGGCCTTCCCTGATGCTCTCTCCCAGCTTTTTGATTGGTGTGCCTTTTGAAGCCAAGGGAGAAGTAGCTCTCATTCAGAGGGGCAGTCAGTAGGGAATCTGGAACATGGTGATTTAAGGCCAAATCACTGGAAACTGATGGGGACGTAGTGGCATACCTGACAAAGGTGACATACCCTCCAACATGCCTCAGATGAAAATAGGGACATTTCTCACTTCCACATCAGCCGACCCTCCTCAAACTCCACCCCCCCCCCATTTTTTGTCTCCCAACCCACCCACAGAGCATTTCCTGTCAGAAGAAGGGTGATCCTCCATTAGATTTTAACCCTTGCTAGATCCAGGAATTAGAAGGGACTCAGGCATACAGCCTAGCCCCACCCCCAATTTACAACTAACTGTCTGTCTGTCTGTCTGTCTGTCTGTCTGTCTGTCTGTCTCTAATCCACCAGGAATCCCTGGATTCATCCATCCCATTTCTCATACCAATAGGTTTCACCAGTGTGTTCAGAATGTTCTGTACTTTTAAGACAGAGGTGTTTGCTGGGTCAAGTATGAAGTGCATTACTGTGTACAAAATACATGTTTGTCCCGTATGAGAGAACTGGATACAAGTCAGGGCAAAAATAATTGCTTTGGGTCACAAGGGTGGTAACACTGGGAACTGGCAAGTGCTGCTGTGTGGAACCTGAGCTGACTGCCATTGACCTGTTACCGCCACAAGCCTGCAAACGTTCCTGCAGCCTCTTTCAGTTCCACAAATCAGTGTCCATGGGAAGTTTGCGTGATTGTGGATGTCAGTCAAGCCAGTTGTCCTGTTCCACACCTTTGCTGATCTCTGTGCATGTGGTAGAGAGCAAGCTTTTGGGGTTCTTTATTCTGAGGGAGAAGCAGTGGCTCCCCGCTTATGGAATGCTATTCCCAAGGAGGTACATTTAGCACTGTCATGATCTACTTTTAGGCACCAGACAAAAACATTTCTATTTAACAGGACCCTTGGCTCTTAGTTTGTAGGGTGTCTAGGTATCTGCAACTTCTTTCAGCAGGTGGAATGTGCCTTTTATATGCATAAATGTGGTTTTGGATTTTTCTGCTTGGTTTTTCTTTATTAATTGGTTTTAATATTTGCATTATTAATATTTAATATTTGCTATATTTTGTAAAGAAAAACAATAGAGATAGATAGATAGATAGATAGATAGATAGATAGATATTTAGATATTTAGATGGATAGATAGATGATAGATATATAGACAGATAGATAGATACATGATTGATTGATTGATTGATTGATAGATATATAGATGATAGATTAGATAGATAGATAGATGATAGATAGATGATAGATAGATGATAGATAAATAGATAGATAGATAGATGATAGATAGATAGATAGATAGATAGATAGATAGATAGATGATAGATAGATAGATATAGATAGATAGATGATTGATAAGTAGATGATAGATAGATGGCAGATAGATGATAGAAATAGATAGATAGATCAATAGATAGATGATAGATAGTCTTCACCTGTTTTTGGCTGCTGTCGTGTTCCTTCTCTCTGCCTCTCTGTCAGGCTTTTTATAAGAAACCTGCTTCTGCAACTAGAGAAGGTGGGGAGTGTTTTCACTGTTCCTTTGGGAAGGAGGAGTGTGACAAAAACTTTAAGTAAGTCTATCTGCAACCTCAGACTTTTGCTTTGTTTCCCAATCTGCCTCCTGGTGTGGCCTGTTTTGCAGAAACATGTCCCTTTCTGTGGGGCTGAAAGACCATCTGTGTGAGTTTCTTGCTCAGTATTTTTGCCAGCTGATCCACAGCTGCTGAAAAGCTTTGCCTTAGAAGGGGATTTTGGAGCACCAGTGCCACCCGGAGGAAAGTTAAGGTATCTTATCTGGGAGTAATGTGTACTGCATTGCTAAAAGCAGCCCGTTTCTGAGAAGGTACCTATGCATGCATTTTATTGATTGATTGATTGATTGATTGGTTGGTTGGTTGGTTGCATTTATATCCCACCTTTTTCTCTAAAGAGATCAAGGTGGCGTACATATGGTTCTCCCCCTCCTCATTTAATCCCCACAACAACCCTCTGAGGTAGGTTAGGCTGAGGGGCAGTGACTGGCCCAAGGTTACCCACTGAGTTTCATGACCAAGTAGGGAACAGAACCCTTGTCTCCCAGGTCCAACACTCTAACCATTACATCACACTGCCTTTCCATTTATTTAGGCACTCTGGATCAACTAGAGTAGAAGACAGAAAACCTCCTGGACACCGACTCATCACAATCCATCTACACGGGGTATCCATTACATTCCTGCGGGTGGGTTTGTGGCTTTTAGCGAATAATCATGACAAGTGATATGGGAATGTGCTTTCCACTCTTGCACAGAAAGGACCAGCGAAATGAATTTTCCTGTGAATCAGCATGTGCCTGGAGCTGTGCGTTGTCGGAGCCATATTGGTTGTGAATAAAATGTTTGGATGGAATTTAGCTCCAGAAAACATCACAAACGGGAGGCACCAATTTAGCAGCCTTGTGACACCTGTGTTTGTCTTTGAGAAGCAAGCTGGCTAGCCAAGCTTCTACTGCCTTCTGCAGAGGACGTTTCGGCAAATTCTAGGTACAATACTGTATTCTAATATATACCATTAAAGGGCAGGTTCTTAATTCTCTTTACAGGAAGTCAGTCAATGCTTTCTAATTCACAAGTGATCTCTGCAAGGCTTGACCAGTCTTAAAGTCCAAGTGGTAGCATAAAGCTCTCAGTCAGAGAGGATAAATTAGGTCTTAATGCTTTAACTGAGAGTTATTATCCCATTCATATGGAGATGAATCTAAAGCCCTTCTAATACCTGTCTATGAGCTCAGAGGATTTTTCTGCAGGGACTCAATCCTAGTTTAAAGCAATGAATAAACTATTGGCTTCGTTCTTAGAATGCCCTTGTTACTAGACATCTTACAGTGATCTATTTTCCATCAGTCTTCGTCTATCAGTTTGCAGCTAGCCAGTGAACCAATTGCTGGGAATTTTCATACATTAGTGCCAACTTAGGTGCAAATATATGCTTCCAATCTGTGTATACCTGTGAAGTTTTCACACTCTTCCTTTGTCCTGTTTGAACCACCTTTTCATCTGTTGGGATGCCTTTTCATTAAATTCTCAGACCTACCTGGCCCCACTGCAGAAACCACGGGTGCACACATCACATGGGTGTGTTCACGTGTATGTACAAAAGCCAACATAGGACCTGTTTTCGAAAGCCATGAGCTATATTTATTTATTTCTACTAGGCTCCAGATCATTAGGCTGCCCCTTTCTTAGTGGCAGGGGTAGGATATAATCTCACACCAGTAAATTCAAGTCACACAGTTATATAGGTGATTGTGCAGCAAACCCACTTTCCCAAAAGGACAGGTTTTTGTGATAAGAAAAGTGATGGGGGAAATGCAGTGTGATAAAACATGCTTTGACACATCATCATCATCATTTAAACTCCCCACAAATGAATTGGAATGAATGCAATATTAGATAGCTGGTGTAGTTTAATCTCCCTGAAAGCAATTCAGGACGATTGCTCAATAAACAGTTGTCTGGAAGCACCCTTAGCACCCCTGGAGCAAAAAAGGTTAGTGCTTAAAGATGTTAGTGTTTGAAGTTTAAATAACTTAGGCCCCAAATATCTGAAAGACCACCTCCTTCTGTACAGACCCCCTCAGATGTTTTGTGGAGAGGGCCTTATTGCTCGTTCCACCACCCTTGGAGGCTTGGGACCGTGGTGATGCAACAGAGGGTATTTTCTGTGGCAGCCCCTAAGTTGTGGAACTCCTTCCCCGCAGGCGGGCATCTCGCAGCATCATTATACAGCTTCCAGCAAATGCCGAAGACACACCTTGCTATCCTAGTTTTTCCCCACTCAAAGTGTGTATTTTTAGGATCCACCTTGTTGTTGCGACTGTAAATTGCTTTGAACTGTTTTTAATATTGTGCTTTAATGTTGCAACCTCCCTTGAACCTTAGGGGAAGGGGTAGGTGGTTATTCTCAGAAATGAAACGGCCATTACCCTCCTTGGAGAGCCTGCTGGATCAGGTCAATGGTCTATTGATCTGTTGACAGGTCTGTTCCAGTATCCTGCTCTCTCACAGTGGCCCCGCAAGCAGGACTAGAGCACAAGAGCAACTCTCCCCCATGTGACTTCCAGAAACTGGTATTCAGAAGCATTACTGCCTCCAGCCATTAAGGTAGAGAGCATAGTTATCCTGGCTAGTAGTCATTGATACTCTTATCCTCTATGGATTTCTCCAAGGTCATCACTGCCTCCTGTGGGACTGAGCTCCATAGTTTAACTATGTGCTACATGAAGAAGTACTGACTTTCGTCTTTTGTGCATCTCCCAAAGTTCAGTTTCTTTATATGTCCACAAGCTCTAGTGTTATGAGGGAGGAAAAACTCTCCTCTATCCAATTTCTCCATGCCTTGCATAATTTTTTTTTACGTTGCCTGACTCGCCTCTTACTCTTTTGGTAAACTGAAGAATCCTGAATGCCGCAACCACTCCTCATAGGGGAATTTCACAGGTCCATTTTGCCTGTTGCAGAACACGATAACTAAGGTTGGTGTTTGCTTGTATGAATTTCCTGGGATCTTTCTTTAAAGATTTCTGTGGGGACCCTGCTGTGCATGCCCAGGAAAAGGCAGTGGAGGGTGGTAGAGAAATGGTTGGATGGAAGGACGAAACAAAAAACCACAGTCTGGATACATCCCATCCAGCTCTGCCCACTGGTGTGGATGTCAAATGGCAGAATGCCCATGAATGTTGTCAGAAAAGGAGCACGTGAATATTCACGTTCCAGTTGTGCAAGAAAAACTGGATCTGAAAGACCAGTTTACAGTATAATGCCCTTGTGTGGAAGCACCCCAAGATTATGAGAGGGCAGCTCCAATGGAAACCCCTAGCCATGTGCAGTTGAGGTGCATTTTCACAGCACACACACACACACACTGCATACAACAGTACTATCTTCCTTTATATAAATGCCTGAAAAAGATGATACCTTATTATGTGCTGACAACTTAGCCTATGGCAACATCCAGCCATGAATGCACGAGTGGACCCTTCAGCGAGATTGGTTACTGTCTGCTCAGATCAATCTCTTCTGTCCAGCCAAGTGGGGAAAGGAAATGCTTTTTTTTCTGAACGAACTTCATTAGTGGCTGTTCATACCTTACTGATGGAAAGCCCTGGCGAGCACAATAGTCTTTCATGCTTGAATGAATACAGCCACCCCTTGAGTGAGCATTGCTGTCCGCTTAGATCAGGTGTTTTCTTTCTACATGAGCCTCTTGCTCTCAAAGGATTGCACGTTTTGAATAATGGAAACGATTTTGCATGGCCTTATGCTATATCCAGATCTAGCCTTGTGTCTCTAGGTTCAGCTTGCCATATTTTACTTGCTCATAGTTCTATGCTATGTCAACAGGTGTTGCATGGGTGGCGGTGGAGGAATAATCTGGTAGTGTGACTGAGGAAATTCTTCTCAGCAGTTCTGAAGGGCACTGAGCCAGAGAAATAGGCAGCAATCCCAGATTTGCAACACAGTAAGCCGAGTTCAGATATATGAAGTATGGTGCCCACTATCCTTAAACAAGGATATCGGAGAGCTGTCCAGTCCTATTGGCCTAAAGTAATAGCAGGTGTCAGGCAGAGGACTTTCAGAGTCCACACCTGGGAGGCGTGCTGTGGATTGCCTGCGCTCTGCCATTGATACTTTAGGGCTACTCTATAAATTCATTGCACTTCTGGGACGTATGTGGTGTTGAATCTTGCTAGCTGAGGCTTGATGGGCAACACTTGTGTGACATGCATGAGAGAAGCTGCCATGAGATCCACATTTGACCCTAAAAAATAAAACATGTGCTGGATCACTGCTGATGTGCTCTAGGGATGCCAGATCTGCACCAAGAGAGAGCAGTCAGCCTTTGGACCAAGGAGGACCCTGGTGTTTGGTCTATAGAAGGTATGAGAGTGGGTGAAGAGAACCATCTAATAACACAAGGTGCAACAGCCATTCAGGCCTTGAGTGTTGCAGAACTTTTAAAGGGAAAGACATCATATCCAGGTGAATGACCCGCAACTCTACTCTTTTCAGCTCTCATGGTCTGCAGATTTTGACTGCAGCATCAACTGAAAGAGTTTTGCCTGATTGGGCAGGAAAAACCTGAACAATCCCAACCCTGGCAGTTTTTTCCTCTCTGCAGTGCCACACACGATACGCCACGTCCCAAAGCATCCCTCTTAGCTATGTTTAATTCTGGTGAAAGCTTACTGAAGAGCCATGGCCAAGGCTTGCCTCTGTGTTCGGGCCCAGACTGAGAACGCCGAAGTCAATATTCATCATGGTGGTGGAAAATGGGGGAAAAAAGAGACAGATCCTTGCAGGTGCATATTCATAAAACATGTTTTATTTTCACCTATGCCTATGCTGGAGAGTACAGACTCCTCAACAGAAATGCAGCCCAGGTACTCTTTGGGATTGTTGTCTCTGCCTGGAACAGATAAGCATGTATGTATCATCTGCAGGTTGGAATAACATTTTGCTTGACCTGCAAACCACAGAATGGGGGGAGTGAGAGATGGGGCCATGCTGTACTACAAGCATTGGGCAACCTTTCTTGGTGGTGTGAGGGGAACTTTCTTTGCTGTGCTGTACGGATTCAGAAAAGTGCAGTAAAACAGTGGGAAGCCTGCCTTTTGTTTTGCATACGTAAATACATGCATCCCTAATCTTGTTCTTGCCTTGCCCTCCCTCCATTTTTTTTAAAGGGGTGGGGGGTGGGGATTTCCAGTAATCTCCTAAGAAACCATCTGCTGCCAGCCATTCTGTCTAGGCCCCAGACTCCCCCTTCATCTCCCTTCCCAAGCATGTTTGCAGCTGCACTGCACATTTGTCATGCTCACGCATTGCCTAAGGCACCAGGAATGGTGAGCACATACAAAGGTTCCTTTAAAAAAAAAGGATTGTGCTGTGTGCAGCTTGACTTCTTCCCACTGTGCTGACACTCTACATTTGACCTTATCAGTAGGGCAGACAGATTCAGGGCAGATTCACGTTTGACCACTGCAGATCTGACAGCGCAGCTCTCATCCCCGAAGTCTCATTCAACTAAAACCCCTCATGATGCTTATGTGGAATGTTGGTAGCTGACCCAGGCGTGGGAGCAGGCAGGCAGGGGAGCCGACAGCAAATGAAACCAGTGGTGGCGATTTGCATATCTTGGTTTAAATAGATGAACCTTCTAAAATAGCCTAACATTCAGGAGCCTTAGAACCCACAAAGATGGCAATCATTAATGAGCAAGCCAGAAGGTCAAACTAAATGGGGGAAAGCCTATTTGTTTTCTGCTTGTCTGAAGGAGCGCACTGCATATTATGGCAGTGGGGGGAATTCACTCACATTCTCTCTCTTTAAACAGCTAGGAAGCGGCACCAAGGGATTATTTTCAGTTAGGATTGAGCACTTTATGCTGTTTAACAAAAGTAAATACCAGGCCCAGTGCATGATCCTAAGGAGGACTTCAGTACCCACAACCATAGCGGAGCTATTTCTAGCTGTGTTCCTTATTCTTACCTCCACTAAATATATATACTCCTTTGGATGCCCTATCCAGTAAGGGAAGGAAGATATTTCTCTCCTGGCAGCTTAGTGTGGACTCAGAGCATATTTAGATTCTCAGCAGGGACCCTGTGGCACGTTGCACACAGACAGCAGGCACAAGCAGGTGGTTTGCTGAGAGGCGAGTGGTTCTGGCACCCTGTGGAGAGCAGGCAGAGCCTCCCTTTCAGCAACCAGCCTAGAGCTTACAACAGGGAAACCATGTGGGTGGCATCCACTCGTGACTGTGCCAGTTTCGATGGAATAAAAAGGTTGCCTTAGTGATGAGGCGTAGCAACATCCTCCTGTAGGACAGGAGCAAAAAGAGCTCCTTTCTTCACTGCTTTGACCAAGAGGGTGCAAGGAGTCACCTGAGCGGTCACAAAATAGGATGGGGGGGTCCTGCCACTCTTAAGACTTTGGCCCCCAGCCCAGTCCCTGATGGGTACCAGAAGAGGGCAGCTATGAAATCAAAGGCTGAGAAAAGCTCAGAACTAGTTTTACTAGGATTCAGCACGTTGTTATATATCACCATAGCATTGCCATGCCAGGGTTAGGGTTCATGGTGCAGGAATACCACCAAACCAGAGTTAAGCGCAGGAGAGATGGGAGGGAGGTTTGGATCCAGGGCTCAGAGGTGGAAGTCTTACATCTGCACTAGACCGTTGATGTGCTTTGAAACAAGTAGTCAATGGTCCAACCGGCTTCTCTCTCATGCTTACCTACTGCCAGTGAGATCAGGTAATGTTTGGGTTGGTCCCAGTGGCCTTTCAGAAATATCTCCTCCCAATGGTGCTAGCTCTGGGTTTCAGGAAGGGGATACGCTTGGACAAGATTGTCCCTGCTGCCTATTTGTCTGTTGTCACACCGCCACCAGATGGAGAGTGCAAGGCACACAGCAGATACTGCTCCGTCTGCTCCCTCTTGCCCTTACGCACATGCTCTGAGTGGGCAGGAGAACAGGCAGTGACAGCAAGGGGGAAGAGCGGTAGGGCCAGAAGGCTCAGAAGAAATGGTGTGGACCTCAGCAAGTTCCCAACAATGTCAGCTCCTGACAACCAACACTGGCAAGGTTTCCTTCTGCACATTTCCCTGTGATCAAGCTAAAAAACACAACAACACACCCCAATGAATCCTTGTTCATAGCCCAGTATGAGCTGTTCATGTCACACGTGGTGGTACCTCAAACTCTGGGCTCCTTGCCTCACACTGCCAAGGGTATTTCCACACGAAGAAGTAAATTTGCCAAGATCAAGGTCAGTGATATGGAGATATCCCAGAGTCCTCTGCTCTGCTTCCTCTTTGGTGGACCAAGGAATCCTGGGAAAGCATCACAAGGGATTACTCTATTAACGAGTATGAGTATTTATGGCTCTTCAAAGAGGAACAGGAGTGGGAAAGGTTTGATGAAGCAGATTGTCCATGCAACGACAATCCTACTAGTCCATGTCCCTTTTCCCTAGAAAGGTTCTGAAGGTTAGTCCTGCTACTCACACAACTTAAGCACCAAGCTTTTCTAGCATAACATTAGAGGCTAGGAGGTGTTCTGAACAGGGGTTTAAAAGTGTGGGTACCCACACATGCTAATTCGTACTTGCACACATGTGCATACTGAAACATAGGCTGCTTCATCCTCGCTTCAACTCATGTTAGCATTCTCTTCACCCATCTCCAGTAGACAAGAACTGGGCAACTGGGCAGCTGAATAAGAGAACATAGGCTTGCATGCAAAAAGTCCCAGATCTAATACCTGGCATCTTTCATTAGCAGATATCAGATACCAGGTTTGGGGAAAACCTTTGTCTGTGTCCTTGGGAGAATCCCTGCTGGCCAAAGTGGATAATACTTGGCTAGTTGGACAGATGGTCTTATCCAGCTTGAGGCAACTTTGTATGTCCCCTCCCCTCCCCATTAAATGTGGTAGATACATGGCTGTGCGCATGAGAGAGTTGACACTGCTGCATCTGCACTATGTATCTGTGGCCCTTTGGCCATATGCTGATTGACGTCTGTAGGGATTCAGGCTGCAAACCCTTCTCCCTTCATCCCATCTATAAGAGCTCGCAGATGGGGAAGGCAGATAGCTTTCTGCTATGAGTGCAATCTGTGAATTTTTTTCATTATCTGCAGCATGAATCTTTCCAGCCCAAGAAGCAAAGGGGTTAAGCAGCAGTGAAGTCAACAGGTAGCCAAAAGGAGCTCTCACGTTCCCTGAATGCCCCCACCCCCGAGAAGTATAAGAGCTTCACAGCTATTAAATGTCCTAGCATGAATAAATATGTTGCCTATACTGTTACAGTACAAGGTCATCAATTTTTTTGTATTTACATCAACAGCCCTAGTTGATATGTTTCCTCATCCAGCAAACATGCACAGGGAAAACTCTGTCCTGTCTTTTGCTTACTCTAAAATAGTTCTGATTTTGCACTCGGTGTCTGGAAATTTCAGAAAACAGATTGACAGAAGAGATCTGTAAAGGGACGAAGGGGGTCAGAACATGGCAACCTACCACGGTTCCAGCTGAGCTAGAGAGAATTCAACCACAGATTTATAAAAATCAGCTGTCTTATTGCTAAACTTTCCCTGCTTTCACCATCCTCACATTTCATTCATCTCATTCTATTAATTCCTCAGCCTCTCCTTTTTCTCCCTCTTCTGGCTTGCAGGCACCTCACTTGGACTGCTGCTTCAATTAGAGGGCATCTCCATCCCAATAACTTGCCAGAGAAAGCAAGAAGCCCCAGAGCGAGTCAGTTAAGATGGGAGATTTGCCTCTGACAGCTGACTTCCATCTTCACTTTGGGCTCTGGTTGTTCTTGGGCGTCTCCCTAACTGACTGATTGCAATGAGCCTCAGGGCTGTGAGCAGGGTTCATATGGCTATAGCACAGAGCTGTGCTCTTCAGGACTTATCGCTGCTTTGGACCCATTCACAAATTTGTGCAATACATTCTTATGGCTTATAGTGTCGCCCCTGCACGCCAGCCCTGAACTCTCCCCTTTCATTTCCCACTTCAGCCAACAGATAAACTGATGGAGCCTGAATGCAGATCAAAGGGAAACCTTTGCAAGGGGACCATCTCAAGGGCCTCCCCCCATCCTTGGCAACCCCAAATGGCTTTTCAAATCAACCCATTTCCAATGGAGCATTCTGAGTTGGACAGAGCAGGTGGGATTCAGCCTTCTCTGTTAGATCCCTTGAGAATAGGTGCAGGGTTAAGTCCCCCGCTTTGCACAGGGACCTTCTCACCGCAATTGCTTCACCTCCAGTGAAGTCATGCCATCTGCCCCACAAAGAGCACAGTCAGTGCAATTCCAGATATTTAATACAGAGACTTATCTTGAATGCTCAGTCGTTCTCCCTCTTCTCTGCTGCTTCTACCCCCACTGCCTGAGTCACATACAGTGGTGTATGTCACAGGGCGAGGCTCAAAGGCAGCACATGCACATTTCGGGAAGGCCTCTCTTTGGGTGGAAAGGTTCCTAAACATGGCTGTTGACGGGAGCTGAGCGG
The DNA here is from genome assembly GCF_965153285.1 of Podarcis tiliguerta. Taxonomy (NCBI): domain Eukaryota; kingdom Metazoa; phylum Chordata; class Lepidosauria; order Squamata; family Lacertidae; genus Podarcis; species Podarcis tiliguerta. The sequence goes on from NC_139539.1 coordinate 47,086,662, forward strand.
CAACTTCATTTCAGCTGCTTTCCCCATCAAGCACCTGGAGGTTGTCAACCACTTGGTCTCCTAAAGCAGGGTGAAGAGGCTGCCCAATGGCTTTGGGATTTCCAAGATCTAGACAGCCTCCCACAGTCTCCAAATTTGCCGAAGTTTTGCAAGGATGGAGAGCTGCGCTCTGGACCCCCAGCTTGACCCATTGGGTGGCCACAGTAATGGGAATCTGCCAAGCAGGCTCCGGAGAGGGGAAAGCAGGAGATCTGGGACATGCCACGCCACGTTCTTGTTTCTGCTGCGTCTTGGAGCAAGCAGGATGGGTTTCGGATGAGTGGGGATGTGGAATCCCACCTTGCCACCTCCCAAGGCTGTTGGTTCCCTTCTTGCATTTGGGTGCCACCAAGGTTAAAAGGTTTGGGTTTAGCTCCTTTTATGCTTTAACAAGAGCTTTCCTAGCAAAGAAAGACTGCATAACTAACCTCTCCTCTCTACTATGTTTCTTTAAAAATTCAGTTTTTATCTCTGTCATAGTCCCACCAAAAGAAAAAAAGGAAAAAGGGAGAGCAGAGGTTTCCAAAACAGGTCTGCCTGCTTACTAGAAAAATTATTTGAATTATGTCCTGAAAAAGCCTGGTAATGGTGGGAACCTCCGTTTTCTGTAAAAATAAATAAATAAATAAATAATTGTTTGTAGCAAGAGTTTATATATATATATATATAGATATAGATATATAAAAAAAATATTATTGAGCCATTTTAAAAAAGTCAACTTCCCCCACCCCACTCCCACAATACCGTGGCTAATTGGGGTTACTGCCATCTCTGGAGCTACTGTGGAGATGAATGTGATTTAATTTGCATGAAGGTGAACAAAAATCTTGGTTTCTAGGCCCACTTTGTAACATCCGATGGAGCAGGCTACCACCTACGGAAGCTTATGCCACCCTAATATTGTTAAGTCTCTGAAGGTGACACTGCCATTTCTGCTGCAGCGGATGAGCCTGGGCTGCTCTTCTGGTATTCATACCTGCACAGAGACTTGGGAGGAAAGTCCCACCCAGGAAAAGTAAGCAAAAGCGACAGCAGGATGCAGGAAAACCTAGTGAAGTCTGCTGGACCTGTGGCTGAGATGCTCACAAAGGTTCCCATGAGGGCGATCTGAAAAACCATGTCATTCCAAAGAAACGGAGGGCTGAGGAAAGACTGTGCTTCAAGAGCAATATTGGGAGATCAAGGTTTTCGACACTGGACTGTGGGCTCGACGGGAGGAAAGAAACAAAGCAATGCCATTACATACTGTGGCAGGTCGAAGAACGGTACCAGAGAATAGTGTTATGCCTTAAGGGATGTGGCTGCATCCTCCGTCTTGTTTCCCGGTGCCAGAACAATCACAGCAGCCCCACTAATTCAGCCCCTGCCTTATCCCTGCCGGATCCTCTCCCGCCTTCGCCCTGCGAGGCCCCCACAATGGGCGTGTCGGAGAAGACAGAACTGACAGAGTCCGCATCCGACATCTTCCGCTCTGCCTTCTGGGACCCTTTGGCCGCCTGCTTGGGGGAGCTGTTGGCTTTGCATTTGCCATTCTGGCCTTGCGCGTTGCCAGGCGCCATGTGCCGGTTCAGCCCTTCCTTGCCCCCGCCGGTGTTGTGGTTGGGCGTGGTGCTGAGCACCGAGGAGTTGATGCTGTCCTCGCGCTGGCTGGCCTGCTTCTCGCCGTTGCGGCAGCAGCAGCGGCAGGGGGTCAGGTAAAGGTAGATGAGCACGAGGATGACGCTCAGGATGCAGCCCACCAGCGTGGTGTAGGCGGTGTTGAGGGTGTCCGGGGTCCCGTGCAAGGAGTAGTTGTGGACCGTGACGTGCACATAGAGGGTCTCGTTGAACACCTGGCTGACCGCATAGCAGGTATATGGACCCATGTCCTCCACGCTGATGTTTCTGATCTGAAGGCTCCCGTTGGTCAGCATGGTCATGGAGCTGTTCTCGCCCTCCTGGGGGACACGCTCGTAGCGGGGGGTCAGCCACTCCCTGATCACCACCCCTCGCTGCCTCGTGTCGCAGTTGATGATCACCTCTTCCCCGCGATGGACCTCCAGCACTTGCTCCTTGAACTCGCTGCAGTTCAAGCCCCCTGGGCCACTGAGGCTGGAGATTTTGATGGTTTTGCTGTCTCTCTGGAGGAAGCACTTGAGCTCCTCCTTGAAGTCCGTGGCGGAGCTCAGCTGCCGCTTCTGCCAGTGGGTGAAGAGCTCGTAGAGCGGACACTGGCAGGTGAGGGGGTTGCCGTGGATGTAGAGGCCGTTCTTCACCCAGGCCGGGAGCTTGTTGACCTCGTCCACGGAAATATCCTTGATCTTGTTGCAAGAGAGGTCCAGCAAGGCCAGCTCCGGGAAGCCCCCCTCGTCCTTCTTCAGCAGCTCATGGGGGAAGCGGCTGATGGCGTTATGGCTCAGGTACAACTTCTGGAGCTTGCTCATCTCTTCAAAAGCCGTCCGGTCAATCTTGGAGATCTTGTTGCTGTAGAGCAGCAGCACCTCCAGCTTCACCAGGTGGCTGAAGTGGTTCTCCCCCAGCTCCTGGATGTTATTGGAGGAGAGGTCCAGGTACTTGAGGTGAGGGACATTGGTGAAGGCCTCCGTGGAGATGAAGGAAAGGCCGTTGTGGCTGAGGAACAGGGACTGCAGGTGGCGAAGCGGGGAAGGCGCCCACTCCGCCCGCAGGCGCGTCAGCTGGTTGTAGCTGAAGTCCAGGGCAGCAGCGTACGAGGGAAGGGGATGGGGGAAGACACTCAGGTTGGCCTTGGAGCAGCTGATGATGTTGCTGGCGCAGACGCATTTGCTGGGGCAGTGTGCCGCCGAGCCCCCTTTCCGGGCAAGGGCCAAGCTCAGCAGGAGCGCCAGCAGCCAAGGAGCGCCCCTGCAAGGTTGCGCCAGGCGACGTCGGGGCACCGAGGCATCCTGACCCCACATCGTCAGGCTCAGCCAGGGAAGGTCACGTCCCTGTCACAGAGAAGCAGGCGGGCGGGAACCATCGGGGGGAGCGCAGGGTCCGACCCTGGCGGCGGCGGCGGCGAGCGCGTGCTGACCGGGGCGATAGGAGGCGGCGCGCCCGCGGGGCTCATCCCCGGAGCCGCGCCTGCGGGATCCACCTGCTGCGGAAGGCGAAGGCCGAGCTGGCGGCGCCCGCTCCCTCCAGCCCTGCTGCGGAGCCGCCGAGCCCGCCTGGCGCTTTCCCGCCGGCTCCTCCCCTGCTCAGCATGTCCGCCGCGGAGCCCTGCAGGCGGCCACGCGGTGTTGCATTGCACCAAGCGCACAGCCTCCCCGAGCAGCAGCAGCGCCAACCAACCAGCCGGCCGGCCAGCCACTCACTTGTTCGCCGGCCCACGAGCTCCTCTCGGCTGCTTCTTCCCGGGGCGCTCAGCCCATCCCGGCTCGCGGGGGCCTCTCCTGCCCGACGAGGGCGCGATCGGGTCGGAAGGCGAAGCAGCCGCTGCTCTGGACGGAACCCGCGCAGCCCCGCCGCCGCCAAGTGGCGAGGAGGGGTTGCCCAGCCGGGCGTAGTGCTGCGCTTCCCGCTGGAAGTGCCCAGGGGGGCTTTTCCCGGTGCTGGATGGCGAGGAAGGCGGAGCCTCAGGCTTCCGGTGCGGGGAGAATCGGCAGTGAAGTGGAAAGCCCGACGAACAGGAGCACCAGCTCAGCCAGGCTGCTAGAGTGCAAGGAGGGAGGGAGGGAAGCTGGCTGGCTGGCTGCGCGCGCGCGTCTGTGCGCGCGTCCAATGAGAGCCTGCGATGCTCCTCCTGTACACCAGCTCCTGGCACACTCACACCCACCCACAGCCTGTCAGCAAAGGAGGCTTGGCCCCGCGAGACACAGTTACTGGAGAAGATTGCTGCCCCCTGCTACACGCACACCTCCCTCTCTCTATAGCAACGTGCAAGCAGCTGTGTGTTTTGGGGGGTGGGGTGCCGGTGATGTGTTCCCTAGATCTGCGAGGGGAGGCCAGTTGGAAAGGTGCCCCCTGGCCCTTCCGCCGGGTCCTCCCCGCCTGCGTTGCTGGCCCCGAGGTCCTCTTGGAAACCTCTCCTTGGCAGGCGCCGGAGAGATGACGAGCGAGAGCAGCCAGCGCTCCCCTCGCCAAGGCCGCGTCTGCGCGCTAGAGGAAGGGATGCTGCTGCTGCTGCTGCTTCCTCCTCCAGAAAAGAAAGCCGCTGCCCTTTGAATCATGCGATGATATTGTTTTGAGAAACGTGATATTTATTGAGGGTGGACGGTGGGGGGAAATGCAGGAATGAGGAAGCGCGCCTCGAGTCCGGCTTAGATGCTGCCTCTGAAAGCGCGAGTTCGAAGGGTTGGAGGCGAGCCACCCAACCAAGGAAGTGGGGCAGGCTTTGAACCGGCGAATTGGTGGCGAAGAAACCCCCGGCAAGAGTATTGAAGATCCAACGCAGGTATTGATGCTGCAGGAGGAGCGCAGGAAGCCTGCGCTGCGACGGGCTGCGTTAACGTGGAATCTACACACATATAAAACCCGTTTTGAAAATGCTTGTTTTTAAAGCGTTTTTAAAAATACAGTGAATTTTCCATAAGGCTCACCATCACCATCTAGTGTCACATTGTATATTGCACTTAAGGTAAAGGTAAAGGGATCCCTGAGTAAGTCCAGTCACAGACGACTCTGGGTTTGCGGTGCTCATCTCGCTTTACTGGCTGAGGGAGCCGGCGTTTGTCCGCAAAAAGCTTCAGGGTCATGTGGCCAGCACGACTAAGCCGCTTCTGGCTTAGTCATACCTTGGAAGTCAAATGCCTTGCGAGTCGAACGTTTTGGCTCCTGAACACTGCAAACCCGGAGGTGAGTGTGACGGTTTGTGAATGCTCTTTGGAACCCGAACGTCCAACGCAGGTTCCAATTGGCTGCAGAAGCTTCCTGCAGGCATTCAAGAAACAGGCATGACACTTGAATTTAAAAAATGGGGGGGAGGTAAGCCCCGCCCTGCATAATCGATCACATGACATGGTGTACGCACACCATTTGAATGGCAATGTCCATCAACTTTGAGAGGGCCCAGCCCCCTCAAATATTTTTATTGGGGGGGTGGAGGCTGAATGGACCTTGGCCCCTAGTGGTTGGACTAGTATTCAATACAAGAGTTGCCCCAAGTAGTAAATCTGCTTATAAGGGGGAATACTACCCCATCCAAACTGGGGGTTCACCTATTTCTAAATAATTTAAAAGATACCTGGAATTTTCTCCTAGATAACAGGCAAGCATAAGGGTGAGGTGAGAGAAAGGGTTAAGGCTGTTTTCGCAAGTGATGCTTAAAGTGAATTTGCATGCCCCACATTTACAATTCAAATCTAAACCTTAACATTGGCTGTAATTTCTTCATTTCAAGCCACAATAGAAGGCGTATCTGTAGTTACATTCATCCCTTTCTGCTATCTTTGCTTTTCAGTCCTTCTATTCTTTTTTTACATTGTCAGACCTCGGCCTGACAGGTCTGTGGGCTACAGACCTGTCCTTTTTCTTCACATTTTTGCTTAAACTGCAAAGCCCTGGGCACATAACACTATATACGCCAATAAGGAGAGCCGAGAGAGTGTGCATTCAATTTAAAATGGTGTTTGCCTACTTTTTATCCCTACTCAGCAAATCCAGGGCGTATTGGGGGGGGTAGTTTTGAGACCAAAGGGTGTTGCAAGGCCTGCCTCTCCCTTTGTGTCTTTTCAACATACATGTACAAAATGTGTCCCTTCGGACATGCAAAACAACAAACACAGAGCGACAACAACCACAACCACAAGTGTCGTGTGTGATCCTCCTGCCTGTGGTGGAATTGCCTACAGTGGCACACAGTGGTGTCGTACAGCGGTAAATGTGTATACTCAAATGCAATGTGTAAACCAGCCTTTATCATCTCTTGAAAGCATCAGGATTTGCATAGCAGGAAGGAAGATATGTGTTATCTCACCGGGTGTTTTCACAAATAACTCTTGAGAATGCCTTTCCAGTCTGGAATGTGTCATGAAGGCTGAATATTGTTAAGAAGGTACAGAAGGGAGAAGTGAACTATTTTAAAATGGAATGCTCTTGTCAACCAGGCTCCTTCATTTGATTTACAGATGCTGAAAATGCAAAAAACAAAACAAAAAAACTTACGCGCAGTGTGCGAAATGGCCTCCCTCTCATTACACCGAGACTTCCCATTCCAGCTCAGGAACTGACAGGTCTTCACCATAATAATTTTCGCTGCCACAGCTTCTGAACTGAATTTAATACAAGCGCTAGTAGGCAAAGAGCAGGTGCCCTATCTTGTACCACATACGAAACCTTCATCAGCATTTATTATTCATCATGCATTTGTTAAAAGTAATTTATTGGCCACCTTTCCAGTTTGCCTAGAGCAGTGTACAAGAAAAAGGAAACACTTACAAAAAAAATCTGCAAAGAACAAAATAAACCACATGGATAAAGCAAATATACCAGCCTGGTGATCTGGAGGTCAAATGGAAGTTGTTTTGCAAGCCCTATAAAAGGCGAATAGAGAAGGAGAGTGACAGACTTCATGGTGGATGCTAGGCTTGGTGCCAGACTTTAGTGCAGGGGTCAGCAATTTTTTCAGCAGGGGGCCGGTCCACTGTCCCTCAGACCTTGTGGGGGGCCGCACTATATTTTGAGGGGGGGGGAAGGAATAAATTTATATGCCCCAAAATACCGGTAACCCAGAGATGCATTTTAAATAAAAGGACACATTCTACTCATGTAAAACACGCTGATTCCCAGACCATCCATGGGCTGAATTTAGAAGGCGATTGGGCCGGATCCGGCCCCCAGGCCTTAGTTTGCCTACCCATGCTTTAGTGGCTATTGTCATGGTGTTACCAATGGGACCTGATCCAGCACCAACTTGGGGCCCTGCCTGGTACTGCTGCCCTCAGAGCCCCAGGTGGTGTGGTGCGGCTGCTGCTGCTAGTCACCTCACTGTCTCCTCCCCACAGATGTGTTTTCCTTCTGGGGTTTTACTATGGAAGCGGCACTGGTGCTTGACTCTGCCTATAATTGGAGGCTGCCAGAGCCTCCAGTATACAATGTCTGGTGTCAATATTGTGTGTTGTTTCTTAGAAAATCTTTAAAAAATAAATAAATCCTACACACTCAGTGGAAGGAGACATTTTAGGAAGCTCCTGTCATTGTCATGGGTGTGGCCAATCCTAGCTATATCTACTCAGAAGTAAATCCTACTGAATTCAGCGGGGCTTATGCCCAGGTTACTGGGATTAAGGCTGCAGCTAACATGGTCCTATCACCAGACATATGGTGGTTGGTCACTGTGAGAACAGGATACTGGACTTAGATGGGCCATTGGCCTGATCCAGCAGGCTCTCCTTATGTTCTTATGATATTGTAATAATTCCTCTCAGCATCTGCTACAAGGGTTTTTGCATGTACAGCATGTACAAATGCTTCGGGTTACAAATGTTTCAGATTACACTCCACTAACCCGGAAGTTGTACTTCGGGTTTTAAGAACTTTACTTCAGGATGAGAACAGAAATTGCGCGGCGGCAGCGGGAGGCCCCATTAGCTAAAGTGGTACCTCAGGTTAAGAACAGTTTCAGCTTAAGAACGGACCTCCGGAACAAATTAGGTTCTTAACCAGAGGTACCACTGTATAGCTTCTCCCCCTTCTAAATAGGAAAATTATTAGCAGATTCTCAAAATCTTTGTGGTACTATCTCCAGTTGCACATTTAAATAATATATATATAAATCAATATTTCCATTATGGGAGATTGAGCAGAGGGTGATGAGAGAACCATAGATTCCCAATCTCTGTAAAAGATGGGTATTTAAATTGCCATAGTCTAATGCCCCAGCTTGTCCTTCACACTGGGTGGTGATTATCTTCATTTTAATCACTCCAATGGACTCCCAAAAATATTTTAATAAGGAAGCACATCTGTTGACCGATGATTCCCTGTATGAAATCCTTGCTAATCTTTGCTGTCCCTTGTAGACTTTTGCAATGGAGTGTCTGACTGAGGAATTAAATAAGCTCACACCGTCCAACAGACAGCTGGTGGTGGTGCTCTGATGACCCACTGCTGGATAAATCTGCTAAACGGATAAATGTGCATATATGTGCATGCCACCTACCGGTGCTGCTGTGCATACCATGAAATAATCTTCTTAAATGAAACACCCGGCAGAAAGATAATTGAAGTGGTTCCCCTGCACTAGAGGGCTGAAGACTGAATCGCATTAAGAGTAATTGCTAATGCCTGCCTGTGTGCGCATGCTGTGTCCTGGGAATTATTGACTGGAAGTCCCAAAAATCCAGTTCACTAGTAATCATCTGAACAAGCAACGTGAGTGGTTCTTGCACAATAAGCCACACTTTTATGTGTGAACCACCCAGTAAACTTTTTATTAATAAGACATATAGAACTATTGTATGTAACGACCTCAGCCCAGTGTACCTGAAGGAGAGTCTCCACCCCCACTGTTCAGCCCGGACACAGAGGCCCAGTGCTGAGGGCTTTCTGGCGGTTCCCTGACTGCGAGAAGCCAAGTTACAGGGAACCAGGCAGAGGGCCTTCTCAGTAGTGGCACCTGCCCTGTGGAACGCCTTCCCACCAGATGCAAAGGAAATAAGCAACAATCTGACTTTTAGAAGACATCTGAAGGCAACTCCGTTTGGGGAAGTTTTTAATGTTTGATGTTTTATCACATTTTTTATATTCTGTTGGGAGCCGCCCAGAGTGGCTGGGGAAACCCAGCCAGATGGGTGGGGTATAAATAATAAATTGTTGTTGTTTTTGTTAGCATTGCACAGACAGTAGGATATTAGACTCTTAATCTCAGGGTTGTGGATTCGAGTCCCATGTTGGGCAAAAGATACCTGCATTGCACAGGGGGTTGGACTAGGTGACACTCGTGGCCCCTTCCAATTCCCTTCTATGATTCTAGGTAAACAAATACCACTTTCTTGTACCCAAGACAATGATGGGATCACTAGGAGATCTTCTAGGAGCAGTTAGTGATATTACATAGAGCTTCAGGATATCAGGCTATTAGAGAGCTCCTGGCACTCATGATGGGGTAAAGAAGGACAACACAAACTGTGCTGGATGTTAAATTTCTATCAGAGCAGTGGAACCTTCACAGCAGCCGTGCAGTTCCTCTGACCATATTAAAGTGCCATGCAGCATGCACACAGCTGTGAATGAACAGTGAATCTTCTGAGACCAGATGTTCGGAGCCTGAGAACAGACAGCAGGAGAATGAAGAGCACAGCTGCTCATTCACATAAAGTGATCCACATGATATTAGCAGACACTCTTGTCTGCTGAGTATCCCGTTATGTGCACCTGCAACTAAGCGCTGGTAATCTTTACCTTCCTTTACCTCTGCCTTTCTCTTCCTCTTTTCCCCCGGAAGTCGCTCTATTCCTTGGCTCTCTGTCCTCTTTTTAGCTGCAAATTTTCCTGAAGTTCTTTAGTCCAAAATGAGAGGGGAGAGAAGTAAGGCGGCAGAAATAGGAGAAAGAGGTTTTGGTGACTGACGAAAAAAGATCTCCAAGCTGAAAGAAAGCACACCATTTGAATGAACCATACATAAGCCCCCAGTATCATCACCCCCTCCTCCTGCAACCCACAGTCCCCATTGCCACAACAGGACACTTGCCAAATAACACAAAATCTGCCGATTGATTTTGTGCTTCCAGCTGAATCATTCTGATGACTTAAGGCCTGCAAAGTTTTATGAGCAAAGCCTCCAGGGTGGTTCTGAGGTTTAGGAGACCCAGGAGGATGTTGGCAAAACATAAAGGATTTGTAGGCAAAGATTTTAGCAAGAGTGTTTCAATAAAGCTTGAGCCACTTGAAAACAAATTATTTGCCCCAACATAGCTCAGACTTGAGGCCATTTGTTTCACAGTTCTGGTTGCCTCACCTCAAAAAGAACATTGCAGAGCTGGAAAAGGTTCAGAGAAGGCCAACAACCATGATCCAAGGGATGAAACAATTTCCCTATGAGGAAAGGTTGCAACACTTTGGGCTTTTACATTTAGAAAAAGGGTGATGGGGGCACATGATGAAGGTGTATAAGATTGCGGAGAAAGTGGAAAGAGAAGTATTTCTTCCCATGAGCTTGGAGCCATCTATGAAGCAGAATGCTGGAAGAAAAGAAAGTACAGTGGTACCTCTGGTTAAGAACTTAATTCATTCTGGAGGTCCGTTCTTAACCTGAAACTGTTTTTAACCTGAGGTACCACTTTAGCTAATGGGGCCTCCTGCTGCCGCTGCACGATTTCTCTTCTCATCCTGAAGCAAAGTTCTTAACCCGAGGTACTCTTTCTGGGTTAGCAGAGTCTGTAACCTGAAATGTCTGTAACCTGAAGCGTCTGTAACCTGAGGTGCCACTGTAATTCTTCTTACAGCCCATAGTTCAGCTGTGGAATTTGCTACCACAAGAAGTAGATGGACACCAAGGGCTTTAAAAGAGGATTAGACAAATGGCAGGATCCCGAAGGACATGCTCTATGGGGAGCTAGCTTCTGGCACCAGGCCAATTGGCCGACCAACTCCACGCCACAAAGACGCCTGCCAATGTGACAAGAAGGCTGGCAAGATCGGCCCTGCCATGTGGGTATTCCTTGCAGATGACCCCAATGTCTGGAGACAGGCAGTCAAGTTGTGCATCCATAGCAGTGACCAGAGGAGAAATGACCGCTAGGAAGAGGGCAGAGAGAAGAAATGCCATGGTGCATCTGCAGCAGCACAACCAGATGCCTTCATCTGCCCCAGCTACAACAAAACATGTCTCTCCTGTATCAGTCCCTACAGCTTCAGAAGTCGCTAAAACCTCCAACAGCTTGGAGGCGCACTCCTCCACTGTCTGCTGAGACAGACAGAGGCCAGCCAACCAGATAAATGCATGAAGCTATCAGCGGCTTTGAGCCCCAATGACCTCCATGCTGAAGGCAATTTAGCCTCTGAATACCAGTTGCTCAGAATCCTAAGTGCGGCTGCACTCAGGACTTGTTTCAGGGCTTCCCAGAAGCATCTGGTTGGCCACTGCGAGAGCAGGATGTTGCACTACATGCACCTTCAGCCTGATCCAGCAGGGCTCTTTTTGTGTACTTAAGTAGGATGCTTAGCACAGGCTCAAGGTACCCAAGTAGGATGGGAGATCCATTGATACTGTTTTTATTTGGTCAAGAAATACTACTGTGTGAATCATCCCAGTGTAGAGGCCTTTTTCCTGTTTAAAAGCTTCAGGAGAACTCTGGGGTCCCGCCAGCCCATGTCTCCTTCAGATCTTTGTGTCCTCCTTTCCAGGAGATGGCCTCCAGTTCTCCTCCCATACTTTCTTCTTTGGCTTCCTGTCTTCCACACACCCCAGTATTCCTTCTCCTGCTTTTCACCCCCCCCTTCTCCTCCCGCTTTTCTCTCCCTGTACTTTCCTTGCCCTTGCTCTATATTTTCTCGTTCACTGTCTCTTGCACTTCTCTGTCTCTTTCGATTTACACAGACGCCACCCTTCTTCTTTCCCTGGCACCTCCTCCTTTGGGGCTCTGCACCCACCCCCCATTTCTATTCCCTCCTCCTCCTTTGGATTCATCTACAATCCATCCTTTCCTTTTCTCTCCTCCCCCCACCCCTTTATCTCTCCTCCGCTCTCAAGGTCACCCTTCTCTGCAGTCTAATAAATGTCACTTTCTCTAAGGCCTGCCCTGAATGCGAGGATTTGCCTCCAGTGAAGCAGAACAAACTGAGATGAGAAAGCCATTCATCTATATTGACTAAATCCATCCCTGTTTGAGGGTGGGTGGAGGGAAAAGCACAGGGGGTGCCATCTGGGAAGCTTTAGGAATAGGAGGGCACATTATCTTCAGAGCCCAGACTGTTTACCCCTCCTCCCCAAGCTTTGGGTTTGGATCCCAGCCCCGTAGATCTTTTCCTGCTTTCTAAGCTGTTTGGATACCAAAGGAAACCCCTGGGAGTCTAGCTCTGCCTGTTGTTCATCGTGTTATGTTATCAGCAGGCTCCTGATTAGTGCACAGAATAAATAACAGTGAGATAATTATCTCCCTGATCACCACTCAGCTGGAGCAAAAGAATCTGCCAGAGAGTTGGGATAAGAGGAGAACTGCTGTGCCTCTCCAGGGGACCTGTGCATTGCCATGCTAAAGTTTCAGAGCACTGAGAGAAGGCTCTGCCTTTTTATCCTCCCTCCTCAGAGTCAGTTCCATCATCCACAGCACAGCTGCATGGGACATTTTTACTGGTGTGGAGAATAAATAGATGGGCAGAGCCAACGGTGGATCTTGGCCAGCCTGCTGCCAACCACCATTTAAAAAACAACAACAACACAATAATTAAAGAAATATCCACAATATTGGGAGTCACATTTTAGTCTAAATTCCATGTTGGGCATCCTTCAGGATTCCCCCCCTTGGCCCAAGTATTAATTCAATTTCAGGAGTGTAAGTGGGTGAAATGAAATACATTATCTTTCAGGTGAAAAGATCAGGGTAGAGAAAAGGATGTTCAGACACATTTTTGAATACTTCAGCAGGTATTAAAATATTTTTTAATCTCTGTACAGGAATCCCTATTCCTGCATGTTACATTTTTGGCAAGAAAATAGGTATTCTGCGCTCTCTCTCTCTCTCTCTCTCTCTCTCTGTCTGTGTGTGTGTGACTAGTGACAGATAAGGAGAAAGTGCAGCTCAGCAGGCAGGATTAGAGGATGGATTATGTAAAGTTAACAGGGACCAGAAATTACAGGAGGAAGAGTTAGTACATTGCTCTCCATCCCAACCCCTCGGCTAATCCCCCTGGTGATCAAAAACACGGAAATATGCTACCCTTGACTGGGATGTGAAAGTTGGCTGGTTTTACATCGAGCAGATGAATCCAGAGTATTAGAAGACAACTAATCTGAACTGCAGTGTAACCTGCTGGGAAGGAAGCACCAGCATGAGACAGCGCGGGGAATTTATTTGGTGTATCCTTAAGCACCACTGAGATTCTGGCTGCATGAACAGGTTAGGGTGTGTATGAGACTGTCAGCATCCCCTTGTGACTATCAAGAGTAGCTCTTTTTTTAAATATTCAGTGTAACGTGGACAAGGCAGTGGAACTTGTTGCATGGAGCAGCTACTGCTCCACCAACATTTAAACCTTTTCTTGCTCTACGTTTGAGGACCAAACTACAGTACACATGTATATTACTGTAGCCCAAGGGTGGGGAAAATTCAGGCCCCAGGGACTGAACTACTATGAAACTAATGAAGCTTAAGAAGCTTCAGGGACCCAATCCCAGAGGAATCCAGAAGAGACTTTAGTCCACATTGCTTAAAATTTTGGAGTTGAGCAGACCCAAATTAAGTCACACGACTCAAATTGATTGATTTATTTTTTTGGTATATATTTTAACAATCCCCAAATTTGAGTCGGTAGCACAGATGTTGTAAAGGTGGAGCGTTACGGTATGTTGGCTGTTCTACTGTGACTAATGTAATTGTCTTCCCTTTTTAACAGAGGTAAAGACCCTAGAGAAACAACAGTGAGTTCACAAAAGTACTTAAGTGAATTCTCAAAAACGGAAAGTCATGGAAAATTTGTGGTGGTCTGTTGTAGAACAACCCCATTGAAGAAGATAAGTGGTTAGCCAGACCTTGTTGCTGGTTGTGAATGGGCCCCCCAAAAGTAGGTCCACGACTGTCAGGCCCAGTGGTCAAATATGGCCCTCCATCCAAGCTTCTTCATCTGAGTCTTGAAACTCCTCCACGGCCCTTTTGCCCTTCCTAGGCTACACATCTCACCAGCCCTGCTCCATGCCCTCCTCAAGTGGTTTTGCCTGGCTGGAATGGGTCCATAGAATCACATTCTATGAGATATACCAGCAGGCTTGGGGAAATCGCAAAGTTTGCAGAAGTAGAGAAAAATCCCAAGGAAGAAACCTCAGAATGGTGCAATGAGAACTAAGTGTTGCACATGCTCAGTGAGCTTGGTATGCTGAATGTTGCAAGGGGAGTGGAAAATCGGAGAGTGAACGGAATGGAGCAATATTCGGAAAGAAGGTACAGCCAGCTGGAACACAGTGCCCTTGAACTGTGGCAGAGATGGGGAGCCGGTGGCCCTCCAGATGGTTCTGGACTCCAATTTCCAACATCCCTGACCATTGACCAAGCTGGTTGCGACTGAATGGAGAGTCCAATAGCATCTGAAGTCTGGAGAGCCAAAGGTTCCCCATCCCTATTTTATATGCTGTCGCAGAGGTAGCCAATCGTATGTCGTCAGGCTGCAACTCCCCTCTGCTCCAGCCAGCATGGACGGTGGGAGTTGTAGTCCAACAACATGTGGGAGGTCAACACATTGTCGACCCTCAAACTATAGGCAGCAGTTCCGCCTTATTCATTCTCAGGGATTTCTGCTTGGATAAACTGTCTTCTGACTATCCTTCTAGGTTGCCATTTGGTTCTCTTGCATTTGGTTCACACAAGGTATATTTTACTTCCTACAGGGAAAACAGGCCCATTCTGCTCTAAGGCCTGTGTCTGGCTCCTCACCATTTGCCTGCTCCACGCCTGATAATGCCTCTGGTGCTCACAAATGAGGAGGCCCTGTTATGCCATAATTCTGCACTTGGTTGAGGGTTCCCCCCCCCAATCACTGAATATTTAAGCTGCTTAGTGTTCCTTTTTAAACAGTCACTGTCTGTGACACTTTTTTTTTTTTTAAATGGTCTTCAGTCCCATCTTAAGCAAGGATTCTGTTGCACCCCTCCTGCGCGGAGCCGGTTGCCATGGCAGTGCTGCATTGTTACTAGGTTGCTGTCATCTGTTTTCAGGATCCTGCTGGGTAAAACGGTGTTGATAAAAAGGTACTGGCTCATGTATATATAAAAGGAGGGCCTCAAGTCAGCTCCATCTTTTAAGCGAAGAGGTGAAGGTACAGAAATGGGCAGGGGGCGGGGCGTTCAAACAAAACGAAAGGGGCCTGAAATGCATGTGTGGGAGAGCGGATGAGAGTCTCTGTCAAATTGTTCTTGGAAGTCATTTAGGTGTTAGCGACTGCTGCCTGGCTGGCAGAGCGGGGAAAATACCACAGCCTCAAGCTCTCCTGTGCAATCCGGAAAAAAACACTTTCACACTAGCATTAGGATTTTTAAAATGCTCCTAAAACGGCTGCAAAGCTTCTGCGCCAAGAATAGTAAGGATTGGTAAGCAGGTGTTTGAAGAGCCATCACTCACAGTGCTGTTGCGGGTTGATGTGATGGAACACAAAGCCACAAGTCTCCTTTCCTGAGGTATTTTCTTTTCTGTGCAATGTACATCTGGAACTGGACTGACCCAAGAGTTACAAAAAGTCTCCTTATGGCTGAGAGTCACAGCTCTTGCCTCTGAACCAAGTTGTAAAGGTAAAGGTACCCTTGACCATTAGGTCCAGTCGTGGACGACTCCGGGGTTGCACGGAGCTCACCCCGTCATGGGGATTTGAACTGCTGACCTTCCGACCGGCAAGCCCTAGGCTCTGTGATTTAGACCACAGTGCCACCCACGTTGTATCTTGGTGTAATAAGTACTTTTCAGTTCTTGTTTAGCCTCCTGATTGGTGTGCCCTCTAAGCTTCCTATGACAACCCCCTTCTGTTTCGGTCTTTTGCAGCCAGGCGAAGGCTACGTGCCAATACGTTGCTAGTGGGGGCTGGAGGCCCAGGCCCACCATTACAGCAAGGATCCTTGCCCCTTCAACCTCCCCCACCCACTTCTAGGGGTGCAATATTTCCTTCCCTTTGCAAACCAATGGAGACATTGCTGACTCCATTGATTTACACGATTGAGAAGGTTCACACCCAAAATTAGCAGTCAAATATAGAATATAGAAATCAAATTTCAAATCTTGTCAAATCAAATACTGACACCACACACAAAATATATAGTCACCATCTGAGCCTTGGGTGAATCTGTTGAATAAGATTCGGCACTAGTATTTGCAGAGACTTGCTGCCCAGGGGCGGGGAAGAGCAGGGCGGGAGGGAATTCATTTGAGCTCTGTTCAGGTTTATATTCCAACTACTGTACTGCAACCTTCTCCTCTTGGCACTAGCTCCAAATTGGCCCAGAAGTCCTTGCTAAATGATAATGCTTCCTTTCCTCTGGATTTCCACATCCTTTCACCACTCATTTGCTCTCTCCACTTATTTTATCTTGCCTATAGTTGGCTGCAGAGCCTGTTGGCTGCCCGCCCTTCTTGTAATCACTCCTTTAGGTCCCAAAAATTATATTCAGCAAAACCTTCTTTCTCAAATGCTTGCTATTTTCCCAAGGAGAAGCCCAGTCTACCAAACTCTCCCCAGCAACAACATCACTATTTTTCCATCTCTGCCTCCCCACCCTCCTGCTCCTCCTGCATCACCAATTATTTTGCAGCAATCAGAAAGGAAAGAGAAATAGGCACCTTCTTTTCTCCTACCAGTTCAGAAAGAATTGTCTCTCCACTTTATTGACTGGGTGGCAGCCTTAGCAATGAAAAACAACAGCCACAGGAAACCAGAATGACCTTCCAGAGCAGAGCTGCTTCATCCCAAGAAGAAACAACAAATGCTAATAAATGTAGGAGGTTTGCATGGTGCTGTGTCTGCTTCTAGATCCTTGCTAATTTATGTTTTCATGTACATATAGTTTGAAGAAAACCTCATTGCTCTAAACTGAGTCTCATGCTTGCTGGAATTTCTACAGGTAATGGAGACTTAGTCAGAAGTGACTACATTTGCATATAGAATATATCAGGGGTGCCAGAGGGCCAGATTTGATGAAGTGAACATGTGTGAGGGCCGACCAAAGCTGTTGAGCTTTTTTTAGGATTGAAGTTGTTTTAAATGCTCCTAAAACTGCTGAAAAGCTTCTGTATCAAGAATGGTAAGGATTGGTGAGGATTTTACCCCAGGACATATACTGCCACAGGGGCCGGATTAAATCAAACAGACTTTGGACATGCCTGGAATATATAGTTGGTAACTAGGATTTCAATGGTTCAAAAATGGAGGACTTACAGAAATGAGAGCACTATGATACATGTGCATATTATTCAAGAATCAAAAAGAAAGTATGTTTCAAAAATACTGTTTTCACTAACATGCACATTCAATGGATGACCAGTTAATTAATTAAAACTCAAGAGTTAATCAAGTAATATTTTTTTTAAAAAATCAAGTTGCAGCTCTAATGATCAAGTTTTTGCTGCTGCGTTCTTCCTAAAATGGCATGGCTCTTGGTCAGCTATGCAGAAAGCAACAATGCCCAGTGTTTACTTCAGTGGTGGCCAAACTTGGCCCGCCAGCTGTTTTGGAACTACAGTTCCCATCATCCCTGACCGCTGGTCCTGTTAGCTAGGGATGATGGGAGTTGTAGTCCAAAAACAGCTGGAGGGCCACATTTGGCCACCACTGGTTTACTGTATTGAACTTCTCTAGGGTATATTAGATCTGTTTGGGAGGTGGTGGTGCCATTAACTTGAGAATGGGTCTCACCGAGTGCTTCAACAGTCCCTCTGCAAATCTTTCAGGAACTGGATGTTCTCCAGCATCACGTCCAAGTCTCTACACTTTATCCACTCTAGGGACTTCAGTCTGTGCTGACGGTTGCTTCCCACTGTTACAGATGCCTTTAGAACCAGAACAGGTTATGCAGTCCTTCAAACAGACAGCTTATTCCTTTCAATAGGAACTGCCATGTAAAAAGATGTCTGTTTTTTTAAAGACCACTACCAGTGCTATCACATCCAGCCATTAATGCAGATAGCTACCATGCAGGTATTCCTGTGAGTTGCACCACAAATTGAATCTAAGCAAGGTCTGATTTTGCTGCCCCTCATCTTGCTTCTCCTGCTCCAACCACATCTTCACAAGGCTACCATAAATCCTTGCAGTGACTTTGACTTAGGCCTGACCACCCTTATATCCAGAAAGAGAAATAATCACTAATGTACTGCTTTGCACTAAAAATCTCTGCCCAGATAGCAATGATAGGTGGGTGTGGAAGTTCCCTCTGCCTGCAAAAGTATCTGTATTAATTTCCATGGCTGGACCGGATCCTGTGTGCAAAGAAAGAAATGCAGTTCAGACCCCTCCTCTACAATTCACAGAAAGGACCCTATAGAAAATAACTGAACTGGGCTGCATACGTTTGGCTCATGCATGTGCAATATTTATGACTGAATCAGTCATAAATGCAGAGTGTTATCACATCTAGAGTGAGGATACCCAACATGATGCTCTCCAGATGTTGCTGGACTGCAACTCCCCTCACCCCTGACCTTGCGGTTGGGACAGGAGTGTTGAAGTCCATTAACACCTGGAGGGTACCAAATTGGCTACCCGGATCTTGATACTCTATTCAGTTATCTATCTCTGGAAGTCAATGAAAGGTCAACATTTTAGATGTGTGTGTGTGTGTGTAAAGCTTAAGGCATCCAACCACCAAGCTGTGACATAACAAGCTTAAGGGGATGATCACTGCCGATTACAGGATTCTAATTAAATGGAGTATCCAGCTTGGGTGTGGATAATTCCTGTTATGTAAAAAAGACACCCACTCCTGCTTACCTCTCTCTCCCTAACCTCTTTTGTAAGCTAGAGTTGCTTTCCAGCAGCAGGGGTGTTATTTTTCAGCTGAGAAGGTCAAGACTGACTTTCCAGGATGAGCCAGACACCAATATCCACAAGAGATCAAAAGGTGCAGCAGCACACAGAGTTGCTTTGCAACCTCATTGACAAGGATACGAGACCTTTCTTTCCTTCACCTCTGGGATCAGGTACTCTCTGGAACTAAGGCCTGTTCACGTGATCAGTTATCCCGAGAAAATAATCATTGGACTTTCCTAAACCTTAAATCTATTTACATTCCAAAAGGTGGGCAAGCTCAGGGGCTGCGGAAGTGTTTCTTTTTCCACCCAGAGCAAATTATCATGAATCTTAACGACAGCAGGGTTGTTTCCTCTGAAATGCAGAGGTGGGCACAGTTTGTGGTATCTATAGCATAGAGCAGGGGTCTTCCAACCTTCTTGAGCCTGGGGACACATTTGGATATTTAGGAAACGGACATGGGCAGCACAAAGTACCCATTTCATTGGAGAAAAACTGGTGATGCTCTGCTCAGCCCCAAAATAGGCAAAATCAAAAGCAAGTTAAACACAGGGGGGAAAACAGGAAATGCTCCCCTAGATAGACACCCCCCATCCAACCAAAAAGCCAAAACATCTCATTTTTAAAGAAAGAATAAAAACTAGGAGGGAGGCCAGGGGGCCATGGCAAGATACCAAAGACATAGAGATGCACAATGACCCGTGAATAAACCAGGATAGTCAGCAAAGGGCATGTGAGTGAAACACAATGGATTTCCTTGTTCATGTAGGTAGGGCTGTTGTCTCAGGATTGTTCTCTGAATTTTCATTGTGTAAATTAGCACTGATCTACACAGGAAGCTGCCTGTCCATATAGCCCAATTTTGTCTGCTCTGACTGCCAGTGACTCTACAGGGTGTCAGGCAGAGGGTTTTTTTCTAGCCAAATCTTTTAATGGGAGAGGCCAGGGATTGAGCTTGGAACCTTCTGCATGAGCTCTGCCACTGAACTATGTCCCCCCCCCCCCCACGTATTTTTAAGAGCAACTGGGAATTGCAAAGAGCAAGAGGAAATCATTGCAACTGTTAATCGAAATATCAAAGTGCTTTCATTATAGATTAAAAATAATGTATGCTTCCTCTTATTATTGTTATTATGATGGACAACAGCATTAGCTCTCCACCCCAGTTGAACTTGTGTGAGCACCAACAAACAGGCAAAGAGCTCTTTCCAATTTCTTCTCCCCAACAGAAACTCGGGCAAAGGTCCAAACTAAATGGTTTTTAAAAGTATCAACAGCAGTTTTGGGGGGGGGGGCAGGGGGATAGGTAAACCTCTCTCCAGACCATGGGTCCAGTCCAAACTAAGGCCCTTGCCGTAGCTATTGATACTCTATAAATATCCTCTGAACCAGCATTTTCTCCTTATATTATGGGGTATGGTTATACTAAGTCTCAAAAAGCAGCTGAGGTGCAGAACAAACATAATTGCTATTCTCATGGACAGAGGGAGGGATGCAGTTTGTTTGTGTGTCCACAGAAATTGACTGACCAATGAATTTGAAGGCGAGGGGGCCACCATTTCCTAAGCCCTGGTGTCTTACTTCAGTCATGGTACAAGGTTTGTGGTGGCGGCAGCATTTCCCCTTTTCCAAAACAAAAGCAAAAATCCTGTCCTTCTCTTTAGCATTAAACATCACCACCCCATTCCTACCACTGATGTTACCTCTATGCCTGCAGAACCAAAGCACTGAGGGTACATCCTATGGTCCTTCAGCAGTGTTTAGCCAGCTTTAGAATGGCATCCAGCATAAATTTATAGCACATGACTTCCCCCCAAAGAATCATGTATATTCCCCTGCATGGAGCTACAATTCCCAGTACCCTTAACAAACTATAGTTCCCAGAATTCTTTGGAGGAAGTCGTGTGTTGGACGTGCTTCAAATGTACAGTGTGGATCTGCCCTAAGTTGCATGGCAGGCCTTTCGCCTATCCATATAATAGAAAAAGCAAATTGCATTAGCTAGAAAGGTTTAAAGTTCCTTTAATTTCATTTAAGGCCGCATCTCTAACTTTGTTTTTCTCCCTCACCTTCTAAGAAATTAGACATTCAAGAAAGGGACCTCTTTTAGTTAATTAATCAATTACACTGATGCTTTTGATCATCTTAAAAGGAACCTTAATAATTCAAACAGCAATTTTTAAAGAAAATTATTTCTAATGCAAGTGCTTGGAAAAAATAGCAATGACTAGCACCATCTTAAAAGAGCATTCTAAAAAACAAAGGCAGTTTTCTTCAGCATTGCTTTCATGTGCATGCAAATTATATGCACATTTAATTGGTTAATTAACCAACTAAAATGCATGCAATTAATTGACTAGTCTTTTTATTTCTAATGAGTTCACAGCCCTAGTTTCCTTGCCTAAACACTTTTGCCTGTTTTCCCAGGTAAACAAACTCATTGTATGAAGCATAAAATATCCAGACATGACAGCCAATCCAACCACATTGCTTAACACATTGTGTTATCAGAAGAAGCTGCCCTCCAGGTATTTGTACCGGGGCAAAAAACAGCCATAGTGATAGGATTCCAGAGTGGGACCACCACAGTGCAAAGGTTAAATCTTCACTCTTCCCTCCCCCACTTCTCACTGTCCTGAGCCCCCTGTCTACCCCATAACTAGATACAGCGTCCTCTAACAGAAATAATCAAACCATTGAATTTCAGACCTCTAATCAGCCTGACTTGCAAACCTTTGATCAATGGTTGCAACCAAATCCCAGAAATTAAGAAATGGCAGGAACTGAGCAGCCACACCCCACTCATTTAATTCTTGCCTGACTGCGTATAGCAACCTTCTTTAACCTGGTGCCCTTTAAATGCTATTGGACTGCAACCCCTGCCACCCCAACCATTGGGCAGGCTGGCTGGGGCTGATGGGAGTTGTAGTCCAAAACAATAGGAGGGTGAAGGACGATGTATGGCCTCTTGTGACATGTTTGCAGAGAGTAGAACAGGGGTGGGGACCCTTTGGCCCTCCAGCTGCTTCTGAACCAGTGCTATATTTTTTTCAGAAGAAAGGTGCCAGAACTCACCATGAGCACCTTCCTGTTCCCTTATAATGGCGCCCACCTGAGAGGTGCTGGAACTGAGTTCTGTTGAGTTCTGGCTGGGGAAAAAGCCCTGTTCTGAACTACAACTCCCATCAGCCCTAGCAAGCAGGGCCAATGGTCAGGGATGATGGGAGTTGTGGTTCAGCAATATCTGGGGGCCCCCTAAGATTCCCAACACCTGGAACAGAGAATGGACTCCTTTAAATGAGCCTGCTTCTAAGGTGGGGAAAGGAAACTACCACTCCTTATCCCTGGATTTTTTTTATAACTTTCCATTCTGCCACTACTTAATTCCACAGATGGAAGTGAATTAAGAGCCCATTCCGTCTCAGAAAAATTAAAGTGCCATCTTAAAGCAGCCTAGAGTGGAAGATCTGCAGCGTTTTCATGCCCGGCAGTGCTTTGTTGCTCTGCAGTCAATTGACCTCCGAGTTATCAGTCTTCCCTCTCTCCAAGAAGTGTGGCTCCCCACCGTCAGGGGTGAGAGGAATGAGAAGGGAAGAGAGCAGGTTCCCTTCCCTTCCTCTGGGCCACTCTGCGCCTTCACAGCTGCTGGGAAATCCATGCTGAAGGAGATTATGCAGGTCCTTCCCACAGCGGGGAGGCACCCATGGAGCTGTGAGGAAAGCTGTCAAGAGGGTGCAAAGAGGTGGCTGAGGGGGGAAGCACAGCAGCAAAGTACCGCAGGAGGGAGGGCGGCAGAGTCTTTGCAGCAGAGGCCTGCAGCTGCTGTGAGCCTCGCCAACCAGTAATTACAAGCTTCCACTCTCAGCTCCAAAGAGTACATAGGCCGCCTAAGTAGGAGGAGAGGTGCATGAGGGAGGCCTGCAGCTCCCAGGGATAAGGCTGACAATTCCTGCTGTCTTTGCTTCACAGAGATGCAGGCTGAAGAGAGGGGCAATTATAGCCGGGACAGACAGCAGGGATGGGGAGTGCTTTGAGGCAATATAAGGGCTGGTTGTGTGCCGTGCACAGACAGAAATAACAGCTTGTGTGGGATGGTGGCAGGGGAGTTCTACGTGTTATAAGAATTTTAAGATCATATATATGATGTTAATAAATGTACCAAGCAAACACATACATAAATGTATAGACCACACGTCTGAGACCCACAGAAAAGTCCTGAAACCATTTTCTCCCTTCCAAATTGACCTCAAATATTTCTCTACAAGGTCAAAGGAAATGGGCAGCCTCCCCATTGGCTCTTTGCTCACAAATCCTGTCTCAAGGGCACATTTGAGATATGAATAGGGTGAGCCTGTGACCTGGATTCAGGAGTTGAGTAGTTATCATAACAAAAGGATGCCCAGGTAATCCAATCAAGTAACCTAGCAGACAGGAGAGAAAAAACAACGCACTCAGATTTCTATTGTAGTCCGCCCCTTCTCTGATGTATTAAGGGGGTGGTCTTGAGCTACACCCCTTCTGTAATGTAGGTATGATGTATCTGGGGGGTGGTCTTGAGCTACCAGGTAGGCAATTTCAAAGTCTTTATAAGGCTTTGCACACCATTTTTCTGGGTCCTCCTACTTTCCTGCATGTGAGGGGAGCACCCTGTTGCAACAGCTTTAATAAAGATCAGGCTTACTAGCTGCTTTGCTTCTCAATATTCTCTGGATGGCCTTTGTTATTTCCTCCTACCGATGGAGAACCTACAAAGGACTCTATAAAGACTCTTGTGTACCCCATAAGGGAAAGGGAGCAGTTTTTGTTTACAACATACGACATGAGGTAAATTATCATAAACTACTCTGGAAGCCATGGAGACATTATGGCTGGTCAGTGGAGGGGGGCAGAGGCAGGGAGGGAGGGTCTGCATGTGGCAGCAACCTCCTCCTGGCTGCATTTTATCCAACAGGGACTGGTTCACAGCTTCCGACCCACAAACGATGTCCCCAATTCAAGTCTACTTTCTCCCACCAAACTCAAAGCGAGTGGGCTTGAATCTCAATGACTCAGTCGATGTGTTTATTGTGGGAGGCAAACTCCAGAATCCCTTCTGTGGTGCTTTTCTTCTAGAAAAATAAGTGCCGCTACTGCGTACCCTTGAGTACCCCCAGAAAAAAAGCACTGCCCTTCTAGGTTGTTTTCCTATAGTGTCTTATTTCAGAGATAAATGTGTGCTGCATAGTTTTGTTATATTTTCAAGGACACGAGAAAGCTTCGATGTCTTCCAAAATAGTATGAGGCTATCAGTCAATATTCTGCTTACTCATTGCGGTCAATAACTGTACGGTATCACTTTTCCTTTCCACATCCCTGTTCCTTTCCTCTCCCATCATCTGGACTAAGTGATTTATTTTTATTATTACCATCACTATTATTAAACATTTAGACCTTCCTCTATCTTGCTTACATACAAACAGCAAAGGACAACAGCCCAGCAAATTAAAACAAAATGTAAAAGCTAAAGCAAAACATGACATAGTTTGGCAGTAGCTGCCTGAGGTTCCCTGCCCACCTGAAAAGCCTGTATGTGTGGGATAACCAGCCTCATATAACCATCATGCTTAAGTCATGCTTAATGCATGAAGGGGTTAATATTACAGAATAAGCTGTCCTGCCAGGCTTAGCCTAGGTCACTTCCCCTTACCTTGGGAGGAAATGGGTAATCAAACCTATTGTTCATCCATCAGTGTCCCTGAGAAGCTTAGTGTGTGCAGATGTTTGAGTTGGTTGCCCCAGCTCAACTGTATGGCTCTCACAAGACACTTGAGTTCCTATACCAATAATTTAGGAACGTTCACCACTTTGTAACTAAGCTAAGTTTTACTGCCTGTGCAACTTTTCTGAAGCACATGATTCTGGCCTTTGGAGAGTTTGTAAGTAAACCATTTTTAACTTACCAAACCTGTGGCATTTTCCTATGCTGGGGAAGAAGTTAACTTTGGAAATGAACTTTTAAATGGGACATTTTGGAACTCACTTAGAAGGGCATATTTTAAAGGTCTAACAGCCTATATTTTCATGCTTTACTTTGCAGCATACTGTATTCTGTGGTTTTAAATCTCTCTGTCTCTCTCTGCAGCCCTATGAACAGATATGAAATTCTGCTGGAGCCTGTAGAGATGCCTTGGCATGAGAGGCAAATCAGATTCCAGGAAAGATCTGATTGTGCATTCAGTGAAAAGACCTGCTAGCTGAGCTTCACTGTCTTGTTGTAACACTTCATTGTTTTTTCCTGCTCCTGTTAAACCTGCTAATTAAATTTAGAGCTGACAAAAAGAAGAAAGAGAAGAAGAAACCACTCTGGAAGCCATGGAGACATTAACAGTAATCATCCCTCCTCCACTCACAGACAACTCCAGTACAATTGTTTCTGACCAGGTATACTTTTTATATTCAAATGGGCACTCAGTGCTTCTTTCCGCACACTACACACAACAAGCCTCAGCCACACACAACTCACAGTGTTACCACACACAATAATATTTACACATTGGGATATTTCCACTTCAGCTCCATACTGCTAGGTAGCTCAATTTCAGTGCTGTCATCAAGGCCAATTAACATCACAGGAGGAAACTGAAGCTCCAAGAAAGTATCTTCAAATACCTGTAACTTGACAGATGGTGACATTTATAGCCTTGAAGCAACAAACATTTGCCTTGGGAGCAGACCCTATTTTTGCCATTTAGCTTTTCCAGCACAATTCATACCACCAAAACGGTATGTTGTAGATGTGGGCTGAATGAATTCCACACTAAAATAATCGCATGACTTATTTACAGCTAAGTCACAGAACTAATGGTCAAACCACACATTACATTGAATGTGCATGCACTTACAATTCTAATAGGAGAGTGCTCCCTTTTGCTATTGGATGGTTGGGGTGCATGATCAGCCTGCTCCTCAGGGCTTTGCAGTACTCCTTCTGAGCTATTGAACATTAGTACCTATATGAAGGGACGCGGGTGGCGCTGTGGGTAAAAGCCTCAGCGCCTATGGCTTGCCGATCGAAAGGTCGGTGGTTTGAATCCCCGCAGCGGGGTGCGCTCCCGTCACTCGGTCCCAGCACCTGCCAACCTAGCAGTTCGAAAGCACCCCCGGGTGCAAGTAGATAAATAGGGACCACTTACTAGCGGGAAGGTAAACGGCGTTTCCGTGTGCTGCACTGGCTCGCCAGATGCGGCTTTGTCACGCTGGCCACGTGACCCGGAAGTGTCTCCGGACAGCGCTGGCCCCCGGCCTCTTGAGTGAGATGGGCGCACAACCCTAGAGTCTGTCAAGATTGGCCTGTACGGGCAGGGGGTACCTTTACCTATATGAAACAGGACCTGCTTAAATGCATTAAGCAGTTGACTCTTCAGATACTGTCCATCCTTCTCTTTCTGAGGTGGACATAAGATCACCTCCTCCACCTTAGTTTCTGAGCTGAGTTTGCCAACTCTTTACTAACAGCCAACAATATTAAACTGATCTCAAGCGTGTGTTCCTCAAGAGTCAACAATCAGCGAAGTAAATAATAACGTCCAAAACTCATGGAGGAAGCTTGCTTCGCTGACCAAGAATGGTTGGTAATGTTCCACAGGGCCAGCCCAATACATTTTTCTGCCTGAGAGAGCCAGTGTGGTGTAGTGGTTAAGAGCGGTAGTCACGTAATCTGGGTAACCGGGTTCGCGTCTCCGCTCCTCCACATGCAGCTGCTGGGTGACCTTGGGCCAGTCACAGTCTCTCAGCCCCGCTCACCTCACAGAGTGTTTGTTGTGGGGGAGGAAGGGAAAGGAGAATGTTAGCCGCTTTGAGACTCCTTAAAGGGAGTGAAAGGCGGGATATCAAATCCAAACTCTTCTTCTTCTTCTTCTGAGGGAAAAGGACAAGATGGCACCTTCCTGTTTCTCTCACAGGACTGTCAGGTGAATCTTACTCAACAATGGTAATGGGTCAGCATCATCCACTATACCTGAGGGCAGGTGACTAGCTTAGGGAGCGTAAGGCAGGCTGCATGTCACACGTAGCTTTTTCCTCCGATGGAACAGAATGACCAGGGGGCTCAGAAGGAATAGACTGGGTGGTTGCTGCTGTTCCCCCCACCCCAGTATCTGCTGCCTGAAGCAGCTGCTTCACCTCCCTAATGGATCTGATGGTTTGTGTTTGTCCTCCACTTTTTAGCCACCTACTGGCATCCCTCTGGTGATCAGGATCAAAAATGAGACTTGTGAAGCTGTATTCTGTAGCTCTCTCTTATTCATACCAATGCGCGCACACACACTGTGGGTCCATCCTGTGGAAAAGGAACATTAAATGCTTCTGGTCTCCATGAGGAAATTGGTTCATCAGAATCAAGCCTCAAATGAGGACTGCATATGCCAAGCTTCATTGAGCTTTCATTTTAAAAACAGGATCAGTCCCCCAACTTCACCTGCCCTTTGCAAGCAAGTCACAGCTTCCTAGTAGGTATGTCCCCATGTATCTACTCCAGAGATGCCCTCTATTTTAGCCACAGCTCTCCACATCTTTGCTCAAACGTTTTTGTTTTTTGGTCTACCCTAAAATGTCTGTAATTATGCCAATACAGTGATACCTCGGGTTACAGACGCTTCAGGTTACAGACTCCGCTAACCCAGAAATAGTACCTCGGGTTAAGAACTTTGCTTCAGGATGAGAACAGAAATCGTGCTCCGGTGGCGTGGCAGCAGTGGGAGGCCCCATTAGCTAAAGTGGTGCTTCAGGTTAAGAACTGTTTCAGGTTAAGAACAGACCTCCAGAACAAATTAAGTACTTAACCCAAGGTACCACTGTATACAGTCAATACATGTTCATTGGGATTAACAGTGCACTTTGTACTTCCAAAATGGCATCTGGGGTTCACTTGGTCCAGTGTATGGCAGTGTCAAGTGATTCCTCAAATGCATTTTATTCATTTCAAGATCCTGAGTTTAGATCAGCCCTTGAACCAAGTAAACTGGAAGTGATCCAGTTCGGATATTGCCAAGATGAACTGAGTTGTGTGTATACTGACCTCTGGTGGCTAGACGGCCAGAAGAAATATAGATCTGGCACTTAGCATCAAGCAGATAGTTCAAGGAGAAACGTTCATGTTTAGATCTGGAGCTGCGCTTTCTGATTTGTGCAGGAAAAGGACCTTGGGGAGACTCGCCTTGTGATGTCATCTAAAACTGTTGGCTTCTGCCATAATACATTGTCCCCCTTCCCTCCCTTTCCTTATACAGAGTCAGTGAAGGAGATGGCTGCTTGCCTGCAATGATAAATCACACATCATCATGATAGCTGCCAAGGGAAGATGTTACCTAGAGCAGAATTTCTCATTCCATTGCAGAAGACTCAGATTGAATGTGTCAGTTCATATTCTCTTGCCTCCTCAGACCCTGGCCCTTGCCAGGATGATGGTGGCTGTGGGGAGGGGAGATGGGTCTGATACATGGGTACATGAGCCCTATGCTGTCTTCAAACACTGGAGGAGTCCAGGAATTCAGGACAAAGAACTTTATGGAAGGCCATGTAGATTCGCCTTGAAGATCCATGGGGCAGTACCTTCCCCATGTGCCACTCAGACAACAAGAGATCCTACATCACTCAAGCAACATGGCCAAGGTAATAATCTTAGCTCTTGCCTCTTGCAGCTTTCACCAGTTTGATTGCCTTGTGTCACAAATCAGGCACCAGCATTACTTGTCAGCACTCCAGCCCCCCCCCCCCCTCAGGCCCTCAGAGCCAGTTAATGCATTCAGCAGAACCAAGTGGTGAAGCTTTAGCTGGCTGTTATCACTTGAAGCTGCAGTTCACTTGGAGCTACTCTCCCAGCATTAGCAACAGATCACTTTTGACAGTGTAATAGCTAAAAGGTCCAGCTCCACACCCACATTGCTAGCTGGTAGTGTCTGTAAGTACTTTGCAGTTGCTATAGCAAAGCCACAAGCTCTTAGCAACAGAAGGATGTGCTTTGATGTGCTCTTTGGATGAGTCTTCTTGTTGGGCTCTGTAGAGAATGGATCTGGATTTATGTTCCTTTGCCATATAGCTCGGTTTTATTTGGCACTAAAGGTCTGGAATTCCCTGATTTGGCTGCCCTATGTTTGACCTAAGGAATTCAAAAATTTCTAGTCTCTGTTGCTGATAGGTTGATGGCTGCTGTTTGTTTGCTTTATGCTAGAGCTGCAGTTTGCTACAGAGATATTCTCTGAGAGCTTCCACAAATGCTATAGGTATGGGTGGGCAAACTTCATGCTTGCAGACCCTCCAAGTGTCCCTATTTTCCAGGGACGTCCCTGAGTTAGAGAAGCTGTCCCGGCTTCTGATTTGGCCCCAGAATGCCTCACTTTTCCTTAGGATGTCCCTATTTTTATTGGAGAAATGTCAGAGGGTATGAAGTCATCCGACCCCCGAGCTGTCTGAAGGCAATATTTTTTAAATGTTTAATGTTTAATTATGTTTTTATATATGTTGGAAGCTGCCCAAAGTGGCTGGAGCAACCCAGTAAGATGTGTGGGGTATAAATAGAAAAATTATCAATATGGAATGGGATGTCCCTTTTTTCATCAGAGAAGTATTGGAGGGTATGGAATCTCAAGAAGTATACTTTGCTGCTAATTGTTTAATTTGAACAATTTACTCTGCATAATTTATCATTTGCAAAGAATTTCAGTTTCCTTTGCATTTTGCTTCATCTGCATCTAGTGAACCTCAAAGTCTAGCCTGGATAGGGTTGCAAGTAGCAAACTTGGAATTCCAAAAATAAAATAATAAAATAAAATAAAATCTCTGTATTGCTGCATGAATTGCATATTCCCCATGCAACTCATGGGAAAGAAACTGCAGGCAGATGTTCAAAATGGGCATCCCTAGAGAGTTTGCCACTTGGAGATGCCTGGGAAGCAGAGCTTTCTGAGTTCTTTACTTTGTCTCTTGGGTTTCTCAGTTGTGGGTAGCAAATGATCACACTAATTTATTCTTGTGCTTTCAGGAGCAAAAAAGTACTATTATTCCTGCCCTAGAAAAAGAAAGAGAATATTCCTGCCCCATAGGCAGGAGACAGGTATTAATTGGAACACAGAGGACTGAAGCAGCAGAAAGGCAGGGGGAGAAAAAGAAGCGGGGAAAGACAGGTGGGCAAAGGGAGATTCTTCAAGAATCCCCTTTCCAGTTCTCTCCTCCTGGCCTACATGACAGAACATCCCATTAAACTACAAGGCTATGGTTGATATTTGAGGGATTTAAGCTGCCTTGGTGGGGGGGAGTCATTGATTCATAACTAGGGATATTATTTATTTTGTTTTTGTATTTAAAAAGATAAATAATAAATGCCAGTGGCATTTCCAAATGAAAAGCAAAACAAAGCCAGATTTTACCCTTAGTGCGAAACTAGTGGACTCCCCTCCCAGGCCTCTGTATTGGAGAAGCTGGAGCTCCTAAGAGGGTTGAGGCCTGTCTCCTTTTGCTGCCCCTGAATGGGGCAATCTTAGGTGATGATGCAATGAGAATGTGCCTCTGATGATGCTCGGAATCAAGACCTTCCCATTCTGGCCATCCTAAAGGCAGAACTCAATGGGGCTTATGTTTGAGTATATATATAGGATTGCACTGTTAAGCTTAGAGGGTGTGCCCAACAAACTGTGCCAGCCTAACCTTGCCTACTCAGAAGTAAGCCCTATTGACTTCAGTGGAGCTTGCTCCCAGGTACATGGAGTTAGGATTGCAGCTTGCCCCATCATAATAAGAGGAAGCCTATTTAAATCAATGGATTTAAATTAGGTAGTAATTAGTACTTAAGGTACTACTTTTGTCATAGCTCACCTTCTCCCCCAAATATAGCGCGACAAAAATGAAAAAGGGTTACCCTATTGCCTTCAGACTACCCAAGCCTAATAGTCATATAATAGACCAAACCCCAAATCTAATGCGTGGTCATACTTTTGTCTGAGTCAATCGAAATGTCACGGAGCAGTGAGCCAAGCCTTTGAGCTCTGTAGACCCTTGCATCGGTAGGAAATAAAAAGTGAAATACCCTTTTTTTAGTCTGAAATACTCTGTGGCATAGACTTAATTAGATTAACTTCTGCTAGGTGCTAAAGGAGATCTTCTAGTTGCACTGAGGGTTACGGGATAATGAAACAAAGAGGGCTGATCTTCCATTTTCTACAACTGATGCGCAGGCTGTGGTTGTGTTGGGTGGACAGGGAATTTCCTAGGCTAGGAGCCCAGTTTTGGAAAGAAGCCCCTTTTGGAGGCTGCCAGGGAGATGCTCAGCTGAGCCAAAACGGCCCCAAGGCTGATGCATGCTGGCTGAAGAGTGACAGCAGCGGGCGGCGGAGAACATCTGGCGCAGGAGGGGAGCAGTGCCCCCACTAGCACCGCCTGCCCAGCTTCCCTGGCTCAGCTGAGTGTTAATCAAACACCAGCTGCTCCTGTAAATTGCAGGCCTGGCAAGCGGCAAGGCAGCTTATAGTACAGACTGGTGCTGGCAGGCCTGCTGAGGATCAGCCCAGCGGTTGTGGATCGAAAGAGACGGAGAGAAAACAGAGCAGGGGAGGAGGAGAGAGAAGCTGGCTGACATAGCACGGCCCATTCCTGCCTGCGCCCTGAGAAATAAAAGGGGACAAAAAGGAGGTGTCTGGAAGCTGCATCAGTCTGTTGCAGTGGATGTGTGGACTCTGGTGCAGGAAAGTTTATGTCTCAACAAATCTGTTAAGTTTTTCATGTGCCTCGGGAGTTATCAAACCTGACCCACTTCCCGTCTTTCCCTTTCTGCAGAGCTTGGACAAAGAGTCCAGGAAACTGCCTGACATGGAGTCAGACCACAGAGCTGTGTAGGATGGCTCTGCAATGTTTCTCCTAGTTGGGTATTGAACACACAAAGCAGTTCCTCCGCCACTGAGCTGCAGCCCTTCTCCATATGGGAATGCGGCAGAAGGGCTCTGGCGACATCAGCACCCCCCCCCCCCCCATAGAGAGCACTTAATCAAAAGGCTTCAAGCATGAGACAGGCCATTAGTGCAGCAGTCCTTACAATCATGTAAGGCCAGCCAGTAGGAGGATCCCCACAGTGCTGTTGTGAGGGCTGGACCTGGGAGACAATAGCTTGCCTAAAGTCATCTAAAAGTTACTTTATGGAGGAAATAAACTGGGGGACTTCCAACTTACACTCCTGCTCTTAACTACAATTTTCCTCTCAGTTGTTCAAACTTAAATGTTTAAAGGCCCCAGCCCTACATCTGTAAATAAACGAAGCCTTTCCCAAAGCATTCTCAGCTAGGTTTGTGGGGCTTTGTAGGGCATGCCATTTTAGAAGGTGAAATGTAATTTTTGCAAATTTCTTCAGTGAGGGGTCTTCAAAATATGGTTTCGGGTGTGAGGAATTTAAATATGCTATGATTTCCATGATCGGACACCATTTAGCTTGGCAAGTCTACTTTTGATGAAGAAGCACACAAACTGCTTTTGTAAAACCAAAGAAATTTTATTTTAACTGCAACTATTTGACAATCATTTCTAATGATTTCTATGTAATTTTACACACATTTTATTAACCAAGCAAAGCTAAATTATATTCATTTAACCAAAATATCTTATGAATTCCCAAGTCGTATTACAATCTTTTCAGCACCACTGATTTGGGGAATTTGAAATATATTCAACACACCCTGCAATATCTTAGTAATATCCAGTTTCTGTTATTGGGCCAGTAGTCTGGAGCTTAACTCCCTGCACTGCTGCCAAGAATATGGCTGAACAGCCAGTCTGTCACAGCATGGCCACAGATGGGGACCCCTATGCCTGTGTGCCAGCTTCTTAGCAAAAAAGCAACAACCTAGCATCAACACCTCCCTGCCAAAACAGTTGGCTTGTTTGGGGGTAAATGTCCCTTGTGACCTAGTGGGATATTGGAGGCTCGTCACACAAAGGGGTTCCCTTGCCAGGCTCAAGGGAAGCACAAATCAGCTCTTAACCCAAGGCCTGTCTGCAGATCTCCGATGCTGGAAGGATATGCATCTAAGGACAGCTGCCCACACCAGCTTGAATACCCATTATATTTGATGCCACATATATTAGCCAGCCAAGCACAGTTGCTTGGCTTTTACATTTGGTTATAACTGGGTACAGAGCAGCTTTGCCACCTTTTTAAAAATGCATGTCTTCCCCCCTCTTTCTCTTCTTCCTTGCCATATACAGTGGTACCTCAGCTGATGGAGGGAGGAGCCTGGCAAAATGGATGGTTGCCCTGCACCCCTCCTTTTCCCTCCTCTGTTGCAGCCTGAGATAATGGCTACTGACTGATGACATGCAAAGCAACTATAAAAATAATGCCTTTGAGCATGCACAGAGTACATGTACAGTGGTACCTCAGGCTACAGACACTTCAGGTTACAGACACTTCAGGTTACAGACTCCGCTAATCCAGAAATAGTGCTTCAGGTTAAGGACTTTGCTTCAGGATAAGAACAGAAATCGGGCTCCAGCGGCACGGCAGCAGCAGGAGGCCCCATTAGTTAAAGTGGTGCTTCGGGTTAAGAACAGTTTCAGGTTAAGAACGGACCTCCATAACAAATTAAGTACTTAACCTGAGGTACCACTGTATACAGGGACTTGACTCCATTCTCATATACCCAGATTTCATCTGAGCAACACAGCCTTTCGGTGTCGAGATCTCGAGGCATAGGTGCCAACTCCCTGGGGCCCTGAGTGCCCGAGCACCCACAAAATTCCCCATGAAGGGGTCGGGCAGCCACAAATTTCTGCACCAGGGTGATGCACGCTGCATGGCACCTATGGCCCCAGGCACCCATGGTCGCGGGGGCCAAGCTGGCATTCCTGTCTTGAGAACATACAACAGGGCTGGCCAAAGACATTTTGCTGCCTGAGGCAAAGGACAAGATGGGGCCTCTCCATTCCACGTACAGAAACAAACCGGACTTCCAGCTGAATCTTACTTCAGTACCGTCGATCGAATAGTGTCCCACACTTCACCTGAGGGATGTAACTTGAAGGACAGGTCGTGTGGCACTCACAGCACTGTGAGGAACTGCTGGTGAGTTTGGAAAGAGCAACCTGCTGTGCCTCAGCTTCTGCCAACTATGGCAGTTGCCCCCCTCCCCAATGACAGAGCTTTTCCTGGCCCTCATGACATCCTGTCCTCACTTGACATATTACTGAAATCTAGTTTTGGGAACGCCACCCCCAGCTAAATCACATAACAGGGCTTGCATTAGATTTAACTTTATTCTTATAATTCTGGCGAGGCCTTACACTTAACAAGATCTCTGTGTGCTGTAGGGATCCATCTGGATGTCAATGGGAACAACGTTTGCTGCTGAGGAGGAGGAGGAGCTGTCTCACATCCCTTATTATTTCCCATGAGGATGCAAGAGCAGAGGGTTCTGGTGGAACTGGCCATTAAATACTTGCAATTGCCTGTAGATAAATCCTGCTGAAAATGCAGCAATGCTGCCCTCTTGTGACTTTGAGAATCAAGTGCAAGGCTGGAAATCTGAAAAGGAAGTTTGCTCAGTCATTGCAGCGGCCAGAAATGCCCTTACTCTTGTGTTTCCTCAACAGACCAATCCCAGGTACAATAGAGTGGTCACCTCTAAAAGGGCCCATGCGTAGCTCTACGGCAGAGCACAAGCTGTGCATGCAGAAGGACCCAAGTTCCACACCTGCATCTTTTGCTAAGGGGTCTCAGAAGCAGGGCTGGGAAAGAAAGACCCTTGCCTGAGCCCCCTTGGAGAGCCACCGCTCCCTAGATCAGGGGCAGTGGCGTAGCGTGGGTTGTCAGCACCCGGGGCAAGGCAAGTAATTTGCGCCCCCTAACCCGGGGCAAGGCAAGTAATTTGCGCCCCCCCCGCACTGTCCCTCCCCCAGATAGTCCCTCACTCTCTCTCCGCACCGCACTGCACGCCTGGCACCCCCCCCTCCACAGTGGGCGGCGACCCGGCAGCTCGGATCGGATTTGCACAGCCAGCACTGCAGTGAGAGAGAGTGAGTGAGCCAGGTAGGGGCAGAGAGCTGCGAGTGCGCCCCCCCAGATGTTGCGGCCAGTGCGGCCGGCCCCCCTGCACCCCCACGCTACGCCACTGATCAGGGGTCAGCAAACATTTTCAGCAGGGAGCTGGTCCACTGTCCCTCAGCCCTTATGGTGGGCTGGACTCTCCCTCTCCCTCTCTCTCTCATAGCTGTCAACTTTTCCCTTTTCTTGCGAGGAATCCTATTCGGAATAAGGGAATTTCTCTTTTAAAAAGGGAAATGTTGACAGCTATTATATATATATTATTTTGATACAAACCTCAACTGCAAAAGACACATACAACAAAAACCATAATAACACAATTTGACAATTCAGATTTGGATACTCTGATGTACCTACGACTACACCTTTTTCAACAATATTTTCCCACCTCTGTCTCCTCCTCCTACTTCCCACCACTATCCACCTTATTGCTTAAATATTCATTCCAGATTTCTTCATATTTATCCATTCTCATTTTGCGTCGACATGCAAATCGTTTGTATGTAGCTAATCTGTCCATATTATCAATCCATGTGCTCAATGGAATCTTTTTGCGGCTCTTCCAATTCATCAAAACAAGATTTTGTTGCTTCTAATATAGCTCAGTACATCCATTTTTTTTGACCCCTTGAAATCTCCCACGTTTCTGGAATATAATTTAGAATTAAATTCAGTTCCCCTAAATAACAATTTCTTTTTATTACTCTTGCTATAAATATCCTCACCTCGCACCAAAATGATCTTATCATCGGGCCGGACTATATTTTTTTTGGGGGGGGGAGGGGGGAATGAACGAATTTCTATGCCCCACAAATAACCCAGAGATGCATTTTAAATAAAAGCACACATTCTACTCATGTAAAAACACCAGACAGGCCCCACAAATCACCCAGAGATGCATTATAAATAAAAGGACACATCCTACTCATGTAAAAACATGCTGATTCCTGGACCGTCTGCGGGCCGGATTGAGAAGGCAATTGGGCCGGATCCAGCCCCCGGGCCTTAGTTTGCCTACCCATGCCCTAGCCTAGATGGCTCCCTGGTCTCTGAGCCAGCAGAAGGCAGTCTTGTATGATCACCATGTCTGCTTTGACCCTCCTGAGCCATGACTCATGGTAAGATGGTTGGCAATGATAGTACTCACATGGCCACACAGCTATCAGCGTTTAAAGGTCTCTTGGATGTGAGTGTGAGCATTCAGGGCCGAGTTCAGCAGCAGAGAGGGTGCTTTGCTTGCAGAACCTTCCTGACATCATCACCAGGATGACCCTGCCTGAAATCCTAGTGGGCGACTGCCAATCTGTGTAGAAAATACTGAGTTAGAATGCCCGATGGTCTGATTTGGTGCAAGGAAGCTTCTTATGTTCCTAATCCCATTTGTATGGGGAAATCTTTGGGCAGAAGATGACGTAGCCTAGCATGGAAAAGAAAAATAATTTCATCCCCAGCTGTTCCTATGCTTGGGTCTTTCTGTTATATCCACACACAGGGCACACAGTAGTAGGTAGAGTAGGGGTGTGTGGAGTTTCAGAGCACTGGATTCCATGCCTGCCTTCGCTGCTTCTCACGATCTGTACAAATAATAATAATAATAATAATAATAATAATAATAATATACCCCGCCCATCTGGCTGGGTTTCCCCAGCCACTCTGGGCGGCTTCCAACAAAGTATTAAAATACAGTGGTCTGTTAAACATTAAAAGCTTTCCTAAACAGGGCTGCCTTCAGATGTCTTCACATGGCCTTCCAGCATCAAAAAAAGGAAACCCCCCTTTTCTCTCTGCCTACCTTCTGCTTCTTCCAGGAGACAGAAAATAAACACAGACCTATACATTCCTGTGCTATAAGAAGGGTAGGGAATGTCAGGCCTGGGGGCCAATTGTGGCCCTCCAGACCTCTCTGTCTGGCCCTCAGAACTGCCTCTAGGCCACACATCCTCTCTCAGGCCATACCACACTCTGGCCACGAGTGCCATGAGGAATGTGTCCTTGAACTCTGATAATGCTCTTTGCTTGCCTGGATGGTGCATGGAGGGTGTGAGAGAAGGTGTGCAGAAAGCAGCCTAGTGTATAAATTTTAAAAAAAAATTATATATTTTTTGCTACACCCACTTTTGCCTCTGACCCTGCCCACCACTGGCATGCGGCCATTGGAAGGCTGCCCAGAGATGAATGAGACCCTTGGTGGAACAGGTCCCCATCCCAGTGTATGCATGCCTGTATCTATATATATATATACACACACACAAATATACATGTTATGTATGTACATTACTGCAGTTAGTAAGGGGCATGCTGCCAAGTGGTGCTTTTAATGTCCAGAACTGGACGTATTTCCCTGTTCAGCGGTTGCCCTGGAAACAACAGGTGTCAAGTGCTATACAAATCCTCCAAAGGGAAGAAGTTCTGTCATTTGTTCTCTCTCCCCCACCATAGAAAATAACGTGACAGGCTACATCTGTAGGAGGTCCCACTTTCAGTGCGATCCTAGCCACGGCCACTCAGAAGTAAGCAGTATTGAATCCAATGGGGCTTACACCCAGGTAGATTAGGTCAAGGATTGCAGCCCAAGATGGCAAACCTGTACCTGGGCTGTCCCATTGCAGGCTGCAGGTAGAGGTTCACAGGCTTGAAGGCTCCTTCACACACACACACACCACACACACACACACACACACACACACATAAATTCTCACACATTTCTGGATAAGGCTAAACAGGAACTCTTCTATCCGAAAGTATGGGTTGTAGTCAACTAAATTTTATCCAGAGTGGACCCATTGAAATTAATTTGCATAAGTTAGTCATGGGCATTAATTTCAAAGGGTTCTGTGCTGAGCAAAAGTTAGTTGAATATAACAACCCATTTTCAATATGTAAGGGGTGGCTCTCTCTGTGTGTATTTGCATGGAGGAGTATTCACTAAGGAGCCCAGACCCTCCAAGTGTCCCTATTCTCCATCCTGGTTTCTGGATTTGACCCCAGAATGTCCCACTTTTCCTTAAGCTGCCCCTATTTTCATTGGAGAAATGTTGGATGGTATGAAGTTATCCGACCCCTGAGACATCTGAAGGCAATCCTGTACAGGGATGTTTTTTTAAAAAATGTTTAATGTTTTATTATGCTATTACAGTGGTACCCCGGGTTACATACGCTTCAGGTTACATACGCTTCAGGTTACAGACTCCGCTAACCCAGAAATAGTACCTTGGGTTAAGAACTTTGCTTCAGGATGAGAACAGAAATCGTGCTCTGGTGGCGCAGCAGGAGGCCCCATTAGCTAAAGTGGTGCTTCAGGTTAAGAACAGTTTCAGATTAAGTACGGACCTCCAGAACCAATTAAGTACTTAACCCGAGGTACCACTGTATATATGTTGGAAGCCACCCAGAGTGGCTGAGGCAACCCAGTAAGATGTGTGGGGTGTAAATAGTAAAATTATCATTATGGAATGGGATCTCCCTGTTTTCATCGGAGAAATGTTGGAGGGTATGTGAGCCCTCACCTGCAATTTAAAGTGGCACAGTCTAAGCACAAGTTTACCACTTCAGTGAGAAAAGGGCCCTAGACTGTCACTCATCCTGAAGCGGTTGGCTGATGATGCTATTAAGTTTGCTGGTAGAACAAATCCTTCTCTTCTTAGGCTGGGGCAAAGTACTGGAGCATATGTACCCATAATGTCAATAAAGCCCCCTGTGATAAATATTTCCAATGACAGGAAAACATTAAACTCAGGCTGCTGCTGAATCTTAAATTGCAAAATCCATGCCATGTCCACTGTGTTCTTGTACTCTTCCCCCCCCCCACTTCCACGCAAAGACAAATCAGAATTCACTGCATCTCAGCTATGCAACAGGTCCTTTAAGTACAATTTATACTAGTGCCAAACTTCTCCACCCTTTTGTTAATGGTGAGCTTGGGTACCACTGCACCTTTGCCCACAAATTCTACCAGGAGTGGGTACTGCATCAATACTACACACAGCTAATACTAGCTGCACACCGGTTTTAACCCAGTTTAGCTGCTATTCTGTATTGATGTGAGGATTCCTGTCAAAGGAGCCCTACCACCCTTTCACAGGAGTAGAGTCCCCAAAGTTTCTGGGTAGGAATCCCTCCTGACATATAAATGAGCCCATGCTGCCCCCCTTTCTGTAGTGTAAAGGTAAAGGTACCCTTGACCGTTAGGTCCAGTCGTGGACGACTCTGGGGTTCCCTCTATAGGCCGAGGGAGCCAGACAGCTTCTGGGTCATGTGGCCAGCATGACTAAGCCGCTTCTGGCGAACCAGAGCAGCACATGGAGCAACACTGTTTACCTTCCCGCTGAAGTGGTACCTATTTATCTACTTGCACACTGACGTGCTTTCGAATTGCTAGGTGGGCAGGAGCTGGGACCGAGCAATGGGAGCTCACCCCGTCGCGGGGATTTGAACTGCCGACCTTCTGATCGGCAAACCCTAGGCTCTGTGGTTTAGACCACAATGCTTCTTATTGAGGGTTATCTGGATGCTGGTGACACAGATTGTCTTCTGTGTCAAATAGCAATGGAGGTCTTAGTTTTCTCCCAGGACTGAAGCACCGGGGGGGGGGAGTTAAATGCTCCCTCCTGATGCGCCATGATTCCATTCTTGACCACCTCCCCATGGCTGCTATTTTGAAAGTAAATAAAAACACCACTTACTGTTAAATGATGCAACATGCCAAACACACCCACCCCTTAGCAGGTGGGAAAGGAAGGAAGGAGGTCTCCAGATAGGCATGGAATATATGTATTTATTGAGCAAAACACATTATCAGGAGCACTATTGAACCTGGTATGTCTGCTATCTGGTACTGACTTGCAACAGTTTGCAGATACCAGATTGAAATTGCTTGCTCAAGAGTTCCCCTGAGGCAGAACTCTGTTTGAAATGCATTGTGGGTCAATAAATATTGTTCTTTGTGTGCCTGGAAACTTCCTTCCGTTTCAGTGGTGCTTTCCTAATTTCCTTTCCTTTCCCTTTAGCCAAACTCTTACTCAACTGAATTATAGGACTCCAACTGGGCCAAATCACAGGTAAGAATGATGGGACAGTGGGCAAAACTCACCAGAGGTCAATGCTAGTGCACTTTTCACTGTCCAGGGCCCAGTTCTGGAATATTGAGTTATTTAAATAATGTTCATCCTGCTCTTCAACCAAAAAATCTCCTCAAATATCATTCTGTATTGCAACACAGGGGCTTTGTTTTTGTCACACTTCAACCAAAAAAGGCTTCCCAAGGGTCTTACGGTTTACTAAAAAAATAAATCCCAGTCACTGCCCTCAGACTAAAAAAACATGACACAAGAGAAAAATGGATTGGTAAGGAGGAAGAAAGAAGTAAACAAGTTATTACCATGGCAAATAAGAGAATGGTTGAGCTCATGTCTTGCTTGCAGGCTTCCCAGAGACATCTGGTTGGCCACTGTGAGAACAGGATGCTGGACTACATGGGCCCCTGGCCTGATCCACCAGGCTGCTCTTCAGGTGGAGAAGATCAAGGCAAAGAGGCAACAGAAGTTGCTAGTTTCTTAGCTGCAACGGAGTGGTCCTGCATCCCTCCTCTGCTGCAGCCTGATGTAATGGCTCCTGCCAGGTGACAGCTGATGGAGGGAGGAGCCTGGCAAATGGATGGTTGCCCTGCACCCCTCCTTTTCCCTCCTCTGTTGCAGCCTGAGATAATGGCTACTGACTGATGACATGCAAAGCAACTATAAAAATGATGCCTTTGAGCATGCACAGAGTACATGTACAGTGGTACCTCGGGTTACAGACGCTTCAGGTTGCAGACGCTTCAGGTTACAGACTCAGTTAACCCAGAAATAGTACCTTGGGTTAAAAACTTTGCTTCAGGATGAGAACAGAAATTGTGCTCCGGCAGTGCGGCAGCAGTGGGAGGCCCCATTAGCTAAAGTGGTGCTTCAGGTTAAGAACAGTTTCAGGTTAAGAACGGACCTCTGGAACGAATTAAGTACTTAACCTGAGGTACCACTGTATCAGACTAAGGGGTTAGAAGTTGTGACTTCTGTCTGAACCTCAGCCTCAGCACCTCTCTTTTGACGAATTAAGGTCTGTGGGCTCCATTCCTGCTTTCTCTGGCTACTG
Source organism: Podarcis tiliguerta (assembly GCF_965153285.1). Lineage (NCBI taxonomy): Eukaryota > Metazoa > Chordata > Lepidosauria > Squamata > Lacertidae > Podarcis > Podarcis tiliguerta. The sequence continues at coordinate 47,127,481 of NC_139539.1, forward strand.
ATCCCTGAATATGCAAATGTACAATATTTGTTGCAAAATTCTCTGCGCCATTTAAAAGCAACATTTTCTCCTCAAAGTGTATAAAAATATACTGGGTGTTCAATATACAACATGCTAAAATGTGTTTTCTCTTTTCCTTTCTTGTATTTGAGCTGTCATATTACTGAGTCTTCATATTATTATGAATTTGGGGTGGGGGCATCAGTCTGGATGATGCCTTGTACCCTTTCTTAACTTGTGATCCTCCAAATGGGGTAGCATCTATAAGAGGAAACCAGCCCAAACAGTTCCTCTGTTCAGGTAATGACTTGGTCTGGCTAGTTAAGTACCGTGATTTACAAGTCCAAAGAGGTTGCCATAGAAACAGATGGGCGGGTCTTTCCCCACCTGACCGAAAAACAATAGATGCAGAAATCTGGAGAGAGATACATGTTTGCTCTGTGCTGGACTCTGGGGTTGCTCTGGAAAGCAATAGGAAACAAGATGCTGTGAGCTCAGGTTGTATATATGCATAAATAAAACCATATATCCTAAAGACATCACACTCTCCGCTGACCTTCATTCCCAAGGAAAGTGAACCTGGGTAAGCGTAGGCACCCCTGGAGTCTAACCACTCAGAGAATCCATTCTGGAAGTCCGTTCAACTTTCAAAACATCTGAAAACCAAAGCGAGGTTCTGATTGGTTGCAGGAAGCCAGACATTCGGCTTCCAAAAATAATTCGCAAACCGGAACACTCACTTCCGGGTTTGCAGCATTTGGGAGCCAAAATATTTGAGAACGAAGCGGTTCGAAAACCAAGGTACGACTGTGTTTGAATTTAAGTTCTTGCCCCAGCACTGAAGTGCTTGTACCACTCACAAGAAGCCCTCTTCCATTTGCAGGAAAGCAATTAATCACCCCTTTTCTTCTTCCCCATGTTGCTGCTACAATAAATTACACAGTTCTCCCCCCTGCATTTTCCAAATAAATGAACGAACAATGCATCAAGAAACTCTGGACTATGCTGCAGGGTTGCAATACATACCACCTCCTTCGCAGCAATATTAGCAAAGCAACTCTGGGGTGCTTCGCAGGGCAAATGCAGCCTATCCTTCCTCAAAGGCAATGCGACACTTTCTCTGCAATACTGGTAGACTAAGGTTGGTCTTTATTTGAGTTAGCAGGGTAATTTTGTTCAAACGTTAACAACGAGGCTTCTTCATCTTCAGGTGACCCAGTTCCTGAAAAATGACCCTTGTAGCTGATGTACAAGTTTGGTCACTGTGCAGCTCTCCATTTTTAAAAGAATGACCATAAAAAGAGCCTGCTAGATTAGGCGAATGGCCCATCTAGTCCGGCATCCCATTTCCACAGTGGTTGACCAGATGCCTGTGGGAAACTGACAAGCAGGACTTCAGCACAAGAACACTCTTCTCTCCTGTAGTTTCCAGAAACTGGCATTCAGAACCAGCATGGCTAGTAGTCATTGATAGCCCTCCCCATCAACTGGTCTACTCCTCTTTTCAAGCCATCCAAGCTGGAGACCATCAGTGCTTGCTGTGGGAGTTCCATAACTTAACTATGCACTGCACAAAGAAATGCTTTCTTTCACCTGTCTCGAATCTTCCAACTTTGAGCTTCACTGGATGTTCTAGGGCAGGGATTCCCAAACTTGGGTCTCCAGCTGTTGTTGGACTCCAACTCCCATCATCCCTTGCTAGCAGGACCAGTGGTCAGGGATGATGGGAACGGTAGTCCAAAACAGCTGAAGACCCAAGTTTGGGTGACCCTGTTCTAGGGTTATGAGAGAGGGGGAAAACCTTTTTCTATCCTCTTTGCCATGGGTGACCTTTCCACGCATACCTCCAAAGAATTGCCCCAAACAACCCAACATTTTTGGACGGGAAGATTGATTCTGGGCAGTACATTTATGCATCGTATTAGATGTGCTGTTTCGGTGTGACGGAGAGTCATGTGGGAGTGTGCAATCGGCTTCCTGTGATGAGCACAGAGTGTCCCAAGGGAGAGATGGCACCTTCTCTTTCTTGGAGGAACGCTGCCTGTGCACCTACACCCTGCCCAATAAGTCTCCAGATGGGATCTGACACAGGAGTCCTTGAAGGGGACAGGCAGAACATGTCAGGAGTTCAGCCTACACTCGAGTAGGACCCTGGTAGAGACACATGCCCGACTGGCATGTTCTCTCCCTCCTGGTCGATCGTTTGGGAGCTTCATGAGCTTTCTTCAGCCCGAACATCGCAGCGACCAATGCCAACAGGCACACTTTGGGATCCGCAGAGTCTTCGCAGTTTGCATGACAGACCTCAGCAACTCAGCATTTTGGCTAATCTACTGTTTTTACATATAAACACACACGGAGCACTGCAACATGGCTCCCTCTCTCTCTAGCATCAGACAGCAAAGAGAAAAAGAACAAAAGACAATAGTCCCACTTTACGGAACACAGTAACACAAATATCCTGTCTCCGTCACTTCCCACTCTGTGGAGTCAAAACATACACCGTTGTGTGATAGACAAAAATCCCATGACTGCAATCATGGAGCAGGAATTCTAACAGACCAATCCACTGTCAACAGCGCAACCAGCATTGTCCCTCCCCCACCGGAGCAAGTGAACCCTGACCGACTCCCAAGGCAGTGTAGCACCACGGAGCTCTGCCGAGATTCAGAGAGCAACATGTGGTCAGCTGTGTATGAACGAACACTGGCTGCAGAAGGATGGATGTGCCCCAAAAGGAGTAGCCCTGGATCAGGGAGAGCCATTCCCACCCCCCACCCCCTGAAGAGGCTTCCCTGTGTCTCCCTCTTTCCGTCTCCTTGTTAATATCCATGCTATAACTAGCTCTCTGTCCCCTACTACAGTTTTGGGAACACAGTTCATCTGAGGTCCTTCTGTTCTAATCTAGTTTGGAAGGATTTATTTTTGGGTCCTTGTAACCTAGCAATGGGGACACGTGACCAGTAGTGGCTGCCGCATGAATATGCATCGTCTTCTCCAGGCAGAGATATCCTCAGTCAAAGGAGGCTCTGCTGGCAGCTACAAAGGATGAGAGGCACTCAGCCTCTCTCTCTTTCTCCCCCCCCCCTTTCTCTCTCTCCCCTTTGGTGTGTCAGCAGCTGCTAAATGTCTGCCCGTGTGGGTTGGTTAGGGTGGAAAGGAGGCTGAAAGCGCAGCAGTCTCTGGCTGGCCACTGCTGTGGGAAACTGGCAGCAGCTCCTGGCTGGTGCTATTTTTGTCTCCCTGAAATTAAAGGAGATGATGCAGGAGAAAGAGAAGGGACAGATATAAATAAGCAGCGGCATGCATCCCTAAATAGCAGCCTCGGTCCCTTGGGGAGAGGCCACAGCACAGCGCTACACGAGTTGTGCTTGGCACGTCTCAGGTTTTATTCCTCGCTGATGCCTTTGTCAGCCAAAGTTGCACAAATAGGGTTGTGGATAGTTCATCACAGCACGCGAGCACAGGATTTGGTCACGCGTGCGGAATTTATCTTCCAGAAAGCCTTGGCTTTCGTTTAAGAAAGGAGGTGGGGGAGAGAGAAATCTCTCTGGTCCCTATGGTAGATGCAGTAAGACACCAAGATAGATGTGCGAGGTTGTGGGTAATGCCTAGGAAAAGCTTAGAAGATGGCAGCCAACTGAGCAGGACTTTGATGGGGGACGGGACGGACAACTACTACCATAGTGAACTCTGCACATTCCCAAGTTCACAGCTTTACCAGTTGTTCAGTGTAACAGACCTTGGATGCTGTCAGACACATAAAATCTACTTGTAATTGTGCTGGGCTTAACAGTCTTAACAATAAATAACTATGGCATTTTCACACACGAGCCTTAAATTAACTCCTCAGTTCCTCTCTGCCGGAACACTGAAGCAGGCACTCATGTTTTTCTTTGTTCTGATCAACGCAGAAATAAACTTGTAAATAATGCTCTCCTGAGTGCATCTTTCGCTGTGCATTATCTGCTGATAGAGCGTGCACGGCTCTGGAATGTGGCAAGCTATTTCTGGAGCTCGTGTCACTAATTGCTGATACTGCGTGTCTGTGGGAGATCGATGGACGTCCGGAGACGACGTGGAGTCATGATGGACTTTGTCTCCCTGGCAGTATCCCAACAGTCAGAACGGGAAGGTGATGAGAGTACCTCTGAATACTTCTAGTTGGGTTTATCTTTTTAGAAGCATCTTTTGTCTGTTGATGCTTATAGCCCCTGTGTGGGTGTGACCAAACTCTGGGCACTCTGGGCAGCGTCCAACTTATATAAAAACAGAATGAAACATTAAACATTTTTTTAAAAAAAACCTTCCCTATACAGGATTGGGACGCGGGTGGCGCTGTGGGTAAAAGCCTCAGTGCCTAGGGCTTGCCGATCGAAAGGTCGCGGTTCGAATCCCCGCAGCGGGGTGCGCTCCCGTTGTTTGGTCCCAGCGCCTGCCAACCTAGCAGTTCGAAAGCACTCCCGGGTGCAAGTAGATAAATAGGGACCGCTTACTAGCGGGAAGGTAAACGGCGTTTCCTTGTGCGGCTCTGGTTCGCCAGAGCAGCGATGTCACGCTGGCCACGTGACCCGGAAGTGTCTCCGGACAGCGCTGGCCCTTGGCCTCTTGAGTGAGATGGGCGCACAACCCTAGAGTCTGTCAAGACTGGCCCGTACGGGCAGGGGTACCTTTACCTTTATACAGGATTGCCTTCAGATGGCTCAGGGCTTGGTTAAGTCCATACCCTCCAACATTTCTCCAATGAAAAATACAGACATCCTAAGGAAAAGTGGGACATTCCAGAATCAAATCAGAAACCGGGATGGTTTCTCTAAGTTGGGGACATCCCTGGAAAATAGGGACACTTGGAGGGGCTTGGTTGCGCTTGCTGGGGCTGATGGGAGTTGTAGGCCAAACAGTTAGAGGGTACCAGGATGACAAGGTGGTGTTAAGAATAACAGAGACCACATCCTTAAGTGAACCTCTTAAAGAGAAGGCTTTCTTTGGAACTTTATCATCCTGCTGCCCTCTCTGTTCCAGATATAAGAACAACATTGTAAGGGAAAGAATATACCTTAGCCTCAACAGAGTGCTGCTGAAGCACCAGATTAAAACACATACCATGCAGTGTGCTTCAAAAGCTTGGTAGGTTCATTTTCAAACAAAAAGGGCTCATTGTTCCCATGATTTTTGTACTCTAATGGCTGAGCTGAGAACACTTTTTGGTTATCCATCCTTAATGTGTTACATCTATGTGTTCTCCTTCAACCTAAATAAGCCAGACAAGCAAATTCCGGCACTACTGAATCCCGCTACTGAAATTTGATCATCAAGGACTCATAAGAGCTTTCTATAATACCACTCAGTGCTGCAGTGTAGTGGAGGGGGGTTGAGGGGAGAGAAAAGGAATGCATTTAAGCAGTGCTATTTTTCTAGAAAAAGTGCCAGAACTCACCATGAACGCTTGCCTCTTTCTCTTAGAATGGCAATGACACCCACCTAAGAGGTGCCGGAACTGAGTACTGGTGAGTTCCCCCATAAAAAAAAGCCCTGGATTTAAGGCAATGTTGTTTGGAAAGAGAAGGATTAAAGCGAGAGAGGAGAGACAGAGCACAGAGAAGGACATGGCTAGAACATTATATAGAAAATGCCCCGAGCAGTCTAATAAGCCAGAATAGCAGTGTGATAGGCCATCTATATATACGGAAATTCTACAGATATTCCACTGATTTTTTGTTTTTCTAAGAACTCCTGTTTTGTGGGATGAAAAATATTTGTCTTGAAAAACAGAAACCAAACAGAGAAAACATGGGAGAGGGATGCTTTGTTCATGGTATTATGTAGAAGCTCCATAAAAAGTGAGTGAACAGCAAATTCCCAGTGTGGAAGCTACCTGTAGCAGCTTTGAGCTCTCCATCCTGGACTTGTTGTGAGGGGGGGGGGAGGATGCAAAACTTTGTGCAACATTAAAGATGTCGAAAGCTTCCACAGCTAAATTGGACAAAACGCTTTGCTCTGTCTCTTTTTTTCCAGAGATTTGCTTAAATATTAACAGAACTAAATTTTGTTAAGTTTGCTTTCATATTAACAAAATGTAATTTTCATTTTTTTATTTTATTTGCATACCTTATTTATATTTTTGAATGCTACCTCTTAACAAACATTCTCTGTGTTTTAAAAAAATCACAGTACAATAAAAGCAGGACAAACTCTTTGCAATGGTTAGAAACTCAGTAGAATCCCATCTGGCAGATATTATTATTATCAAATTTTATTTCATTTACAGTGGGTTGTGATAATAAATATTGCAGCAGTAAATAAACTTCCAAGAAATATACTATCCAAAATCGGGAACAGATTCTTTCTTCACTGGAAACAGTAAATATTTTTCTATTAATCTTTGCTAGAAAGAATGTTGCACAGCTAATGCTAATTTGACGTTTGTTCCAAGATGGAACATTTTGTCTTCTTCGGTTAATGCATATTTGGTGGGGGGTTTGGGATACTCATCCACCTGGGAAGGTAGCCCATCTAGGAGAAGGAAAACTCTGGTCCTAAACCTCTGCTTCCTTGCAGGACAGCTTCAAGAGGAGAAAAGGCTAAGGTGTAAACCCTACAAATCCAGAGTGGAGTCCCTAAAACGGTTGGATTGTGCCTTGTACACATCTTTTCAAGCAACTCCTGCAACCAAGCTGGTACTAAATGTATTGCTCTGCTTTCTTTTGGACCACATCAGCGAGGCCAAGAGCAGGTTATTGTCCACTGGACCTCCATATGCACTGCCCAGGTTTGCTTCCTGGGGAAGCCATGCAGCAGTCTGACTTCACCCTGGAGGTGCTCTGCAATGTATCTTGAGACAGAGGGATGCCAACAACCTTAAAATCAAGGTGTTCATTCATCACATATACTCAATGTGCCAATTCATTAAATTCTAGCCCGTCTGTTTTACTATCCTGGAACTGGACTCCTTCATGGTTCTGTCTCATGGAACTCAGGAAAGAGAGCTTCACAACATCCTACATAGCAAACACACAATGGCAAAGAGAAGTGCAGCCTCAGGAATGTATGACATTTCCCAATGTACAAAAATCATGCTCTTTTGAGTTGTTAGAAAATGCAGTATCCTAAGGACAGAAGTGCAACCTTGAAGGGGGGGAAATGAAAAGAAAAGGTACATTTATTGTACACTCTTGTGAAGACTGTGCGGAAAGGAGATGGTTGCAATCAAGGAGTTGGTGCCCAAAGTGTCGTCAGGAGCAGTGCTCTGCAAGAGAGGACATATCTTTAAATAGGTACTGTGGTACCTCGGGTTAAGAACTTAATTCGTTCTGGAAGTCTGTTCTTAACCTGAAACTGTTCTTAACTTGAAGCACCACTTTAGCTAATGGGGCCTCCTGCTGCCCCCATGCCACTGCTGCACGATTTCTGTTCTCATCCTGAAGCAAAGTTCTTAACCCAAGGTACTATTTCTGGGTTAACTGAGTCTGTAACCTGAAGCGTCTGTAACCTGAAGTGTCTGTAACCCAAGGTACCATTGTAATTGTGCACTGGAACAGTTCAGCCAGTGATGATATGAACACAAATGGAAACAGCAAATGTTGCCTTAGATGAGGGTTGGTCAATATGATGCCCTCCAGAAGATGTTGGACTACAACTCCCTTCAGCACAAACCAGCATGACCAGACCCGGGTGATGGGACTTGTAGTGGACCAACATCTGGAGGGCAGCACTTTGGCGAATTCTGTTGTGGAAGTGGGGGGATGATTAACAAAATCAATCGTCCAGGCAAACTGGGAATATCCCCTCACTCACACAGTTTAGGACATTCAACACTTTCCTTCGGCAGAGCTTCTTTTTCTTTGAGAAAAATAAGTGGCTCACATAAATGTAAACTAAACTCGAGCAATAAAGAAAATGGTAGCAAAATAACATAATGAGAGAAACTAAATACAATAACATGAGGCGAGTCTGAGGCAAGAAACAGGAAGAGGCCATTGGTCCCGGAGCAAAACACATAGGTGCCGCCCACCAGATACCACACATTCTAGTGATCAAATTAGGCCCCAGTGTTTTTTCTTACAAATTCTGCTTTAGACAGTTTTGAACTGTGGAAAGTGGCACAGCCTTATACAGTGGTACCTCGGTTTATGAACTTAATCCATTCCTGAAGTCCATTCTTAAACCAAATCCATTCTTAAACCAAGGCGCACTTTCCCTAATGAGGCCTCCCGTCGCAGGTGCCCTTCCACTGTTCTGCTTCCATTCATAGACCAAGGTAAAGTTTGCAAACCAGAACACTACTTCTGGTTTTGCAGAGTTGGTAAACTGAATAGTTTGTAAACAGGACTGTTCGTAAACCGAGGTACCACAATAAATTAATATGGGTGCTGAGACCAGGATTTGTAGCTGTGGTTGGCCTCCGTCTGTCTCAAGAAGCAATGGTGTGCATCTCCGGAGGTGAAGTCAAACCCCTGGAGAATCACAGCACCTGCTGTGGCTGCACAGACTTGTAACTGCTGCCTCCTATGTTGTTTTTGCTGCATTAGCAGCACTGGAGTGACCTCTCTGGGATGCAAGCCTGGGCAGTGTGTGCTAGCCAGAAGACCCATCCCCTCGGCCAACTGATGTGGTCCAAAAGAAAGCTGAGCAATATGTTTTGCACCAGCTTGACTGAAGGAGTTGCCGGAAAGAGGCATACAACCATCTTAAGGACGCTAATCGGATTTCTGCAGGGTTTACTCCCGAAGATGTTCCGCAAGGCAGCAGGTAAGGATTTGCAGTACCATGAAGCAAAAAGAGCAACAACTTCGTTGTTACATTCCAGAGGGTATGTTATTTTCCTGTCTCTTATTAAGAAGAATGAACTCTAATGACACTCCATGGGTGTGTCATTGTGATTTTTTTATTTCAGCTATAAAAACGCCCAACGCCAAGGGAACGGTTAGCAACTGTGGTCAGAACAGGATCCATCACACAATGTCTTTGTCTGGTGTTAGGAAATGCTGCTCTCATTGGCAGGGCTGACCCAAGGCATTTTGCTGCCTGAGGCAAAGGACAACATCATGCCTTATTCCACCTACAGAAGCCAGCTAGACTAGCAGCTGAAAGTCACTTCAGCGCTGGCAAAGGGACAGCATCTTCCCCTGAATTTGAGGGCAACAGGATTGCATGGCACACACAGCTCAGCCTTTCCAAAAGTTGGAGACGCTGCCCCGCCTCAGCATCTGCCACCTAAGGAAAGTTCCTCATTCTTCTTAACGGTAGGGCCAGCCCTCCCATAAGCTGAAGGTGCTAGATTTAATGGTCACACTTCACTGGATAATTTTCCAAAAGGACAAATGGTTCTGATTTATGAAAGTATTCAAAAGTTTGCTGCTTCCATCATTCCCGGTCATGACTGCCAGGAATACAGCTGTACAGAGGAAGTAACTACTGAACTGACACATCCTTGGATTCAGCCACTGCTTTTCAGCAATGCTTTGCTCGAGTGGAGAGGCCAAAAAATAAAACAGAAAATGTAGGATTGCACTCATGTGAGTTGCTGCCAGGAAACTGCAGCTGTAACCAGGAACCTGTCAGGTCGTATGTCTTCACTCCCAGAGATGCTCCATCTGCTCTGTGTAGAGGAAGCAGGATATGTTTGAATCCAGCCTTTGCCCCACAGCATTAAGCAGGGGCCAAGGGAGCAGAGCTGCCCTCACCTTTTCAGAGCTCCAGCAGAGATTTTGCCATGCAGGTGTGCCTGTGTGAAAATCTTGGCTTCAAAAGCAAATTCATAGCGCTTGTGGTTTGCAAAGAGCCAGCACCTTCTGCATAGTGTGCCCCTGTAACTAAAGGGAAGAAGGGAGAGAGGTGGGAAAACTCCACAAAACATTGGGCAGGACCACAGCGCATCCGCTCTGCATGCAGAAGGCTGAAGTTTCAGTCCCTGGCATCTCCAGTTAGGTCTGGGAATATCCCCAGTCTGAAATCCAGGAAAGCCATTGCGAGTCAGTGTTGATAAAGCTGAGCTAGATGCACCAACGGCCTGTATTTCCAGAGGCAGTTTCCTCTGTTCCTCGGTTTAGATTAGTTAAAGGTAAAGGTAAAGGTACCCCTGCCCGTACGGGCCAGTCTTGACAGACTCTAGGGTTGTGCGCCCATCTCACTCAAGAGGCCGGGGGACAGCGCTGTCCGGAGACACTTCCGGGTCACGTGGCCAGCGTGACATCGCTGCTCTGGCGAGCCAGAGCCGCACACGGAAACGCCGTTTACCTTCCCGCTAGTAAGCGGTCCCTATTTATCTACTTGCACTCGAGAGTGCTTTCGAACTGCTAGGTTGGCAGGCGCTGGGACTGAACAACGGGAGCGCACCCCGCCGCGGGGATTCGAACCGCCGACCTTTCGATCGGCAAGCCCTAGGCGCTGAGGCTTTTACCCACAGCGCCACCCGCGTCCCAGATTAGTTAGATTAGTTGTTGATGATTAAATAGTGGTTTCTGAGAGCTACAGCTGGATCTTTTTTACTTACAGTAGTACCTCAGGTTAAGAACTTAATTCGTTATTGAGGTCCATTCTTAACCTGAAACTGTTCTTAACCTGAGGCACCACTTTAGCTAATGGGGCCTCCAACTGCTGCCACACCGTTGCTGCATGATTTCTGTTCTCAGGTACTATTTCTGGGTTAACTGAGTCTGTAACCTGAAGCGTCTGCAACCTGAAATGTCTGTAACCCGAGGTACCACTGTATTTGTATAGAAATTTCCATCCTGCCCTTCTAATACCTATGCACTGCTCAGGGCAGCTTGCAACACCATATAATGAAGCAATGCATTAAATAAAACTACAACAGATATGACAGAGACAGAGATCACAGATGAAATACAAGCTGGAAATGAAACATCAGGTACTTAGCAAGGCAAAAATCCTGCTAATTTTTAAAATGTCTTCACGAACCAATGAAAGACAGCCAGAGAGGGGATGCTTTAGCCGCCCTCGAGCATTTCTAAAGTTGGGACTTTGTATCCCTACTTACCCTTTTGGAATATCAGGCCATGCACATGGAAAACCTGGAATCCTGAAACAGGAATGAGGAGGCTTCTAGGACCCAGAAGCTGACACACTCTCCAAGCTTCTGGCTGCCTCTCACCCTTCACTGCAGTGGATCTGTGCATCAGCTACAGTGGAGGAGAAGCAGCAGAGAGGTACCCAGTATGCTGGAAGCCTGCACAGGGAAGGTATGAGAACTGAAGTCTGGATTAGAGAGAAGGGAATAGGCAACTGTGTAGCCAGGCAGCAGCATGCAGACTTCTAGGGTAGGTTATTGCCAGTGCTTTCCTATCACCCAGGTGCCTAGTATGTGCTGTTCGGTGGAAGAAAAGCATATAGCCAGTCCATTCTCCCCAAGAAGCTGAGATGGATATAGACATAAGCACCGGGCAGGCGAAACATGGGGACTCAAATCTATGTATGCACTTAAATGGAAAGAGCAACGAGATCCTGAGCTTTGCAGATAGGCTCCTTCTTGCATGTGAAACTAGGAGCTAATCTGCCAGCAGTAGGGCAGAGGAATGAACAGGACCAGCCTTGATTCCCCTCCGATTGCAAGATCCTTGCTCTCCTCCCTCCTGGCACAAGCTGAGGCCTACTGGCAGTAAGGTGGGTCTCCAAGCACTGGACAGGTGGGTAGCTCAAGGTAAGGAGGACCCAGCAGGAGGAGGGTGTGGGCAGCAGGAGCAGCAGCCTCCTCCTCCCCCAGGGTGGGAAACTGTCTGTTGATATTTCCATTGGAAGAAATTAAAAGTCCAGCACTTGGGAGCTCTTTGTCTTGCAAGGCTGAAGGCAGCACAGCAGAAACCCATGTGAGCAGGAATTGGGGAGGAGGGTGTTGGTCTATGTGTGAGAGAGTGGGTGTCTCTTCTAGACAGAGCAGATCCTGTCGTGTGGCTATATAGAGCTGCACCTACCTGTGTAATCGCTTCTGAATCAGGAGGCATGCCAGGTAAGCATTTCAGAGATTCGGGCCGTTCATTTCCTGAAATATGGAGCATACATGTGGAAGTGTGAAGTATGGGAATGAGGGAAACCTATGATGTGCAATGATGAGATAAAGAGCAGTACTTTTTTTCTTAAAGGGGCATCCTATCAATGAAAGGTCATCTGGCAATTCGAGTGAGAAGGCCAAATGTCTGTGGTTGGACGTAGATATGCAGTGGGATACAGACTCTTCTTTTCATGGTCTGATCAGGGCGGACATCACAGAGCAGGCTTGCAGCTTCCATGCCTCTTTGCTCTGTAGAAGGAAGATGCTGCATGAGACAAGAGAAGAGATGGGGAAGAAGAGGAGTTCAGTCATTTTAGACCTGGACTTCATGGTCCCACAGAGCTTTAGACAGCAAGGTGTCGCTCATTGCTTACTTCGAAATGTGGCAAGCCAGCTCTGCTGTGTTTGGGGTGGGACCAGTGGCATAGCAAGGGTGGGCCAGGAGGGCGGTGGTCCCAGGTGCAAATTTTGGAGGGGGCACAACCAAGTGCCCCCATGACAGGTTCCTTCATCAAGGCTGGAGCCATGGGGAGGTAAGCCAAGCCCCAGCTGGGCCTTCAGGGCTTGGATAGTGGTGGCACCTGCTACTACTTGTGGCCAGTGAAGCAACGCCCACCCACACCTCACCCTTGTGCTGGCTGAGAGGGAGAGAGTGCAACAGTCACCCAAAGAGGAGGGCAGGAGGAAGAGGAAGGCAAGAAAGCACTGCCTGAGTCATGTGCATTGCCCAGAGTTGCAAGGACAGGAGGGTGAGGCAACACAGTGGCGCTCCTGGCTGAGCGTTTCTCTGACTTATCTCTGCTCCTAGGTTGGGGCTTGTTTGCAAGGACAGACACCCTTGCTTAGACACTGGCCAGCAAAGGGACTGATTGCTGCCCAGGGCAGCACTTGCCCTGCTCCAGACACCAGCAACCCACGCTACGTCCTTGGGTGGGACCTCCTGTTCATCCTGCCAAGTGGGTGATGAAACGTCTGCCCCAAAGTCCCCCTCTGATGGCGATGCTGAAAGGAATGAGGAGCTGCCACACCGGGCAGGATCTGTCCAATAATGCCATGTCCCCCAAGTGGTCATTGCAACCATGGAATGCTTCAGAGGAGCACTGAACTAGGTGAGCAGACAGCAGACCACACACTAGACATGCCCTTGCTTCAGCCTTTGCTCCAGGATGGGTGTAGCAGAGCTAGGCTGAACACAGATGACTTTGCTTGCATTATTTGGGATCAAGTCAAAACTATTATCACCAGACAGGTGCTTTTTTAACTTTGATCCCAGCGCTATGTTTCAAGCCCATTTGTTGAGTTGGTGTGCAGGGGGAGGGTGTTTTCTGGGTTGCAACACAGTCCTTGAAGTTTCCTGTTTCTATGCAACTCAGGAGGGTAAGTCGTGCGCTCTTATGGCTCTTGATATGGATTTGAGGCACATGGAAATCCCATGTGTGGGGGCACAGAAGAACTCTTGGGGTCAAATGGATAAGGAAATCTGTTTAGGAAAACTGAACGTTTTACTTCTGAACCAGATTCATTGGTATAATGGTTGTGGCACATCCATTCCTTGGTCAGGATTTCCAGAATGCCCTGGACTAAGCATAGGCTAGTCTATCACAGGACTTAAACTAGATTGGCAGGGCAAAGGGAATTCTGCAAGGAAGAACTTCTAGGGTACTTCCGGACAACCTGTTTATTGAGCATTCATCTTGATTTGCGTGTAGAAAGACAAACAAAGAGTTGTCCCACACTGTGTTTTCTGTCCATCACTTTCCTTGATACTTATACTGTAAACCGCCCTGTAACCCTTAGATAAAGGGTGGTATATAAAATTAATATAGCATCATCACAAGACGTCTACACTTTTGCAAGACCACCCTATCACCTATAATTGTGCAACCTGAATTTACTGCAATGCGATCGAAGCACACCCCAAAATAGCAAGGAAGAAACTTCAGGATAAAACTATATCTCCAAAGCTTAGTCTGTAATGAGATTCTTATTTCTGAGTGTCTCAGGACTCTGAACACAAATATTAGTTCTCATATCAGTTGTCTTCTGTCTACAGAATTCCTTATTTTTATTTTATCCTGCTCATAATGACCAGCCCCACTGGCTCACTCTGCTTGATGGAGGTTTGTGCTGAGATTTTATCAGCTGACTTAAGATTCCCACCACATACTTTCCAACTGCAGATGTTTTAAGAGTGCTAAATTATTATTGGGGGGGCCTGATCCATAACTTGAAAGGGTTGACTTGTTTTCACTGGCTTTAGAGAGGCTGCATTGACTGAAACAAACGTAATTAATCATAAGTAGATTGTGCATCGGTCTGTATGTGGACCCACTGTTGGCATGAGCTTCATTTATACCTAATTCCACAGCATATTCTCAAATACCGCCCACTGGCCTAGTAAGAGCACTTGGCTTTCTTTTTCTCCTCCTGTTATCTAACAACTTCAAGAGTGGCAGATATATCTCATCTTGAACTTCTGAAAATTATATTATTCGGGAGTTAATTTTATGACACATCAAAATTAAGATGTGTGGCATTTAATATATAAATATGAGTAAGCTGGGTGGTACGGCTGTTTTGAAATGAATAACATGGCTAGAGCATGTGAGGCTTTGTGTTATTTTATTGTTTTCGGTGGATGTATTTGTCAAATAAGAAAAAAAAATCAATAAAATGATGTTAAAAAATACCCAGCATGTTTTTGTGGGGTTGTACAACCCCATAGATTTGGCTTTCACTAACCATTTGATCACTAGCATGCTATGTAGACCTACTCTTTGCATGTCATGTAAATGGTAGTCTGCTTATTTTGATCTAACAGTTCACAACTGTAGAGCAAGTATACGTGGAATGGGGTGGACCAGCTAGCAGGTTGGCTTCTTGCTCCCTGAGAGGGCAAATGTCCCAAGAAGGACAGTACTGAAGATGCAACTTATGACAGATTCAGAGTAGGTCAGCCTTCATGGGAACCTGAGAAATTTGGTCCCCCATCCCTAACTGTACTCAGGTGTGCCATGCAATCAAGGCACATCACTATAATATTAATTTTTTTATTTATACTATGCCCATCTTGCTGGGTTATCCCAGCCACTCTGGGCAGCTCCCAGCACATATAATAAATCATCAAACATTAACAACTTCCCGATAACAGGGCTGCCTTCAGATGTCTTCTAAAAGTTGTTTAGTTCTTTATCTCATTGGCATCTGATGGGATGCTTTCCACAGGGAGGGCTATGAACCCCACAAAGGAAGTCCGTAACTCAAACCATTTCTGCACTATATGTTTGATTCTATACGAGTTGATGATTCAAAGCACTACTATGCCACTTTAAAGGTCATGGCTTCCCCCGAAGAATCCTGGGAACAGACTTTTGTAAAGAGTGCTGAGACTTGTTAGAAGGCCCCTTATTCCCCTTGCAGAGGTACAATACCCAGTGTGGTTTAATAACCAGTCTCTCTTCCCAGGGAACTCTGGAAATTTTAGCTCTGTGTGGGGAATAGAGGTCTTCTAACAAGTCTCAATGCCCTTAAACTACAGTTCCCAGGATTCTTTGGGGAGGGGAGCCGTGACTGATTAATGTGGCATAACAGTGCTTTACTATTCATGGTACAGATGTGGCCTCAGGTGGCATGGGATTATATCCCTCTGTCCCCAGGTGTACATGGTGTACACACTTATTGCTCACAAGGGTGAGGCAGAAAGGGTGCTATGCACATAAAAGGAGAATTTTGCATAGACAGCTGACCTTGCAACACAGATAGAAACCTAAGCTAATACTCCTCTGCCTAGAACCCCAATAGAGACGTCGCCTTGGAATTCCAAACAGAGACAGCCAACTCCACTCAACAGCTGGGGTATCCAGGTCAGAGTTCTGCCTGTAGGTAAGCAGGGAAATGCTGTGATAATGTACTAACTGCAACAGCAGCAGCCTCCAATATCTCCCCTCATCCCGTTTGCCATGTGCGAAGACTGCATCTCATCCAAAGCCTCTTGCTCTAACCCTCCAGTTGCTGATCTCTGCTTGTTGCTTGCTGATTCCATGTCTCCTCTTGCTCTCCACAGGCATAGTGGATGGGACTGCCCCATCCCATGCAGGCTGTGAAGGAAGTCCAACAGCACCCGTCAATATACTCACACCAGACAGGCTCCTGTGCCCTGGCAAGCTCCATGGCCGCTGGTCAGCCAACAGGTGATGCTATCTGTAGTATGGACACCAAGCTGTGGGGGACACTTTGTCTGCTGTCCTGCAACTGCCCTCCGCACAAGAACCCTGCTGGAACAACTGACCATCAAGGCCAGATATCTGTCTTTACCTTTCAAAATCTGCCCCATCCCTGACTGTGCAATAAACACCACTACCATGCTGTGTGTGTTTTCCCTGTGTTTGCTAGAGGTTGGGGGGCAGGGGCCTTGCAGACTCCCCCCTCTTGCATGCAGCTATCTAGTTTGCTGCATGAGAAGGGGCAACTTAGCCAATCTGTGGGTAGGTGCAAGAAGTGGGGCAGCTTAATACTGACAAGGGAGAAGAGCACATGGTGGCAGCCAGATAACCAGCCAAGCAGGACAGCCATGATCTGGTGCACCCATAAATGTCCAAGGGGGAAGTTCCACCCCCACCCATCTTGTCTCACCTGCACAGGACGCCTGTGCCACACCCATCAACCTAGAAGAACATGTTGTGGAAAGAAAGCAGAATACACCACTAGCAGGCACTCTGCTGTAGAACAGCTGCAGGAACTAGCCCTCCCAGCTGTCCTGGGCTTGTGGCGGAAGCAAAAGACAGGTCAGGACCCTGGACAGCTCCCAGTGGACCTTGCTAGTTGATAATATTCAGTGGATCCATACCATATGTTTAAAGCACATTGCTCTCTCCCACCACCACCAAAATAATCAAGCAAGCAAGCAATTAATCAGTCATGGGAACTGTAGTTTACTCAGGTCAGGGTACTGGGAGCTATAGGACTGTGATGGGCAAACTATAGTTCCCAGGGTTCTTTGGGGAAGCAATGCGCTTCAAATGTGCTTTAGATATACCGTGTGCTTGTGAAGTTAGCCTCAGTCAAGAGCTGGGACCTTCTGAGGCATTATGTTTTTTGACAAGGCCTACACTATAGTTCCTCCAGGAGCTGGTTGTCCAATTCCACAGGTGATGACTTCCATGCTGTGTAAACAAAGGAAATGTTATTGAGGGAGAAGGTCCATCCTCTTGAGTCTGAGGAGGGCAGAAGAGTTAGGTCCTCTGGCCAGAAGGGCCCAGGGGGAGATGCTGAGCCTTCCATGCACCTATATTTTCTCATCATTTGTGTCTTCCTTAAGGTAATGTGGGAGAGCAGGTTTGGGGGCCGTGACATTGGCCTACCCATTTGATATGCCCCCTCTGGTCCACACCTGTGCATTGCTGATTTCTTGGCCTAGCAGAGGATCTGAGCCACAGTTAGTCTCCCCCAGACCTCAGAGGTTGCTTTTTGAACTGCCTTGGTATATTCATTTTTATTGCTGCTTGGTTCTATGCCTTTATTCCACTACACACCTATGATTCTTTAATAGGGCATTTTTCATTCTACCTATTACAGGCGGCGGGATTGAACTCTGCTGCAAAGGAGCAGCCATGTCTGTATTTGCCCTCACTTTGTTCATAGAAACAAAATGCTATAGACATCCTGGGCTTTCAGTTGAGGTCAAACTGTGGTATTATTTCTGAACTCTTTCATAGTCTGACCTCTTTCATAGTGGCACTGTTTTAGTAGTGTGGGGTAAGATCTGATGAGTGGAAACAACATGTTTATTGGTCAAAGAAAGTGAGATGTAAAAAGCACTGGAGCACTTCTAGAATGTCTTTGCTTTATTGCATTCTCCTTATGTATCTGGTTTTAAACGATCGCCGTTGTTTTGTGATTTATGGATTTGTGAGTCACTGTGAGACATTTTCTTCTGGAAACGGACAAATAAATGCAACATAAATAAAGGGGTGTGCAGGAGAGATGGCACAACAGCCGTGGGAGGGAAAGGCTGCTCTAAATTACAGATATTGAATGAATGCTCCCATCCCAGACCTGTAAAGCACGTGAGTGCTTATTTAGTAAAGTGTTTTTAAAAATGTCATGTGTAAGCTATCATAATTTGCATCATAGGCGCTATCCAATAGGCCAGCACATGGGCCATTTGAAACATGGTGGAAATCTCAGTACATCCCTTAATTAACTACAGTGGTACCTCACTTTACGAACTTAATCCATTCCGGAAGTCCCACTACCGGTGGCCTTCTACCGTTCGGCTTCCATTCGTAGACCAAGGAAAAGTTTGCAAACCAGGACACTACTTTGGGTTTTGCCGAGTTCATAAATCAAATTGTTCGTAAACTGGTCTCTTCTTAAACCAAGGTACCACTGTACTTTCCCCCCTTCTTCAATGCCAGCATCATCACAAGGACTAGTGCTATAACATGAAAATCACAGGTGGCATGTGTGTGCATGTGTGCTAGTCCAGGCTGCTAAGAAGGGCTCTTTTAAGTGTTTATAGTTTTTTCTCTTGTAAGGGGGAAATTAGAATGTTGCTCCAGCACTGTATTATGAAATCCATGAGATGTAGGTTAGAGCTCTGGTCAAAACAGCCTCTATCTGCATTGTCAAAAGAAGGAGAAAATCAATCTCAGGGCTGATATTTCTGCTTTCCCTCTACCTTTCTGTGAATTATCTGAATGGAGCTCACAGTCTGAGAACGGCTGCAATAAGCACCTATAGGCCTTGCATAACCACTCTCAGTAATGGTGGTAAAACTACATTTTCTCAGTAGCAGCAAATTGCAGTTTGAGGTATAGTGCTGCAATAGAAAAGCAACTTGGTGAGGGAGACACCTGGATCCCTTGTAACTGATGAGTAGAAATGGCATGTTCATTGGTCAAAGAAAGGAGCTGTAAAAAGCCCCCTAGGAAAGGGGTCTCATAACCTGCTCTGAGCTTAGATACCATCAGAACTAGGGTATTTCAGATGCAGTTAACAGCAGGGGTTGTAAGTGCTATTTCAATGCTAAGCCTTTGCAGTGCATACCTGCAGGATTACTCAATCCACACTGGTCTCTGAAAGCAAATAAGCTTCCTTGCACAGTACCCTGAAATGTGGGAGCAAAATAAAAAGGTCTTCCTTGTTGTTTAGGGATTTATCAAAGAACCACCATGTGAACTTAACAAGACCTATCTCAGGACTTTCTCTTTGGCTGACAAAGCCATTAATCTGTAATTTTGTTTCTTCGTAGGTGCTGACATTTGCCTGGGGGAAAGGCTGTCATGAGATGCAGCAAAATGAGACCCTTCTCCATCACGAGAACCAATCCCATGGTCCTCTTGCATTGCCATGATATTCTATCTAAAGAAGCACAATCAAAATGAGGTGCAAAATGGCTGCGTTTAATTAAGAACATAATGGCGTACAGAACTGAATGGCAACGGGAGACATAAGAGCCCTTTTCCTGCTCTGCTCTTAACACGGGCAAGAATGTGATTCCAGGGTTTGGGGTTGCTCCTTCTCCACGGCCACTGTCGATTCTCTCTGATCACTCCCTGGGGACCCAGAATAGGATGGGTGATGGACTTGTGAAGGGAGGTGCTATTCTCCATGGAGCCTTCTCTCCCCACCCAGTGGGTGCGGAATTCCGCCAGGATCAGGAGGCTGCTGCAGACAAGCCAGAGCTCTCTGCTCCTCAATTCCAGCCTCGACACCAAGACCAGAGATGTGGCCTCTGAGTCGGTGGGCCTCTTCTTCATGCTCTTGATTGACTTGACAGCCATTGTAGGCAATGTAGCCATTATGACGGTCATCATCAAGACACCTGCACTGAGGAAGTTCGTCTTTGTGTTCCACCTCTGCCTGGTGGATCTCCTGGCTGCCGTCACCCTGATGCCTCTGGCTATGCTGTCCAGCTCAGCCTTCTTTGACGGCACGGCCTTTGGGGATGCCATATGCCACATCTACCTGTTCTTGAGTGTCTGCTTCATCACCATGTGCATCCTCTCCATCTCGGCCATTAACGTTGAGCGCTACTACTATGTGGTGCACCCCATGCGCTACGAGGTGAAAATGACTGTGGGCCTGGTTGTCTGTGTCCTGGTTGGCGTCTGGATCAAGGCTGTGGTCATGTCCATCATCCCTATCCTGGGCTGGCTCTCCCAAGACCGTGCCAGTAGTTCAGCAGCCTATGGGGGACAGAGCTGCACCTTGCAGTGGAGTCGGAGTGCCTACTGCAAATTCTTTGTGGCTTTCTTTGCTCTTTTCTACTTCCTCCTACCTGTCCTCATCATTCTGGTTGTCTACTGCAGCATGTTCAAAGTGGCCAGAGTGGCTGCCATGCACCATGGCCCACTCCCCACTTGGATGGAGACCCCACGGCAGCGGTCAGAATCCCTTAGCAGTAGATCCACTATGGTGACTAGTTCAGGAGCCCCTCGGACTACCCCTCAGAGGACGTTTGGGGGTGGGAAAGCTGTCATCATCCTCCTGGCCGTGGGGGGCCAATTCCTCTTCTGTTGGCTGCCATATTTCTCCTTTCATCTCTACTCTGTGCTGAGCTCCCATTTCCCCGGCCGGCAGACAGAGAATGTGGTTACTTGGATTGGCTACTTTTCCTTCACCTCCAATCCTTTCTTTTACGGGTGCCTCAATCGACAGATCCGAGGAGAGCTGAGCAAGCACCTCACCTGTTTCTTCAAGCAGCCACCAGAGGAAGACCTCAGGTTACCCAGCAGAGAAGGCTCCATTGAGGAGAACTTCTTGCAGTTCCTACAAGGGACAGGTTGCAATGCTGAGGCCAGAAACACTCTTACCCATCCTAGCCCTAAAAGGGACCAGCCGACCATTGATTTCCGGATCCCAGGTCAAATTGCAGAAGAGACCTCGGAGTTCCTGGACCAGCACATGAACAGTGACATCACTGTATCCGACAGCTACATCAGGGCTGCACGTTCACCCAAACCTGAGTTGTAGCTCTTTTTGCACTTGACAATCTAGTTTCATTGGTGTGTGAAATAATGCAGAACATAACAGCTGATGAAGGGCGGGGGAGATTGGGAGCACTTAATAAATACAGCAATGGCATTTGGGAACTTATTGCTCCAAGAAACAGCTCCTACTAGTATCTCAGTCATTTCATTCCGTTTGATGGTAACTGCTCTCCCCACTTGCATTTCAACTCGTTCTTAAGGGTTGGAGTCAGAAGCAGCCTCATGTTTCAAGAAGTTTCCATCTGTCTCGGGGATGGAGAACCTGACATCCTCCAGATGTTGCTGGACTACAACTCTCAGCATCTCTGACCACTGGCCATGCTGGCAAGGGCTGATGGGAGTTGGAGTCCAGCAGCATCCATCCATACGCCCTGCCAGTTTACAAAAATTTATTTGATAGCTGCCACCTAGCAATGTTATCATTTGCTATGAACTTCTGTGTGGGGGAAGTTAGCCCTGTTGAAGAACAAAGGGCCTGCAAGCAGGGCTCCCTCCCTTAATTTATCTTCTGTTAAGCTGGTGTCCCTTAACTCAAAGGATGGAGTGAGGTTGCCCATTGTTCTTGGGGCCCCACATGACTGAGCCATGCAGGGGTGGATGGAGGCAGCTGTGGCAGAACAACTGACCTTTATGATGGAGGAAGATTTTAAAGAACCATTTTAATGTCCTACTACGAACATTTAGCTATGTATTTCCTTTCCGTTGCTGAAGTCAGTGAAGCACGGGGCATGTGCTCTATGGCAGAAAGTGAACCAGACACTGGCAATCTCAAGGTCAGCGACAGGAGCCAGGCTTTGCATCACTTGACCTGGGTCTTCAGTCATCCAAAGCCACTGACTTCTGTAAGGGAAAGTAAATGCCACCTGTCTTACTGAGTTTGCTAGTTTGAACATGTAAGGGCTCTTGCAAAAGATGGCTGTGGTGTGGAGGCAAAGGGTCTTGATGCATGGAGCATGCAGAGGCCCACTGCCTCCTCTCCCTAGCAGCCTGTCCCACTAGACTCCCCATGTGTTTCTGTAGGGGGTGGAGTGGGAAGGCATGTCATGCTGGTGGACCAATTGGGCTGTCATGTACATCTGCCTCCTCCATCTTGGATCCTCAAATTCTTGTCGGACTACAATTCCCATCACCCCTGACCTTGCTCCCTGTTGGCTGTGGATGATGGGTGTTGCAGTTCAACAACATCTAGGAACGCAAGCTTAGCAAAGGTTTTATTGATGATGATGATGGCCCAGTACATGTAATATTTCCCAGAATCAGCAGGGAGCCTGATCATTAACTGCCTTCTTCCTCCCACACAGTCTACCAAGCAACTGATTAAAGGTTGGGCCTAGGGGTCTTGCTGTCTCCAGACTGCAAGGTGAATTGAGTGTCATAGTCCCTCAGCTCCCTATCTATTCCCTACCTCCTGTCCCATCCTTCACACCTCCTGATTAAGATTGATGTTCCGCTTGGGATGCTTCCAGATGCAGAGATTTGTGGGTGAGTGGCATGCTCACCGATGCCCTGCTGCCCATCATCAGCTTGGTTCTTTACAGATGTTTTGGACCACAACTCCAATCAGCCCCAGCCAATACGATTGTGGTGGCTGGAGCTGATGGGGCAGGGGTTGTAGTCCAAAGCATCTGAACGAAATCAGGCCAGCAGAAGCTGGACTAGCAATTGGCAAAGCAGCCACAGTTCCAAGACACTGGCAGTTTTAAACACACACACAAACACAAACACACACACACACGACACAATGCTTCCTTCTTAGAGGCATTACGTCTGATTTGGCACCACCAATTTTGTTAGAAGTGATCCTCCTAGCAATACAGTTCAAGAGTGGTCAAACTAGAAGTGATGCTGTCAGACTTGTTTGGAGGTGGCATTGACAGAGGTACAACATCATTCCATCTCAGAATTGAATTGGAAAACACCTAATAAACACAGGCCTTTCCCCTGCATCCCTGCTCAAATTAAGCAATGACTTAGAACAGCTTTCATCCTACTGCCCCCCTTTTTTTCAAGGAACTTGTTGCTCCCTCCAGCCTCCCTATTGAGGGGGCCTTGGTGAAAAGAAAGGTGTGTTTGTTAAACCCTGCCCACCCACCCACCACACTGCAAACTTTTTGTTTAATTCCCTAGTGAATTACTTCTAGTCCAGCTCTATTGGCTTCTGACCACTGATCAACAACAGTTTTCTACAATCTAGGCCTCTAAACATCATATTCTAAGGTGGACTAGATGGGGATAACCTTCTGGGCCACAAAAACACAGAGATGCACAAACACACTCCATAAGCACCCTGAAACAAGCAGAAGCGCTGGCATCTCAGGGAGTGTGGAATGGGGATGACAACCGCACCCAAAGCTCGTGATGCCTTCAGGCACGCCTGCCAAACCCAGTAGACAATGTAAGGTCCTGTGACGGTGACCAGAGGGAATATTTTGGTGGCCTAACCATCTCTGCATGAATGTGATTGTACTGTGAGATACGGCATCTTGCATTCTAGTAAAGAATCTGGTGTTGTTTCTTTTTCAGACTCCACAATCTCAGCTTTCAGTTTACATATATAGATATACGGTCCTTACAGCTGTTGCATAGAAAACGTAGGGGGTGGAATTCAAGGTTGCCCTATTGCAAACGTTCCATCTATGCAAGCATATCAGCTTGCTGGAAAGGAAAATCCCCTCCCCCCTCCTCCTGCATGTTCTTGGGGTTCTCTTGACTCCCCCCCCCCCGGCTAATTAGAGGAGGGAGGAAAGGAGGGGACATTCCATTGTGCGAGTGGAAGCCCTTCCCCAGGGCTTTCATGGATGGTGTTTGTTTGGTGAGTGGTACCCATGGGCCCTGAGATCTAAAGGCTCACAAACCTAAAAGGGAATGGACAGGGCAAGGATCAGGGGACCTGCACATATACCAGCTGGGGCCTCCTTGGCTCACTTCTCCCTTCCATGTGCACATTTATGTCTCCCAGTGACACATGCGCATTCTTCTTTCACGTCCTCTACCACAACACTTTCTCTTCAACGGTTCAGACAGGGCGTGGGTGGAGATCCAAATACCGCAATTAGAAAACTGTGTGTGTGTTGTGTAAAGTTATGCCCATCTGTCCAATCTACAGAAGTTTCTTTAGGCGCAAATGTGGCGGGTGGGAGGTAGGAAGAGGTGAACTTGCAAAATTTGGTCTATCCCTACCCAGAATTCTCAACCTCTTGGCTAAGGTGAAGTCTTCCCATCATGGAGATTTTGGGGCATGTCCTCTGCGTCATGCTGGTGGTCACATCTACACCATACATTTAAAGCATTCCCCACCCACCCCCCAAAAAATCCTGGGAACTGTAAATTGCCCCACCAGAGCTACAATTCCCAGCATCCTTAACAAACTACAGTTCCTATGAATTTTTTGTTTTTGGGGGGATCATGTGCTTCAAATATATACAATGTATGCAGGTGATCAATTGCACAGAAGCGGCTCTCCCTCTGGCCTGCACCAAAAGTGCCACCTGCTATCACACTTTCCCACTGGTTGACCCCGCAAGAAAAGGAGGGACAGTTGAAACCTTGAGCCTCAAATAAAGCGATTATTTATTATGAAATTTGCTCCCTGCCTGTGTGTGAGTAATGGGCTCTCGCCTTCTGAAACTTGAGCGAAGGGCTCCAGCTAGGAAAGCGGCTATCCTGATAACATCGTCCAGATCTGATGCTGCTCCCCCAGCAGTGTGACTTGAAGCTGGCGGTGAGCATTCGTTTCTTTTTGATCTGCAGCCTGTGGAGTCCTATTCTAGAGGAAATTATGTTCTCTCTCTCTCTCTCCATTGCCCTTTCTCTCTGCAGTGTTTTGCAAGCTGCTGGGTCCCAAAGGAGACTTCTACTGGGTACAGCCAGAGGGAAGCAGGGAGCGTTGAGACAGAGGAAGGAGGCACACCATACATTTCAAGCAGTATGCCACTTTAAACAGTCGTGGCTCTCCCCAAAGACTCTTGGGAACTGTAGTTATCCAGGATGCTCTAAGTGGTTAGGAGGCCCCCCTATCCCAATCACACTTGCTAGAGTTCCCAGTGAAGAGGGATTGATTGCTAAACCAATCTGATAACTGTAGCTCTGTGAAGGGAATAGGGAGTCTCCTAACAAACTACAGCACCCAGAATTCTTTGGGGGAAGCCATGACTGTTTCAAATGGTATGATGCTGCTTTAAATGGATGGTCTGACTGGGGCCTTGGCTGAGATCTAGGATGTGTACATTTCCCATTATATCAACAGCCAATTCTTCTCCAGCTTTTGTTAGGCAGGAAGAGAGTTATAGTTTCTCTAAGTTAGGGATGGGGTGGCAGTTAAATGAGTTCCTCTAGGCCTCCCTATCTGGTTCTCAGGACTCTCCTCAGGTTATGCCCCATCTCGCCTGACCACAGCTCTTAGTGGCCTTGCCATGCTTCCTCCTTGAGTGATTTTGCCAGGCTGGAATGTCTCGTTGAACTGTGTTTAATCTTGCCTCTTGCTTGCTTGCCTGGATGGAGGATGGAGAGATGTGTGTGTTGCGTGAAGGTTGGAATCTACATACATATTAAAAAACGCTGTGAAAGGTGTTTTCTTTAAAAAAAAAAACATTTTGAAAAATACATAGAATTTTCCATAGCTCACTATTGCCATCTAGTGTCACATTTGTATATTGCACTTTACCACACATTTAAAACATTTTATTTGCAACTGTGTAGCTGAGTCCAAGGTGTCGTAACCTCCATTTTTTGCATTACTGGAATGTAACCTACTGTACAAAGTTAGGATTCGCATTCATCGCTCCACACACTTTCGCCTCTGGGCCACCCACCGTTGTCCTGCAACTCTCCAGTTATCCTCTGGGAGGATGGAACCATCAAACTGAAAAATATTCTCCACCTGCATGGTTTAAGAAAGTTGTACATCACCCTTCATACAAATATATCCCAGGGCATGTGATGCCACAAGTAGGATTTACAATAAAATGCAATTACATAATGAAAATTGTGCAAAAAGCAGAATTAAAACAAAAATGCCTTCTGAAAGTCACACCATCGGAATCAGACATCAGGATGGAGAACTCAGTTACAGTGTTTAAAACAGGGGTCAGCAAACTTTTTCAGCAGGGGGCCGGTCCACTGTCCCTCAGACCTTGTGGGGGACCGGACTATATTTTTTGGGGGGGAAATATGAACGAATTCCTATGCCCGACAAACAACCTAGAGATGCATTTTAAATAAAAGGACACATTCTACTCATGTAAAAACATGCTGATTCCCAGACCGTCCGTGGGCCAGATGTAGAAGGCGATTGGGCCGGATCCAGCCCCCGGGCCTTAGTTTGCCTACCCATGGTTTAAAATATAGCTTCCTTTTTCATCAGATCTAATAAATCCCTTTGATTTAAGACACCCGAGAGAATAACAAATGCCTTAACCCCGTGCCTCAAAAATAACAAATAGGTGCCTGATGACTTTCCCTGGGGACACAGTACCAGGGACTTGTTGTTTTTTGCTGGTACCAATAAAAAAATAAAATCTTTTTTTTTATGTCAGCCAGTGGCCTTTCACCTTATGGGCAATTTGTGGCCTCTAGGATCCCTGAAGAGATACTCATACTCTACCATGCAAAAGGTCAGCCACTACTCTTTGATCCTGGCTGCCACTTCCCACCCTATTGATGACTGGGGGCAGGGGGAGGTCAGGATGATGGGCAGATTTCCGCTTGTAGGATTTACCTTATTTTTTATTTGGTTTATTATATTTATTTGTTGCTTACCTAAAAATAAAATTGTTTAAAAATGTCCTTTTTTTTTAAGCCCATACAATAACAAATTTAAAATACATCAGAAGATAAAAGAGCATTATGGACTAAAAGTGCTCATCCTTCAGCGACCCTGAAGCTGCACTCTCCTGCATCCCTCCAGCTGTTCTTAGTAACTCAGAGAAGGTTTGGGAGCCTTCAAGCTTCCAAGAGGTCCAAAGTTTAACCTCAGAGGATGCTGAGCCATGGTTAAATGCCATGAAAGCTGAACTTGATTCCTTAGAGAGGAACAAGACATGGGAACTAGTTCCAGGCCTGTCCAGGCCACAAAGGTTTACAAAGTTCAGTTATTGCAAAAGTTTTTCAGCGTTAACTTTATGCATTTTTTTAAATCACCATGGTATTTAACAAAAATATCTTATGTCCTTTAGAGGAGAAATTGTGAACTGTAGAATTTTAAATACTCGTCATCATCCTTGGCTTCACTCAATTTTGTATATAATACCCTTCCATTTTCTTCTAGTTGTGAGGGTGGGGGAGGGGGCTCACAAGTGGAGTAGCCGAGGGCCTCTCTTCATCTAAATCCAGCCCTGGATTTTGGAAGGGTGAAAAACAAATGGGAAAGATTCCTATTAACTGGCTTCTTGCGCCCAATTTCACAGCCCATTGTTCAAGCCTTCAGGATAGACATAGCTTTTCATTTGACACAGGGATAGGCAACTGCAGTCCTTTAGGCCTCTCTGCCTGGCCCTCAGCACCCTTCCCAGGCCACAACACTCACAAGCCCCTCTCCATGCCCTCCTTGAGAACTTTAGCTTAGATGGGATATATTCTCTTGCTTGCCTAGTTGAAGAGTGGAGAGGGGTAGGTGTATGTGCAGAAACCTTTGCTTTTCGTGTGGCTGGGAAGTAGATCTATTGCTCCACCCACTTTTACTTCTGGTCATGTTCACTCTGGCCCCATGTGGCCCCCCGAAGATGGTCTATGAGGGAATGTGGCCCTTGAGCTAAAATATGGGTTCCCCTCTCCTTCTGTAATGTTACGAATTCTAGAAAGCCCCTTGGAACAATACAGCCAACTGTTGCCTATTAAACACTGTGAGATGCACCTCCGCCTTTTATTCTGATGCATTTAGATGTTTACAGGCTTTCGCTACCAGAATAATTGTCCCCTGCTTCACATTCTGAATTCTGAATCTGAAAGAAAAGCAGGCCTCAGGTGTGTGGGCTATTTCTGGCTTTAGTGCTTCAACACAGTCCTTTGTTTGGAGTCCCTGCTAAGAGGCAACAAAAGCTCTGAAAGGACTACAGGCGAGATCAGTCCACATGCATTCTGGGTTCCTTACTGTAGTGATTCATAAAGCTTGCATGCAAGAACACCACTTTCACTTGCTGGTTCTTTGCGAAGTCCTGACTGCTACATAATGTGAGGCTGCTTTCAAAAGTGTCTGAATAGAAAAGACAGTGATGCAGCTATATGGAGTGCACAGAGTGATGGGAAAGGGGAAATGTTATGTAGCAGCAGTGCAGTAGAGGTAGAGGGCAGGCCTGCGGCCTGGGCAGCACTACACTACAGCATGACCATAAACTTGTACGTTCAGCCACTGAAATATACACCCAATATGTAGCAATGGAGATTTATATTACTGCTTTATGAATAAACACTGTGTTTTATGAATGGGCTCTGTATTTTCTGAATTACCTAAGAGCCACCAATAGGGAGCTCTAGAATCTGACAGCTAACCAATTGGGTACTACCAAACAGCGACCCATATTACTGAAAACAGGTAACCAGCAGGGAATGCTTCAGCTCAGCCTTTGCACTGTTGACTGAACCCCCCCTGCTGTGCAGATAATGGAGAAAGCTCATAAATTGTATCCCTTCTGGCATCCTGGCCAACTCTATTACGCTCGTGTAAACCCTGGTGCACCAGAAGCACAGAATAGCAGCAAATAAAATCCACTCATATGTCAGCAACTGATAAGACTTGTCAACCAGTTCTTCCAAAGTCTTCCTAAATTATAAAGCTCCAATATACAGGCCAAAAGAGAGCAGGTCTGGGAAGAGCGAGGCATACAATGGGAACCACCAGTGAATAGGCCCTGCTCCGTGTAACTCCTGCCCTGTCATTTAATAGAGTGCCCACTTGCCCTCCTTCTTGACATGGAATGCTCTCTATTGGAGTCTCCAGGTCCAGTACAAAGACCATAAGAAGGGAGAGCAGGGACCTTGAAGTTTCCAACAGCTGTTAATCAAGCAAGCAAGCAAGCACACAGATCA
This sequence comes from Podarcis tiliguerta, assembly GCF_965153285.1. Lineage (NCBI taxonomy): Eukaryota > Metazoa > Chordata > Lepidosauria > Squamata > Lacertidae > Podarcis > Podarcis tiliguerta. The sequence goes on from NC_139539.1 coordinate 47,156,500, forward strand.
CCTTTGTCACAGTCAGGAGGCCTATGTCCTGGCTAGGCATGCACCCAATCTTGTTTGTCCTCAGTAACCAAAATTATATTATCAACATATACAAGCAGAAAAGTTGTGACGGTGTGCGATGCTAATTATTTCCCCCAAGAGTTAAATGATAACTAATCAGAGGCAGCTATAGGAGAGCTATGAGATTCAGGTGAGGGTCAGATGACTTGTCAATCCCAGCAGGTATATAAGAGGACGACCCAGCCTGCCCAGGACGCAGTAGGGTCTTAGGAAGCCAGGAAAAAATTGTTGGGGAGCTAGATTAGGCTTTCGACCTGAGAATTAACCACCTTTGCCCTAAGGTCAGTTGCAGACTCAGTTTCAGTTGTGGAATACTTCACAATTTGGCTTCACTTTACACTTAGATGGTACACCATCCAAAATTAATCCCTTGCTTTGCTAATATAAAAAACTGTCATTTTCCTCTTCTGCTATCTGCCTAACCAGGAACCTGTGTGTGTTTCCTATATTGTATGGGACATATCTGGATTACAAACCAAAAATGGGGAGTAACTCTTGCTTCTGGATCCCAGAATCCTTGGTGTGTACCCTGCTATATGCAACACCTAGCAGAGACTTTATTTAGCTGATCTCCAGATTAGAACTAAGCCAGCTGTTGCCAATTTGGCACACTCCAGATGTTTTGGACTACAGCTGGCTGGAGCTGATGGGAGTTGTAGCCCAAAATTTCTGGAGGGCACCAGGTTGGCGAAGAGTGAAATAAGGCCCCATCTGCACTAGACATTTAAAGCACCATCATACCACTTTAAACAGTCTTGACTTCCCCCAAGGCATCCTGGGAACTGTAGTTCATTACAGTTGTTAGGAGACCCTCTATTCCCCTAAGAGAGCTACACTTTGCAGAGTTCCTTGGGAAGAGAGATTGATTGGTAAACCCTATGGAAATTGTTCCATATCCTGAACTGATTTTTTTGTTTCAGACATACTACGTAAAGGACACTAGAGGGCAATAGCAGGACGTGTTTAGCTAGCAACTTCCCTCTTTGGAGAATAAATGGTGAAACTGTAGTGGCGGCCTTCATTTCCTTTGTGGCAGCTGTTCTAATCTAGACACGTAGGCAATATGTATCCTTCCCAAGCTTCGCTTGTTTTCAAACCTGATGTTCCCTTGGGTGTGTTTTATACTGCAGCATTCTAGGAGCATTTGGGGATTATATAAAACAGTGAACATGTAATTGCCCCAAAGCTTGTGATGGCAATTTTAATGCAATTTTATTTTGCAATCATTTTTCGTTGTGGTTCTCAAAATGGGAAGTAGGCCTCCTAAAAGAGGAAGAGGGAGGTTACCTGGGTAGGCGCAGGCTTCTCTTTCATTCAGACCTAGCTTAGGCTTTGCATGGTTGGACCAGAAGAGAGAGTAAAGGGACCCCTGACCATTAGGTCCAGTCGTGGCTGACTCTGGGGTTGCGGCGCTCATCTCGCTTTATTGGCCGAGGGAGCCGGCGTACAGCTTCCGGGTCATGTGGCCAGCATGACTAAGCCGCTTCTGGTGAACCAGAGCAGTGCACGGAAATGCTGTTTACCTTCCCGCCGGAGCGGTACCTATTTATCTACTTGCACTTTGATGTGCTTTTGAACTGCTAGGTTGGCAGGAGCAGGGACCGAGCAACGGAAGCTCACCCTGTGGCAGGGATTCAAACCGCCGACCTTCTGATCGGCAAGTTCTAGGCTCTGTGGTTTAACCCACAGCGCCACCCGCGTCCCTTTGAAGAAAGAGTACCTCTGCCTAAAACACAGATTAACCTCGCAAAGCTGCAAATCCTCATTCTGCCCCATGTAAAGGGGGACTGGGGTGCAACTGAAAGGGCCAGGATGTTTGCAGGTGGGAGAAAGCAAAGCAGATGAGCTATGACCAACTGTCTGTTGGACAGAAGTTCCTTGGTGCAATGAGCTCTTGGTGCAATGAGTTCATTCCCTTGAGATGAAGGTGGCTGACCTGCAAAGGTGAGCAAAAGCAGGGAGGTTGGTGGATGAGGTGTTTGGGGCTGTTGTGTCTCACCAACAGGCAGATAGGTCCTCTACTGTCATGGAGAAGGAGGGTCTCGTAGAAAGAAAGTGTCCCTCTGAGGAAGAAGGAAACGATCCCTTAGTTGCAGGGCTGGCCCACCAATGAGGCAGGGTGAGGTAGCTGCCTCAGGCAGCACCCAACAAAAGCAGCACTGAAGAGGAAGAGGAAGCAGTGGCTTCTCTTCCACCCCCAGAAGGGCTGCACCAATGTGTGAATGTATGCAAGGCTTGTATTTGCATATTATGGATGTAGGAAGTTAGTAGCCAAAGCTAGGGCCAGAATAATGCACTTCTGGCTACCAGCTGAGTATTATACGTGCAAATCACGAAAATGTCAAAGTCTGAAAACCATCCAAGATACACAACTTCACATAGTCTAGATGGAGCAGGCAGGGCTAACACAGCTAAGTGGGACTATTCCTGAGTATATCTGCATAATCCCATCTTTATGGGGAAAGACCCATCAGATTTGGGATATTCATCAAGCATACCGGATAGCTCAGTTGGTTAGAGCATGGTGCTGATAATGCCAAGGTTGCAGATCCCCATAGGGGACAGCTGTATCTCCTTGCATTACAGGGGGTTGGGCTAGATGACCCTCAGTGTCCCTTCCAACTCTACAGTTCTATGATATAACTCTTAATAAGCTGCACTGGTGAGACAACTCGACATGCTGATGGCATCTATTTCACACCCTCTTCAATTATTTCACAGGCTCTCTTTGTCTTCACAAAGACCCAGGATGAATGCAAGGATTTGTTCTTTCAGACTGGTTCTGTTTATGTTGTTGTCTGCAGATCCACACTCTAAGGCACACTCAGGAACAGATTTGGCAAGAACACAAAAAACAATCCATGTCTTAATGGATTGAGACTTAAAAGTAAGTCTCATTGATATCAATGGTGCTCTTCAAGCCCGGGGGCTAAATGTGGCCTTCTGATCTTCCCTATCTGGCCCTTAGGACTCCCCCAGGACACACCCCTCACTGACCCTGCTGGTTGGAATATGTTTTTGAATTCTGATAGCATTTCTTGCTTGCCTAAGTTGAGGATGGAGTGGTAAGTTTGTTTGGAAATTGGCTTTTGGGTGGCTGAAAAGTAGCCCACTATAGAAGGGGGGGGTTTGCATTAATTGCTCCACCCATTTTGTCTCTGGCCCCTCCCATCACTGGCGGGCAATGCCTTGGAAGGATGCCCACAAGTGAATGTGGTCCTTGGGCAGAAAAAGGTTTCCGTCCCCAGAAGTATAGGATTGCTGCTTAGGTTTATTTTATTTTTTTGCTGAAGCCTGAGCTATTTCAGAGGTATTGTTTTGCTCTGCTTTCTGTTTTCAGTATAACTGAATAATTTTAGGTGACTCAGACTCATGGAGATGCGGAAGAAAATCATTTCACTGAGCGATTCATATTGCTTTGTATCCTGTTTTGTAATGCTGTCTGACTTCATCATGATAACCTGTGTGCACTGTATACAGCTGACATCTCCACCGCACAGACACCCTTCTGGGTGCTCACCAAGGCCCCTTGCCCCTCTTTCTTTATTGATTTACTGTATTTAGTTTTAGGTTTGCCTAAGGGGACTGCTTGTTTGTACAGGGGTGCTTTCTTGTATTTTATTTGTTTTGGGGGAGCATATAGCTGTTTTTCTGGTGTGGTGGAATAATTCTGAGAATCACTGGTCTTTCTTCAGTAAAATGGACACTTATCGGTGTCCAAGACAGATTTCAAATGTGTCCCCATAGATTCAAAAAGTTTGAGGATCCCCGGTACATAGTATTGTAGTGGAGAGATGTGACATCATATGAATGATTGATTTTTAATAAGTAAATAGAAACATTCATATGCATGCCATTAATAAAAGATTGGGCAACAGCTCTTAAAGCATTTATTAGAGAGTTATTTCAAGCCACTACCAGCTTCATCTGAAATATGGAAATTATGAAATACAGTATAGACTGGCTGTAAGCGCACCAATTTAAAATATTAATAGTGATAAGCATGATATCATCCTCAAGTCTCAGCCCTTCCTGACTGCCTGAAATAGAAAGATTCAGCCTGAGTTTCTCCACCACATCCTTTTTTAAAAAAGAGGGACAATAGCTGTGAATTACGCGGGTGGCGCTGTGGGTTAAACCACAAAGCCTAGGACTTGCTGATCAGAAGGTCGGCAGTTTGAATCCCTGCAACAGGGTGAGTTCCTGTTGCTCGGTCCCTGCTCCTGCCAACCTAGCAGTTCAAAAGCACGTCAAAGTGCAAGTAAAGGCGGGAAGGTAAACGGCGTTTCCGTGTGCTGCTCTGGTTCGCCAGAAGCAGCTTAGTCATGCTGGCCACATGACCCGGAAGCTGTACGCCGGCTCCCTCGGCCAGGAAAGCGAGATGAGCGCCGCAACCCCAGAGTCAGTCACGACTGGACCTAATGGTCAGGGGTCCCTTTACCTTTACCTATATTTGCATTTGCATTTTAAAAGTTAACAACCAGAAAACATCCACATTTTTCACACACACTAATTCTTGAGTTTGAAAGAGAGTGAACCCCTCTGCCTTTAATTATTGGGGTGGAAGTGGAGACATATTGCTGACAAACCATTGCAGTGAAAAAATGACGGGATTTCACAACGTTTTCCTATGAACAACCCTGCTGTTTTTACCCTGAAACACGTGCGCCACCGGCCAAGGAAATACCAGTTGGTATTGTCTTTCTCATGCTACAGTCCTATATTCCAAGGATGAGAAACCTGTGCCCACCCCCCCACCCCCGATCCTGATGGGACTCCATCAGGTCCAGTCCTTATGGCCAATAGTCATAAGGTTTGTAAGATAGTCTACAATACATGGTAGGTGTGATGCCCTGAGAGCTGTCAGCACCCACAAACTACAGTTCCCAAGATTCTTTTCGGAAACTAAGCGGCATAATACAGTACTCCTTTGGATCTATGATGGGGGCCTTAGTCAGTCTCCCCGCGCGCCCCTTAGTGGGAGAGGGAGACGCGTCCTTTGACTACATTTCCCAGGGTGCCTTTCAAGCTCTCGTCAGTGGCCCGTGGAGAGGCGGAAGCTGGACGGGTTTCCGGTGCCTCTCTCCCCCCGCTCCTCCGCCCAGCTCGTTCTCCTCCCGAGTCCGCGGCCGTTGAGGAGAGCGAGAGGTGCCGCCCGCCTCTCCCGTCCTGTCGCCGCCGCCGCTATGGGCTGTACGCTGAGCGCCGAGGACAAGGCGGCGGCCGAGCGGAGCCGCATGATAGACCGCAACCTGCGCGAAGACGGCGAGAAGGCGTCCAAGGAGGTGAAGCTGCTTCTGCTCGGTAAGGAGAAGCGGGCGAGGAGGGTGCGGCCGGGGCCTGCTCCGCCGGCGGCCCCGGGGTGGGGCGAGGGGCAGAGGCGGGGGCAGCCGGGCCCCGTGAGGAGAGGACGAGGTGGCGGTTCTCTCTTAACTGGGCGCTCCCCGTTGGTGGCCCGGGCTGGCCCTCCCGTGGCTCCCGGGCACGTCCCGCAGCTTACTCGCGAGCAAGAGGGAGCGAGGCGGCCCAGCCCAAGAGCTCCTCTTGGTGCAGCTGCCGCTTTCTGATCCAAAGGACTTTCGTATGTTTTATTTTTTTAAGGCCCTAAGTAGTAAAAGTAAAAGTTCTGCAGGCTTAAGGCTAGAATCCCAGGAAGTCAGTCGCGACTAAACTTCGTGGGAGAAGATCCTAGGCCTTCCCCAATTATTTTTTTAAATAGAAACCTTCCGATCAGGTTTAAGGAAGTTTGAAGGATGATGGTTTTGAATGGTTGTGCAGTTGCCCCCCACTCACCCACTTGCAGTAGACCTTGAGGAAGGAGAACGGTCTACCTTTCACATCTCCTTGCTGTTTGTTTCGTGTGTTGATAAGGGTTTGTTCTGCATTTGTGTTTTAAAGATCCCTTTTCCGACCCTCCTCCAGGTTTTTACATTTGCAGAAGTACCTCTCTCAAAAAATGAAATGAGAGAGAAACAGATTCCTAGAACTAGTATGTAGGCAGTATCTGATGCCAAGTGCCTGCTTGCTCCTTTTGCTACTTCTCTAGAAGCTTGGAGGAAGAGACCCCTGATACCTTGGACAGCTTGCCCCTTTGCCATGAATGTCAGAAAGAGGGTTAGCCTCAAGCTGTTTGTCTTGTACGTATAGGGGACAGTGGAATGGTTTCTCTAGCAAAGAGCACAAGGATTACCTGTCTTCTGTTAGTGGCATCTGGCAAGTGTACTTGATATTCTTAGTATTTTTCTAGCCCCCCCCCCTCTTTTCAGCCAGAACTTTTTCTCCTGAACTTTTTTTTCTCTGGTGGTGCATCTGAAGACCTATGTTAGATAACAAGTGGCAGAAGTTGCAATTGCATCGCCTTTTCATTTGTCGGTTTTAAGTCACTGAGGCCACATGTCATTCACTTCAGTTCTTTATTTCATTAAATTAATGAATGTAGCCATTGATTTCTTTAATTTCAGGCTTTTAAATTAAAGCAACCAAGAAAAAGTAACAAATGACCCAGTTCTTAAAGTACAAAATCTTAGATTTTCAAAAACCTAAAATAGAAATCACAGCAGGTGTGATAAACAAGAAATTAAAAATAAGCATTTTATAACTGCAGGTAGCTTCCAAACAAAGTTTTTAAAAACTTGGTGATGAAGTTCCTTATCAATGTTTTCTAAAGAAACTTAATGCTCATAGGATCAGGTAGTGAATGACTGGAGGACAAGAAAGCAGAGGATAAGTTTTCTTAATTGAGAGAATATAAACCTGTTGGGGGGTTCACCTAGGAGTAGGTGTTTAGCTTAAAAACAACCATGATGTCCAGGATAAACAGCCATGTTTACAGATAATGGCAGATGGTATGGTATAGTAGAGTACAATCCTAACCAATCCATGAAGAGTTTCTAAAGAGTTTATCCAGATTTGTTGGTTGGAAAACTATGCTTTATTTATTACCACATTTTATTGTGTGTTCTATTGTCTTTGTTCTTAAAAAATGTTATTGTTTAATGCGCTTTTATAGTTTAAGGTCCTAGTTGTACTGACAATGTTGCATTAATTTAAAAAAAATCATTCGACTTGAAAGTCATGCATGTTGGGGTGGGTCGGTGGGAGAAACCCTTAATTAGACTGAGGTGGAAAGAGGTATTGGCCTCATTTGCACATAACACTAATTTAGCACAAACTTAAAGGCTCCTGGAAAGGAGATTGTAGCTGCTTTGCTCCTCCCGTCATTTTCCTGCTGTGCTGCAATTGATTACAGCATATAGTTTATGCGTAGATAACTAAACAAGAAGCCTAGGTTCTGATGGCATGCTAAGTAAACCATGGCTTAGCTTAGTGCAGCAGCAAAATGGCAAGGGAGGAGTTTGGCTTAGCATTGCATGTGAATCAGGCCATTGTGATCAAAGCCCACTAGAAGTCAATTGCAGTGGCAATGAAAATGCAAAATTCTGCATTAGGAAAGGTATTTTTAAAAAATCAGCTACAGCTACAGTTAATGCTGTGCACTGTTGTAACCCATCCCATGTCAAAAAGGCAACTTTAGAACTGGCAAAAACTAGAAAAGGACAATTTAAATGATCACAGCTATGAAATCTTTCCCATGAACACTGGCTTAATGAGAAAGATGGGGGCACAATAAAATTATTCAAAAACTACTAAAACAGGGATCAGAAGTTTGTGGCCTTACAGATGTTGTTGGAGTACAACTCCCTTCAGCCCCAGCTAGCATGGTCAACAGTCCAACATCTTCTGGAGGACCACAGGTTGTCCATGCCTCCATTTAAGTTAGAAGAACTATGTCACACGGCCATGTCAGCATGTAATGTTAAGCCATTAATTTAATGGTTTAGTAAACTATCCTGTGCCCAGCTGCATGCAGACCAGCCACTCCTGCTTTGCTCTGCCCCTTTTTCTAGTGGAGAAAGAAACCATGAAGCATCCGGTTTAGCATTATGCTCATGGATTGCTTCACCCCAACCAACTATGATTAGGAAGTCAGCATGATGAACACACACATAACTGAAATACTATGAATATTATGAGGTCTGAACCTGTATTTTTAATTGGGAGAATCATGATTTAAACCCCCTTTAGGGGGCAATTTTATTACCATTGTGCCTTAGAAGAATTATCGACCTTTCTTTTTCTGCATTCGTTTTTTCTTTCCTTTTTGGCAGCATAGAATTTGGCAGCACACTTTCCCAAAGTTTAGTTACACCAATCTTCATCCCAAGTTTTCTTGTTTATGCTTGTTTGTCTGATAGCTCAGTGGTATACCATTCTACTCAGACGTGAACTCTTCTGAGTTCAATAGGGCTTATTCACAGGTAGGTGTGTGTAGAATTGCAGGCTAAAGAATGTAAGTTCACAAACTGGTTCATAGGACCCAAAATGCTTTCATGTTTTTATGCTGTACAGAGCTTGCATGTAACTGTGCATGGAAACAGTATTTTAAAAAAAAAATGCTGAAGGGAAAGGCGTGACTGCCTTGCAATGCATTCAGAAGAAAAGATAGAATTCCTAGTATCTGTAATAGAGCTTTACACTAAACTACTTTGTTTATGGAGCACTCCTGCATTGATTGGGTTGAATGACTTCATAAATGGCTTTGATTCAATACTATTTTAAAACTAAAATTCCATTTGACAGTATGGCATAGTCTTAATTTGAAGGAGCTAGTCTTGATCAATCAACTTATAAGTTTATTACTGAACTTGGTGGGGTGAGTGTGCATGCACATGTGTGCAAATTCATTTCCTTGTATTACCAAAACAATACAACCAAAGGTTCATGGGTACATTAATTAGTGTCGGTCCACAGATGGTTTATGATTTGCAGAATACTCATTTTGTTTAATAAACATGATGGATTTAAAAGGGATATAGACAAATTCATGGCTACTAGCCATGATGGCTATAAGATGCTTCCAGGATCAGAGGCTCCCATGTCTTTGAATACTAGTTGCTAAGAAAAAAGACCAATTGTTCTGTATAGATGGTGCTATTGCCATGAAGGATATAGTAAAGCCTGTAGTGAAGGAATGATGAGCAAGCTAATTAGTTCACTTCACCTGACTGTGTTTATAACCACTGAAAATTCACATGAAAAAGGAAATGGTTTTAGTTGCTGTTTTTAAGAAATCAGTGAACATAAAATGACTGGTGTTTACATAATGAAATATTCCTCATATTCCTCAGTTAGTCATATAGGACTGATACACACATATAATACTAAGCCATTGGCCATTAAACCATGGTTTAACATTGCGTGTGAACCCTGCCCAGCAGCTTAACTATGGTTTGTTAACTGCCAGCAAGTCACACTAAGAAGCCATGATTTGTTGACATGTTCTAACTTCAGCTTTGCATTGCATACTAACCAAGCACCCTTCCTTTAGTGTGGTTTGTTTGGCAAGTGTCTGAGATGGGGTGGTCAAAGGCATGAGACAAGAACAGCTGGAAAACAAACCAAACTTTGGAGAAACAAGTCGTGGTTTCTTTGCCATGACTTTGATGTAGGCCAAGCCTTCATTAATTTCATACATTTCTGGATAATAGTAAAGATTTTTTTTTCTGTATCATTTCAGTATCCTAACAGTTTTGCACCCAGTCATGTAGGCTTCTTTGAGAAAGGCCCTCTTGCATGATCTTCATCCTGATTTATTACACTATGCAATACTGTAACATTCACCAGCCTCCAGTTCAAAATGATACTGTATTCTTTTAAGAAGGTTTTTTCTTTATGTTGCTGTTCACAATGCCTGATACCTGTTGTATTTGTGTGTTGGTGGTCTTCAAACAGAGCTCCTCAGATGGAGTAGTAAAGTGTTCTGTACGTCCTTGGTGAGATTTACTTTTTTGTGCCGGGGGGTATTCTGGAAGCAGTTACGTAAACTGTTGAATTGTGTGATCATAATTTCTCTTTCTCTCTGGTCATACAAAGGTCACTTACTTTTCCACAAACAATACTCTAGTCTGTCTCACAATAAGCGCAATTAGGCAAGTACAAAATTCACTTTCAACCGAAGTGTGAAGAAATTATTTGGCGTTTTACCAACAGTCAGCTACTAATAGATGTCTTTCAAGCTTCTGAAATACATAATACTTAGTTGAGGAGGCAGCATTGTAGACACATTTTCAGTCCTTTGGCATTTGATCCTTAGTAACAGACCAGTTACTAAGGATAACTGCAAAAGATTTCAAGGATAAAGGGAATCTGTACAACTGAGAGAATGCTGCTATTACCCCTCCTTTATCCTCCCCACATCTCTCTGCTCCAAACAACACCTCTATTGTTCCATTATTGTTTTGCCTCTAGGAAAAACACTTTAATGAAGGGCCACTCCATTTAGCTGACGTATAGCTCTTGCGTGATTTTCCTATTGCCGTAAATCGCTAAATTTACAGAAGTTGCATTGACCTGTCTACTCAAATAATGTATATTATTTGTCTGGTTCAGTATAACTTTTAGTTCACAAACCAGTTGAACCACAGTACAGTAAATAGGTTCTGTCTCCCTTCACTTCAGTGGGAATAATTGTACATAAATGGAATAATTCTGTGAATTTTCAGGCTGCTTCACATTTTATAAAATTAATGAATATACAGTGTGGAGCCCTGTGACGTGTGAGGAATGGATGGCATTTTTTGACTGCAGGCACACACCATTGAGAGCTAGGGGGCATTTGTACCTGATTTTTTTTTTTTTGTGCCATGGCATAATCCCCACAATCTACACAAATGATTAAAAAGTGTGCATATTATAGTCATTGTGCGTACAAGTAGTATACTCAAAATGTACCTGCTAATTTTGTGCTGTGGCCTTGAGTAGTAATATTATCTTTCACTTCAACTAAACTTTCTTAAAAGAAGGGGAACCTAGCTAGGTAAAGCCTCTGTCTAATGTAGCAACATGAACCTCATCTAATTACTATTTCTATTAACTAAAGCTTTTTCCTCTTTAGAACAAGTTGACTGTTTGTAATTTTATTTCTTCTGTTTTGAGTTGGAACTTAAGGAAAAATGCCAGAACCACTCATGATGAAGCCACCTTGCATAATAAAACCCCAACTGCTGTATCTTCTCTGCAAAGTCACTTCCGAAGGAGTGACTGCAGTGAAGAAGCAGCTGCGGGGGTGGGGTGGGGGAGTCCTTAAACTTTCCACTTTCTGCTGGCTTTCTCTTGCAAAGCCCCACTCTCTGTCCTCCCCTGTCTGGGTCCCTGATCCATGTTTGCATCTTTTAGTCTTTTAAAATATCTAAACCTAAAACCTAAACCTAAAATATCTAAACTTTGCATGTTTAGTCTTTTAAAATATCTAAACCAGTTGTGGGAAAGCTTTGGCTCTCTGTATGTTGCTGAACTATAATCCCATCAGTCCCACCAATCGTGGTCAGTGGCCAGGGATGATGGGAGTTGTAGTTCAACAACATCTGGCTGGCTAAGGGTCTCACAAACCTAATCTAAACAAAGCACTTTTGTTCAGTTTGGGTGTCAGTGTATCTTTGGGATCTAATGCCATCTTGTTAAGTCATGAGTAGAATATGTTTGCTTGCTTTGACAATAGAAGGCCGCGTTTTAAAAATAAGAAATTAATGTGAAATGCACTACTGAAGCTATTGTTTTTTTTCCTGTACACTTCATGCTACCCAGTTCACCAGTAATTGTGGTCTTAAGACCTGGATCCTGAAAATTTGGACACTATGCTTACAGTATCCTTCCCTACTATTCCGTTCTGACTTCATTTGGCAGCACAACCCCAGTGTAAAGAAAATCCTGTTCTTCTTGTAGCAGAACTTAAAAGCAGCTTGGTATGTGATCTGCCACCTGAAAGGGAGTTAATATTTTAAACAGTATATTATTTCCACATGATTAGGAGTGGCTCAGAGGCATAGCAATTGAGAGTTGGCTCTAAGAAGCAAAAGCAGCTGCTGATGAAATACATGCAAGCTTCTTTTCCCATCCCGAGACTTTTATTTGGTTTGCGCAATACACTTTAGAGACAACCTTCTCGTCTTTGGGGAAAAGTAATTGCTAGGGTTATAGCCAAGGGATTTTGAAGTATGTAAACAAGTAGCAACATTCAATTTATAAACACATAAGAAGCTGCCTTATACTAAGCCAGACTATTGAGCTATCCTACTCAGTATTATCCACTGCGTATGGAAGCAGTTCTCTAGGATTTCTGATAAGGGTCTCTCCCCCAGTCCTACCTGGAGATGTATAATTGAATTTAGGACCTTCTGCATATGAAGCAGTTGTTCTGCCAATGATTTATGACCCTTCTTGGAAATCTTGGGGAATTCGTGTTTCATAGTTCTGTACTAACCATGCAAAAATTAGGTAATTAATTTAGAAACTCAAAACTTCAGTATATGCTGCTGCAGGCTTTGGGCATACATCTGTGTTGTCACACGTACACACAAAAGGAAGTGTGTGCTTAAGTGTTTTATACACATAATTATTTGGTCTTTATGTTTCTGACAGTCTTTGAGAGATCAGTAGTGTCTTGCTGCAGGAAGTATGAGAAACATTTATAAGTAGGTGATGGGTAATCCTGTATACATATGTAGGTATCCAAGTTATTTGTATAAAGAATGCAGATGTTCATTTTGTAAATCCTGACTTCCAGTGAGGCTTAAACTGCCAAAGATTACTTGCAGCTGTTGCTAAGAGGCATGGGAATTAAATTATATGTAGTGTACTGGTGCATGGATGCTTCTGGAACAGACGGTAGTTGATATAGAAAAATAGTTAAATTTTGAACTCACGCACCAAGATTCTGCTTTCTCAATTTCCACATCAAATTAAAACAGGTTTGCTTATTTTTGTTTTATAGGCGCTGGAGAATCTGGTAAAAGCACCATTGTGAAACAGATGAAGTAAGTAAAGTGGCATATCTTTTAGACTGGTACCTAATCCAATTATACTGCAGACATTGCCTGCACATGGAGGATCTTTGCAGGGTTTGAAAGAGCTCTGTTATTCCCCACTTCCCCCTGCCATGAAGGCAGTGTGAGGGGACATCTGGGGACTTGAAAGCTTGTATGCTGCTCCTTTTCTTGTCATATTGTGCTGTTTGTGCAGATGTCTTATTGGGCTGTGAGATTACAAAGCTATTGAGCCCTGCCATGATCCTCTCTTGGTGCTATGCCCATGGTGCTAGTGAAGTATGCTAATGTGCTATTGCACAAGTAGATCGTACTTCTGCTTGTGCAAGGGAGTGGGGTTCCCCGAACTTTTTGCTGGTTCATCCTTCCTGCTGCAGGCCCTGCTCCACCTCATTCCAGAGGATTTCCCAATCCCAGGGAACAGTTTTTGAGAGGACAAAGGGACTGCAAGGGAAACAAGAGGCAAGAAAGCCCCATTATCTTGGCAGTAGTTAAACTACAACCCAATATGTTTAGGTGGATGTAAGGAATAAAATTGTATTTGTTACTGTTTTGTCCTGCCCTTTCTCAATGAGGGAATGTATGGTTCTCTTCCCCCCTTCTCATCATTATAACAACTCTGTGAGGTACCGTAGGTTAGTCTGACTGACAGTGACGGACTCAGTACTTACTTAGTCTAATGGCTGAATGGGGATTTCCCCACTGGGCAAAGCACCAACTGGTTAGTATTTCTTTCTTTTTCAGAATCATTCATGAGGATGGCTATTCAGAGGAAGAATGCAGACAGTATAAAGTGGTTGTCTACAGCAATACTATCCAATCCATCATTGCAATAATAAGAGCAATGGGAAGACTAAAGATAGACTTTGGTGAAGTTGCCAGAGCTGTAAGTGTATTGTATTGATTTAAAATTACTACTGATTTACTAGTAATGATAATAAAGTGCTTGTCTATTAAACTGGTGGTGGAAATACCACTACCATCTTGTGTTTGTGTATATATTTGATCCAAAAATATGAGGAGTTGGTAAACTGTTCTTGTTGTTTTGAAGTTATTGTAATGTTGCCAGTAGATGTGAAGGACTACCTTTTCCCATGTGAACCTGACAGTGCATTAAGATCTTTGAGGGCTTTGTCTGGACTCCTCTGCTTTCAGATGATTGGGTGGTGGGTGGTAACTGGGAAGCAGGTCTTTTTATGTTTAGGAGTGCTGTTGTGTATTTTGTCTATTCAGCTCCAAGCATTGACTCCGCCCCCCTGCAAGCTCTTAATTAACTTTTAGATGCATTCTGTTCTAGTTCGAAATCTCTGTTAAAATGTGGATTTGTTTGCTCTCTGCTGTTTTATAGATATTACTGTTTTTAATGGTTTTTATGTTACTAGTTGTCTTATGTAAGCTTTCCCTGGACATGTAAACATTGAAGGGTGGGGTACAAATCCCTTAAATAAATAAGTGCTGTCAACCTCTGAGAATGTTCTTTTGTGATCTCTTAAACAGCTCGAGACATGTTAGGCAAATTTGTAGCTTCTGCCACTGTGCTTCTTTAATTAATCTATCAGTACTCTTTTGTATAATTAAGTAGGAGGACACCTTGCTGAAACTGTCCATCTTCCTGTATATCAGTCATTTTTCCCATTTAAATTCAAGCTGGTGATTTATTATTATTATTATTATTATTATTATTATTATTATTATTATTTATTTCAACTTTTTAGTTGCTTTATCTTGCCCAAGGCAACCCAAAGCAACTTACAACCAACCACATGTAGTGTGTGCTCCCAGTTACTCATTTTAGTCATGGCTTGAAGTTGCTTGCACCTAACGCCATAGATGACATAAGACTTGGGAAAGGTGAACATGATTTGATTGGACTATTTAGTCCCAGGAACTTCCCCATACTTTCTTTAAAACTTTAATTATCCATGATTTTAAAAACTTGTTTGGTATTCAGTGTTGATGAGCATTTATTTCAAAAATTTCAACTTCTTTTCCCTAATTTGAAGCTATATTTCTTGTATTTGCAGATAATCTGTTTTGCTTAAATTGTTCTTTTTCCAGCTTAAGACAGTGCTCAGCTACTAGTTTTGCAGCTTTAAAACTTTTTAATTCATAAGCGTAAGCTTTAACTATTTCTTTGGCTCTTGCCATTCTTATCACAATGTGATTCATAGCTGAGTAGTACTATTTAAAGTAGTCCACAGAAGCTTATGCCATAGGGCAACATCCAGTTGTGTCTGTAGAACAGACTTCCACTCATGCAATGGGGCTTCCTCTTCTCCCTCTTGTAGTCTCCCATTGCAGATCTGCTCTGGAGGGTTGTGGGGCACAGAGGGCTCCAGAGAGGAGGAAAAAGAGAGGAAGTCCAATTGTATGAGCAGGTCTGCTTGTGCAACAGTTGATATCTCCAATAATAAATAAATCTTTAAGGTGTCCCAAACCTCTTTATTGGATGAGCTTGTTTCCCAACCGCCATATCAGACTGCAGTATACCTTCATTTTTGGTAGTTCTGATCAGCTTAGCTGATTCTTTGAATTCTGGTTGTGATGCACATCAAATAATGGTTTGTGCAGTTAGCAATTTGTTGTTTAGAAGTCACATTTCAAAGAAGGAAACAGTCTGCTGCTGGGGGGTAGTAGGTAATCAACCATACCATTGTAAACTTGCATTGAAACACTTCCCCTAATGTTGGTTGTTAAGCATATGTTATTATACTGCACATGATAACAGCAGTGTTTAATTTGCCTTCTTCTGCAGGATGATGCCCGTCAGTTGTTTGTACTAGCTGGAAGTGCAGAGGAGGGAGTCATGACTCCTGAACTGGCAGGTGTGATTAAGCGGTTATGGAGAGATCCTGGGGTCCAAGCATGCTTCAGCAGATCAAGGGAATATCAGCTTAATGATTCTGCATCCTAGTAAGAAGCTTTTTATAGATTTTAAGCCCTTTCACAGATAAACTCATGCTCTTTTAACCACCCACGTAGGTGTTATACTTACTTTGTCAGAACTGTTGTTTATTTTGCAGAGTTATTATGGCAAGAGCGATGAATACTCCCAAATAATTTCTGTGGTATTTCTCAAAAGGCTATGGGGAAACTTGATGTGAGGATGCTAAAATGCATTTCAGGAAAATTCCTTAAGCCTGACAAACTGGACAGTGAACAGTTAATGAAGGCTTGGTTTTGAAGATTCCATCGATTATGCTTAATTGATCAAAGCAAGTTTTGTGGGTCAAAGGAAAGGGCGGAGCCATCAGTCCCAACACCACTCACTTTTCTTGTCTATGGTATACTGGACGCTTGGCAACCTGCCTTTAATGGCATTCTTGAGGTCTCCTTCTCAAAAACAGTGGTACTAATCTTTTTCATTTTGACAAAAATGTCATCTCCCCAATTCTCTGTGTTTATTTTGTCTTGTCTGAACTTGGGGAAGGACTGTAGCTTGCTGGTAGAGCATCTACTTTGTATGCGGAAAGTCCCAGGTTTAGTCCTGGGCATCTTCAGGTAGGACTGAGAAAGACTGTGGCCTGTCATTTGTTTAAACTTAATCATTGAGGACAATTGAGGAGTGGCAACAGTCCTTTGGACACTTCATGAACATATTATTTCTTTCCAGAACTGCATGAACCTATTATTTCTTTCCAAAACTACATGAACCTGTTATTTCATTTCAGAACAGTTCTTAATATTCTCAGGGTATAGGTGTTTACAACACTTCCTGGAGCCTTTTTTTTTTTTTTTTTTTTGCCTTTACAGTGGACCCTCTGGATATGAACTTAATTCGTTCTGGGGATCCGTTCACACCCTGAAAATAACGTAAATAGAGGTGCGCTTCTGCCCATGCACAAGGCGTGCAGAGCCCTATTGCGCATGCAGCGAAACCTGGAAGTATACACTTCCGGGTTTGCTGTGGCTATAACCCAAAGATTCCATATCCAGAGGGATATGTAAGTAGAGGTACTACTATTTAGCTTGAAGTCACAATAAAAGAAGCCCTTTATACCCATAACAGCAGTATGAAGCTGGCTATGATTATAGGGAACAAGTATCATTCTTGAATAGATTTTCTTGGCATTGCTGTGCCCCTTTTTTTTTGTAGAACAATGGTTCTTATTTGCATTTTCCAGTAATTTAAACCAAGATATTCTTAAGAACCTGCGGATTATCTATTTTGAGATAGATTTTTTTTTTTTACACCAATGTATGCAGCATATCATAGGACAAGGGCAATAAAATCACTAATTCTTTGCTGGTTGATAACTTGCCGAACCAAGTCTTTGTACTACCAGATAAGGTAGATCTAAACCAGCTTTACTTCTTCAGAGCTTGCTGCTGAAACGTGACTATACTGTATACAGATGATTAACCTGCATGGAAAGAGAGCATATCATCTGTTTAAATAATTCACTGCTTCTTGTTTTCAAATGAAGCTCTTAACTGTTTTCAGGACTTGAAGTAGCTCTTGTATTCTTTTGGCAGCATTTTACATTACAGCCAGTTGCTTGGAGTTTTCATTTAATCCACTCACATTTTGGTTTTAGTTGCAGGTTGCTTTTCCATTGCCTAATCTAAAAGCAGGACAACTCGCTCTTCCTTCTAGTGTGGGCAGAAAAGTGAGGTATAAATGAATGAAATAATAAAGTTATAGTACTGTTTTGCATAGCTGTAGTTTAAGTATAGCTCGCAGGATCTTTGTTTCCCAGCAGAAGTATTTTTATTACAAGTAGCTGAGATCATAAACTTTGCCCTCCCTAGATAATTTGTTAACATCAAACCCTAATCAGGAATCTGCTTCAGCAAAGGAATAGCATCTCAAGACAGTAATTATATTCTTTGAGTTACTTTTAAGTCATCTTACTGCTTTGTGAGACTTTATAGAACCAAATGAGACTGGGCTCTCCGTTAAAAGGTTCAGCTGTAAAATACAGTTAAGTGGCAGTGCAGAAT
The DNA here is from genome assembly GCF_965153285.1 of Podarcis tiliguerta. Lineage (NCBI taxonomy): Eukaryota > Metazoa > Chordata > Lepidosauria > Squamata > Lacertidae > Podarcis > Podarcis tiliguerta. Next base: position 47,174,385 of record NC_139539.1, read on the forward strand.
AAGGCTGCCCTTCCTTCTGCTGCAGGAGAAAATTAAGCTGGAGCCAAAGTACTATATAGTAACTAATGTGTTGGATATGGATGTGGATAACCCAGATTCAAACCTTGTTTAACTGATAAAGCTCATGGTACCCTTAGGGCAAGCTACTGTATTTCATCCTTGGTTCCAACACATTGTGATTTTCAAGACAGTGTCTGTTGGTTCTTTACGCATATTTAGAAGTAAGTAAAGTCATAGATACTTGTAAAAAGAAACCATGGGGAATAGGAGTATTACCTAATAATACCTAATAATATAGTGCAAGCCCTAACCTGCTGCCCTCCATACCTTTTGTACTACACCACTCATCACCCTGAGCCTGCACACTTTTTAGTGCAAAATATCTGTAGGACACCATGTTGGGGAAGACTGACAGAGGAAATCTCCTAAGATGTCAAATACTGTATATAGTCGTCACTCCTTGCAACAACCCTTTTAATGTAGGCCTGTTACTGAGTGGGGATCTGTGAGGTTGGGGGACAGTGGCTTGCCTGAAGTTAACCAGCAAGTTAGTGACTAAGCTAAGATTTTAATTGGTGACATAGTCTCGTCACTCACTTTTCTTAACTGCTGCATTACACACAACTCCTTCCTACTGATCTCCATGAAGTTTCTCTCATCACAGCAACTCAGGCAATGATACATACCTCAAGCTTGCAATCCTACCAATCTATAGTGCATACTCTTCAATTTGTGTCTTGTATTTCTCCCCTTTGCCTGCCAGTATAGAGGTAACTATCAATTCTTTCTACATTGCATTTCCTACATGTATATATTATAACTCTTTTTTAATGTTTCAAATAAGCACCATTTATATAAATGTTCTTTATTGAATAACTTAAGCAAAAAAGACAGGACCTTCCTTAAGGAGTTTACATTCTCATCATCATATTAGGGACTACTTTGGCTCAAGCTATTATATTTACTGATTGTTGTAAAACTCGAGAATTTATAGTGTGAACATTGCTACAGTAATGATGTTTTGGAAAGCCTGTATCTTAAAACTACATTTTAAGGCAGCTCTTAATGTAGCTTTCTCATAAAGAATCCCAAATATATCCATTGGCTCCAGTTTCAACTGAGGTTGCAAACTTAAGTAACTTTGTTAACATAGAATAAATTTCAACAGTTAACATCCGGTAAAGCCAGTGCTTAACTGGCTTCAGGGTAATCTACAACTATATGACAGTCATGACACCCTGGAAGAAGAAGAAGAAAAATAACATTGCAGAAGAATTTTTGATTTTTCTCTAGATGAGAATAAGGCATAGAAGAGGAATATAGGAGTCGCTCACAAAAATTGTGTCTTAGTCCAAGAGAGTGGATAAAAATGTATTTATCTCCTTTCTCCATCTCCCTTTCCCCTTTAGCTATCTTAATGACTTGGACAGAATATCCCAGCAAAGTTACATTCCAACTCAGCAAGATGTTCTACGGACCAGAGTGAAAACGACAGGCATTGTAGAAACACACTTCACTTTCAAGGACTTGTATTTCAAGTGAGTTACATTGTGGGTTGTAGGGTCCCACTTACATATTACTATCACACCACTGTTCTTTGGGTTGTGGTGTAAAATTTATGACTTTTACATATGCTCATGTTGTGCAGGCTTAATTTGGCTCCGGCTTCGCACAGTGTAAAATCTCTGTCCTTCAATTCTATTCTTGCTGGAGATTTTTGGTATCAGTTCACTTTTTTATTTTCATTGTTTTGTTCTTTTCAGCTGCTTTTATGTTGGGATCACAGACACAGGTACTGAACCCTTCCTTTACAGGAGCATATATACTAAAAAGGATACTGACTACTGTTTTACATTATTTGTTGAAAGCCCCACCATACCGACGTTCCAATTTGCCACGTGTTTATTTTCCCGTGTTGCAGTTGGAGCTGAAATTAACATGGCTTTGTGAAATGTGCATGGCTTTTTCAGCAAAACTGTGTAGAGAGAGTACTAACCAGTCAGTAGAACAGAACATTGACCGGAAGCATGCACATGTGTTTAAATGCTTGCCATTTATAGAGCTTGATGTAGGACAGGGGATGTGTATTTCCCCCTGGAATACATACGTAGTGATTTGAGACTTGCAACCCATGTACCTCAATGTAGCTTGCCACCATCTTAATTGGTCGTCCCTACAGGGATTGCTATATGCTCTTTAAATGCGGCCTTTAAAGTCCCTTGGCTCTGTTTTGACTATAACTTCCATCAAGTCCCATGTCTCTGTAAAATATACTGCCATGCGGAATAAGTGGGACTAGCAAGAGCTCACATCCTTCATGCTGCAAGATGCCACCATGTTTTGTGGTAGGGTGGGAGCCTTGCTACAGAGGTCATGGAACTCAGAGAAATGTTAGACAGTCTGAGGTTTACAGGAGGAAAGTGTAAGGAGCCCTGCTCTATGAACACGTATCCACCTTAACAGAATGGGCCTGACCTAGGCAGTATCCCTTTAAGTATGAATTCTTCCCCTTTGCCTCCCATCCTTCATGCCAGCCATAAGGATGCATTGAAACCCAATATTCCTCTACCTGCCACTGTGCTATTAGAGAAATGCTCATTTCTGATCATATGCTCCACCATAGCCTAGTTACAGTGCTTTATCTTGACAGATGGTAATAATAATAATATTAATAATGTTTTAATAAAGAATTTTATATATGGCAAAATGAGTTACTACCTTTGCTTGGATTTCTGCTGACAAGGCTCACTTGCACATGTCTTTTAATTGCACTCCAGTTGGTTGGGATAATGTTTAAGAATACTCTTGTGTTTATATTATAAATGCACAGCAAAAACAAAAAACAAACCGAAGGAAATTAGGATTGGGTGAATGTCATGTTAAGTTTGGTTCTGGACATCAAATCACAGAATGGCCTTTGGAAAATTATCGTTGATGAGCTTGTGTTCTGTATATGTAAAGTGGGAATAATGAACCCCATATATAGAGAGGATGAATGAGGAAAACTCCGTAATATATATATGCTGTATTAGATGAGTGTGACATAACTAGTGGATCAGATCTGCTTCTCTGCACTCTGGTCCAGTAAATTGAGCCTTGAACTTGGGCAGTTCAACACCTCCCTTCCCTTCCCTTCTCTTAACGTTATCTCAAGTCTTCTTTCCTCATATGTAGAACTGGACTATATCAGCAGTTGTTACTACAGTTTTTAAGTTTGTTTAAATTATTAACTTAAATAAAACATTTTTGGAGCTCCTTGGCTTCTCACCTTTCCAGTATATGAATTAGTTGCCCAAAATTGCTTTGGTATGTAGTATCCAAAATCAGATGTAATGATAATTAACAAAATGCTGTAAATTGTGGCACAGCTTGATAGCACGTTCTGGCTATTAAACTACCAGTTAAAGAAGGGTGTGAGTATTTTAAGACTTTTTCTAAAGCAGCATATCATTTTCTGTCTTGCCCTATTTACACCTTTGCCAGAGGGCCTAACCAAGTTGGGAGGCAGCCTTCTTGGCCGTATGAATGTAGGTCAGGGTAGCCAACATAGTGCCCTCCAGCTGTTGGACTATAATTCTTGACCATTGTCCATACTGTTGGGCTGGTGAAAGTTGGAGTCCCAACAACATCTGGAGGCTGGCCACCTCAATGTAGGTGAGGCAGTAAAAGCTGTCAAGAGCACAGCCGTAAGAACAAAGAAGACTCAATAGGACTTCTGTATCCATTCCTGCAGTGGGCTTTTTGTTTACTAAATAATCTCATGCACAAGCTGATAGGATGGGTGGAAGGCAGATTCTCTCTATCTCTTTCTCTTTCTGTGTGTGTATCTAATTCTACCCTGCTAGATGCAGAACTTCAGTCACAGAAAGGGAGAGTTTAACCTATTCTTAAAAAATTCCTGATGCACTATGTGGACACAGCAGTGTATATGTTGTTTAAGTAGGTTCCTCATTTAAGCTAGCCAGTCTTAATGTTATGGAGTGTCTGTTTAGTTTGTTGTGCCATTCAGCTAAACATAAAATAAGACCATATTACTCTTTAGGGGAAATTTAACTAGAAACTAGCAACACCTTGCACTATGGTGTTATGGCTTGTAAATGTTTGCTGCTAGTTAGCTTTCCCACAGGAAACCACTTTGTAAGTGCATTGACCATTCTGCAACAGGAGGTTGCGTAATCAGCCATTGTTGTTTAGCAGCCACCAAACAAAATGCTGTTCCCAAGCAGCAGAAGATGATAAACATCGTATGCTAGCATAACATTCAGGTTCTGTGTTGTGCAAGCTTACCCACCTGTGTGATATGTCAAGAGAGATGTCCTTATGTTTTTCTGTGGCATTTCCTCCTTTCTATGCCACCTTTCACTCCAAAAGGAAATCATTGTGCTGAATATGGGGTAAATTGTTATAGTCTACTGTTGGAGAATATGAATTCACATTGCAAAAGTGAGATTTTGCTATTTTTGATTTATTTTTTTGGTTTTTTCTCCAGCTGTTAGAGGCAGAATAGTTTTATACTTCAAGGTAAATATTGCCTTCCCCTTACAGAAGTAGGCAGGCCCGTCTTCCCAGTCCACTTACCTTGAATATTTGATAAAATTCACATTGCTGCTATTATGATCCTGTTATTTCATGTGACTCTTAGATTTCCTGGATCAAATGCCCATTCAGTCTCTACCAAGAGATGCTAATCTTGTTCTTATAGCAGTCCAATGAAGTACTATGCTCAATAGACTTCACTGGAAATTGTCTGGAGTTATGCATATTGTTCAGACTGTATAAACAAATAATGTTTTCCCTGGACTGTTCACTACTTAAATATTTCTCAAGATTACTAAATTATACCATATGTTAGCAGTTTATCAGCCTCTGCAATAACATGTTTCTGCTAAAGCAGATTGATAACACTGCTGAATCCTACCCCATGTCAAAATCATTCTCTCTTATTTCCCAACTTGACTCCCACTCATTAACCTGAAGTGGTAAGGAAACCATGATATGTGGTGACTACTGCTGACAATTTCCCACGATCAAATTATTAGGAGATCCATAATTATCATGACTGAACATACTCTTATCTTCTTGGGCTTTGACTTTGAGAGCATGAGTTTGCCAGTAGAGGTAATACTAAGCGGAGGAGGAAGATAGTGTATTGTGGGAGCACTGCATTCATGCAAGCAAGCTAGTTCTGGAGGTACTTGGCCTAGTAGTCTCAATGACTCATCTGGCTTTTAGTGATTATTAGAAACCCTCTTATCATAGTTTTTGCTAGGATCAGCATGTTTCAATTCTTCAGTAAAACAGTGTTAGAGCAGCATAGGTTATGCTAGTGGCAAAGGCTCATTCAGCTTTGTAACAACCCTATGGTGTGCTTTTGACAACACTGTACACTGCACTGTACTTTATGGCATAATGTAGCATGATAATAAAAGCAATTTCTCTTTCTGCCAGGATGTTTGACGTTGGCGGCCAGCGTTCAGAACGTAAGAAATGGATCCACTGCTTTGAAGGCGTAACAGCAATTATATTCTGTGTAGCTCTCAGTGATTATGACCTTGTTCTTGCTGAGGACGAAGAAATGGTAGGTTGCCATAGAGTTAAATGTTGGTTACATGCTGCATTACGTAAACTGTGGTGGAAATTGACTTTAAGCTTTATGTAGTTTGTTTAGGACAACTTAATTTAAACGACTTGTGTTTTGAAAATTACTAAGGCATAGAAGCAAACATTTCTTGTATGTCTCCTCAAATTTCCTGCAGTGAGCGCTGGCAGCAGCACTAATTGGCAGGCTGTGTTTAATAAAATCTTCCTTTCTCCCACCCCCCACCACTGAATCTGAAAACTACAGTAGTTCTTAGCTGAGAAGGAAATAAAGCACCTGGGTGAATTTTTGTGAAATATTATGTAATTGTGATAACTGAAAAGTCTTTTTGTGACCCATGTTTTGCCAAAGTTTAGGAATTCTGATACTTGCCCAAATGATTACTAGTACTTTCTTATCTGAGCATCAGCTTTGGCTAAATCACATTATTTGCACTAGTAGCTTTGTTTTCATTAGTGATTATGCAAAGTTGCTGGGGTATTACCTTTTCAACGAGATGTTTTCCTCCCCCCAGAATCGTATGCATGAGAGTATGAAACTCTTTGACAGCATTTGTAACAACAAGTGGTTCACAGACACATCAATCATTCTTTTCCTAAACAAGAAAGATCTGTTTGAGGAAAAGATAAGGAGGAGTCCACTAACAATTTGCTACCCGGAATACCCAGGTAAGGTAAAAAAATAATGGGGGAAATAGGATGAAAACAGCTTGTTGCTTTTGGTTTAATGTGTATTTGTGACCTCAGTACATCATATTTTTCTTTGTCCCATCATCTATCCAACCTTTTAAAAAATACAGATCCCTGTCTGATAATGTTCCTGCTAGATGAAAACAGATATGTTAGCATTAGCTTAGCTCTGTTTACTTATTGTCATGCTGGCTTGAATACTTCATGTTCTCTCTTAAAGCCCGAGGTTGACTTTTCTGATGGAAGGAGACACCTAGACATTTCCCCCCAAATTGAGTCCTTTCACTATGTGTGATATGAAAGTGGTGGTTTCTCTCAGCATTAAAATTAGTTTTTTATAATCCTAGTTCTGAAACTGATGCCCTATCACCAGCAATTTATTATGGTCTTCATTGTGAGTTCTGTTGCCCAAACTTTCAAAATTTGTAGCACAGTGTAGTCTTCCCTCACTGCTTTGTTGTGTCCTATTTCCACAGAATTTCTTCCTATGAATAAGCAAGTCATGATAGTCCCAACAGCTGCAAATTACTGCTTCATGACTGTTTGCTATTTTCCTCATAGAGCGGTCCTAAAATTGTGTCTTGGCTTTGTAGCCAACAATTATGCTTCTGTTACCACATGGTTCTGCCTCTAGCTGTAATGATGACGTCTAGACCAATCAGAAATGATCAGACTGTGTGAGATATATGGATAGGCCTTTTAGTTAAACACTCTTAAAAGATGAATCATGCTTCTTACAGGGAATAAATAAGCAGTCAAACCCCAAGCCACAGCTTTAGGTGCAAAGTACTGTCATTCATGACACCTGTTTATGTTCTCTTGCAATTGAAACTGGTAGTTCTTAAACCTCTTGGTTTTTTTAAAGTATTAGAGCTTTTTAATTTTTTTTAAAAAGCATTGCTTTAAAAACAAAAAGAGGGCGGAGCTAATAGCTAGTTTAAAAACAAGTGTAGGATAATTTATTACAAAAGCCAAGAAAGAAATAGGTTTTCAAGAACAATGAGAGTTCTGTGGCACCCGAGTACCACATTTTTTTTTTTCATAAACACAGTTTTAAAACATGGATAGGAGGGGCTCATACCTCAGTTGCAGAGTGTATATTTTGCAAGCATGAGGTCTGAGGACCAGTCCCTGGCATTTGTAGCTAAAGAGATACCTTATAGCCAAACTGAGCTGAAGGAATACTTTATAGCCAAACTGAGCTGAAGGAAAGCTGTTACCAGACAAAGGAAATGGTATTGATTAGATAAATTAGATAGTCTGCTCACTATAAGCAGCTTCATATATTCATACATTGGAGGCTGCAATCTTGTACTCAATCTGATTCGATTTAGTACTTTGCTAATGGCACCCAGTGACTGCAGCACTATATGCACTAAAGAAGCAAAGAAGTAAATGGTAAAGATTTCTGATCACAAAAGATTGGCATATGCCCTGTTTGGGGAAATGGAACTGTGATTGTGATTCTTTAAAATGAACTACTTTTTTGTGATTGCTTCATCTAAGAGGTGTAGACCCAGTTTCCTAGGGCTAGATGCATTTCTTTAGCCTAAAATGATGGCAAAGTGTGATGACTGGAAACAGTTACTTAGAATCATAGAATCATAGAGTTGGAAGAGACCACAAGGGCCATCGAGTCCAACCCCCTGCCAAGCAGGAAACACCATCAGAGCACTCCTGACATATGGTTGTCAAGCCTCTGCTTAAAGACCTCCAAAGAAGAAGACTCCACCACACTCCTTGGCAGCAAATTCCACTGTCGAACAGCTCTTACTGTCAGGAAGTTCTTCCTAATGTTTAGGTGGAATCTTCTTTCTTGTAGTTTGGATCCATTGCTCCGTGTCCGCTTCTCTGGAGCAGCAGAAAACAACCTTTCTCCCTCCTCCATGTGACATCCCTTCATATATTTGAACATGGCTATCATATCACCCCTTAACCTCCTCTTCTCCAGGCTAAACATGCCCAGCTCCCTTAGCCGTTACTTTTCTTTTCAAAGACTTGTAAAGTCAATTGCAAGTCCTTAAAATGGTGTTAGTTAGTAGAAGTTGTCATTTTTTCCCTCCAGGTTCTAATACATATGAAGAGGCAGCTGCATACATTCAGTGCCAGTTTGAAGACCTGAACCGAAGAAAAGACACCAAGGAAATTTACACCCATTTCACCTGTGCCACTGACACAAAGAATGTGCAATTTGTTTTTGATGCTGTTACAGATGTTATAATTAAAAACAACCTGAAAGAATGTGGACTCTACTAAAAAGAGAGCGTAACAGTGAAATGTAAGTTTACGAACTTTGTAGTCTCTTCTGAGCTTTAGCATTGCATAAACAGCTGCCTGGCTATAACATGAACTTCACCTAATGAAATAAAATTATTTCCATTTCAGGATGTTGCGTTTTAAGAACTGGACTGTTTATTTGCTGCCTTGTGGGACAGCTGCAAGCATGAACAGGACCGGGGAATGAAAACAGCATGCAAAAATCCTTGCATTCTTTAGCACAATCTTCTGTACTAGGGACCTTTTTATTGATATGGGATGCGGAAGTTAAAATTCCAAAAATGGAACTACTGTTAAGTGTGATTTTTTTTAAATCATCCAGGCATCATATGGATTGCATAGTCTCAAATGTGTACAGCTGTTACGAAGTTGAGATCCCAGACCTTCAATATGTAGCTTCCTTTCTTTAATAAGCCACCGCTGCTCTGTTTTTAAGGTTTTTCCATCAAAACTATATATTTACTAAATTTTATTTCCTTATTTGCAAACAGACTTGTTTTAAAAACAAACAAAAAACACTTAACTATGCACATGATTGTGACCAGATCACGCAGAAAGTATTCCTCTTAGCAGGAACCTTTTGTTTTTAAAACTTGGTATGGTCAGAACTTGATATACAGTAACTGCAACTACTTAAAAGGGCCTTAGGATTCTTATGGCTAAAGCAATGGCTTCTTCTAATGTATAATGTTATGAGTCTGCTACATACACTGTAAGGTGCTCCCACCCCCGAAAGAGAGATTTCCTGTAGCAGGGTAACAAGTCTTGTCAGACTTAATGGCTGGGGGAGGGGGTTAGCCTGGTTTATGCTGATTACCAAATCTCTGAGTGTGCTACTAATGTAGCAGATGGAAATCTTCTTACATGAAATGCCTGAATTGGCTTCTAGGTAGAAAGGTGAGTTGTAAAATTACAAACTGCAGGGGGTGGGGAGAGAGTGCTGCTACAAAGCTACTTAATCAACCACTTAATTGTTTGTGTGTGTGTTTGGTCTTAAACCAGTGGGGAGTTTTGTAGACAGTGCAATTTGTTCTGCATTTACCAGGGCCTTTTCTCATAGGAGATTTCAAAAATGTATCAACCGCATGCTTTTACTTTGTAAATGTGGTGCCAAGTTCCTGTTTGCCATTGTTTTTACTGTAGTGATGTTATTAACCCGAGTCAGTTCATTTATTTGCTGAAACCATTACATTGAGACTCTTTTCCAATTTGTCATGTACAGTTTCAACCTGATGTAGTTATTGGCAATATTAAAATGGTGAGTTAAAAATCTTAATGTTCCTCACTTTATTGGAGCCATTTCTAGAAATGATCTAGGGATCTTTGTCAGTCTCTCTTAATAGCATTTCCAGGTTCTGCAAATAAAGATTTTAGTTAGCTGGATTAGCTTTTTTGTAGTGCTGAACCTTCATATAAATAACCGAAACTTTCCTGTCTTGTTTCTTGAAGAATATGGTGTCAGGTATTTTCTGTGTGTTGACACAGATAAGGCTGAGAATTGTGGCAAGTTATTTCTACCATTAAGTCATATCAGCAAGATACAGCAATAATTTTCTAAAGCATTTCTTTATGACTGTTTGTTACCAAGAATGATGATGATTCTTAACAGGAAAGAGTGGTAAAATTCTCACTACATGGTAGAATATTGCAGATCACTAGCTTAATCAGTTTCTCTGTGCACACACTATCATAAAATACTCTTGGTGAATTAATGTTTAGCTTGCATCAACTCTATTCACTTTTCCCAAATGGAAACAGAGTCGATGTCACTTGCCCAAGGCCATTCTGTGAGGGCCGATTTCATACATGCATATTTCACCTGCAGAGATGAATTGCAAATTAAATGGGTAAAACACTTCAACTGGAAAGAACTGCTTGAGATTGAATGTACCTCCTGACTTGAGGTTTGCTGTTTGATAAATGTGCATGTGCAAGACATCCTTTGGTTTTTCACTCACTGGCCATGTCTGGATGTAATGCTAAGCCAGGGGTCGGCAACCTAAGGTCCATGGGCCACAAGCGGCTCATGGGGGTCGTTTAACCGGCCCATGGATCCCCGCTGCCCGCTCGGTCGGCTCCCATGCGCCGTGCTAAACCGGCGCGGAGCAGAGCAAGGACCGCCTTCTGCAACCAATGGGAAGCTGAAGCTCCTGCAGCCAATGGGAAGCTGCGCACGCCTCCTCCACATCAGAAGGAGCACCAGAAATAGTGTTTGTGCATGCATGTGCATGCACTCTGACCCACTGTGGCGTCTGTGGGACCGTGAACTGGCCCAAGCCACAAAATCTTTGCCAGCCCCTGTGCTAAGCCACTAACTATGGTTAAACGAATCATCCTGCAGATGCATTGTGTGCTATTCTACACACTTCACTTCTCCCAGGTTTAGGGAGCACTAGCTCTAGCTACTTTGTGATTTGTTTCCCCTCTTGGCAATGAGACAAATGAAGTGTGAACACTTTGCATTATTTCTGAAGGTGGCCTTTGGGTATGTGAGTCTCTGTCTCAAGTGAAATTTGAATCCATGTCTTTCAGGTACAATATTAAACCACCTAAACATATAATCCTTATAATATTTGGCCTGGTAGAATGTTTGAAAAAGTATTGGGTGGCTTTTGAAAACACAAATAAAACCTGCAAAGGAATTTGTTACTTTTCAAAATAGGTAACACTGTATCCACATTTTTAATGCACGTTTCTTTATTTTCGAATGTTCTACATTCAGTTGTAGCTGCCTAAGCCATTCTCTGAAGTAAATATTGATAACAAAGAGAATCCTGTCTACAGTAACATACGACTTATTTACAAATCATCAAGAACGATACAGTGCTAAATAGCAGAGTGAAAATCCTGACGTCACAATTTCCAGTTTGTATGTTTTCTTTCTATTTCCTATGTTGTGGAGAAGTTTTCTGACTCTGTGATGTCAATAGGTTGCTTGTACACATTGCTGTGACCTCTTTCCATCGGGGACCAGAGAGACAGCAAGAGCAATTGTCTCACAGCAAGCGGTAAAGCAATGGGTTGGGATCAGTACTGCTGTACTCAGTGGGGTGAGTTGGTATAGAGAAAGAAAATCAGTCTTAAGTTCACCAGGCCTTCTAGTATGGGGAAACCTGGATACTAGAAAGAAAATGAATTATTTACTTAAGGCTGTAGGGACAAATTGCACCAGTTCCAAAGAACTGAAACTGATCTACTTGAAAGGTTTGAAAAATGTTACTTAACTTTCCTGGTTAATTTGCACACTGATAATTAGATTTCATGTGTAATCTAGAAATTGTTGGACTTGCACATTCAACCCTTTAGGATTTTCATTGAGAATCACCAGACCATTTATAGATAAGGAAGTTCTGCTGAAGAATCCACAAAAGCACTGATTGTGTCGTTCCCACAGAAGGTTGATGCTTTTTAAAGATCTCAGTTGTATGCACACACAAACGTCCAGTGTATCGCATGATTCATTGTTTGCAGACAAGATTGTGTTGGCTCTCTTTCAAGTTGTCGTCAGGGTTTACAGATTGCCGAGAATTTCAGAAAGGAGGAAAACTACCAAAGAAAATGGCTTAGAGATGGGAGGCTCTTAGCTTTTGTTCCTTCATGCCCTTTTGGTGGCATGTTCTTGGAAGTATACAGTTTGTGCCATGGGTAGGTTATAGAAAAATGTGGACTCTTTGAGTGGCTTTTATTTACTCCGTTGGCTCTGCTCAAGCAGAACAGTGAAGCTAACTGCAAGTCCTTTTTCCTAATTGACGAAGAAGGCGAGAAAGCATTTAGAGAAATTAGATACAACGTAACATGACATTTAGATCCTGCAACACCACAAAATACTTCTACACAAATACATAAACACATGAGACAAATTATATTGTCAGGTTGCTAATGATTTTATTTCTCATTTAGGCTGATCTACATTATAAATACTCGGATGTAGTTGCTACACTTTGTAGTGGGGGGCAGTCTGATTCATCTGCATGGGAATTGCCTCAGAATTTATGGTTAGCTCTCCCTATTCAGAAACATTTTCCAAATTCTTGCAATGAACAGTAAATTCTTACTAAAAATGAATTAACATCAAAGTCAAAACTTGCTGCACTTTTGGGGGAGCTAAGGATAACTGCTAAAATAAGTGGTTTTTGTTTTTTGTTGAAGGAACATTGGTGAGCTTGGGCTGCTGGAGTAAACTCAAATGCAAGGTTAAGTGTGGTTTTAAATTTACAGGAGCAGCTCTGTGAATTAAGTGAGTGCTAAAGATACCCATTCACCAGTCTCTTCCATAGGAGGACTACTATTGTTGATTATGTTCCTTAGAATGGAAATTACCTTCTTAAAAAGCTGGAGTCTTAGAAGAGGCCACAGTCCTTGAGGTTCTCTTTGATGATGACATCCGTGACTGCGTCAAATACAAATTTGACGTTCTGCGTGTCTGTGGCACAAGTCATGTGACTGTAAATTTCTTTCACATCTTTTCTCATGTTCAGATCGAGGAACTGAAGCTTGATGTAGTTGCCTGCATCTTCAAAGGTATTGGGACCTGTGTGCGTAAGAGAAACAAGGAAGAGGCTATAAATGTTGCTGAAAGAGGCATAGCTTATTGGAGAGTTTCTCATTCAGAAAAGGGCTTTTGATCCAATGCAGTCTCCTGCCAGAGGAGGGGATGCTTGTTGGGTCCTCCTTTCCTATAGCAGAGGAGGAAGTGGGTCAGAGATGGCACATGATGTGTCACCCATGTTTAGTGTGTGTTTCTACATCATATGTGAAGCAGTTCTTGGCTCTTGATGACTGGCTACTGTAAGGAGGAAACGGCCGACCAACTCACCATCATAATCTGGGAAACAAATGCTGAGATGTACTTTCTTGATCTTTTCCTCAAAGAGGTCCTTCTTGTTCAGGAAGAGAATAATGGAGGTGGCAGCAAAGAACTTGTGATTGCATATACTGTTGAACAGATGCAAGGATTCATGCATGCGGTTCTAGAGGGGAAGACCACACCGTTCAAGCAAGCTCAAAGACTTTGCGTAAAACATCTGTTCATTCTATCCGTAGGGTATGCTTCTAGACACAATACTTGACCATTACCCCCAAATGCTTCTCAATTACTTCCAAAACATTCCCCTTATAGCCTCTTTTGTGTGCCCTGAGGATGAGCAGGGAGTTACAGGGGAAGGAGAAGTCCTGTGGTCTGAGCAGATAATCCATTCCATTCCTGCAGCTTGGGATGCAACTCTAAATGTAAAAGTTGCGTAGAACAATGTTGAAAGGCAGAATTTTAAAACGTCCATTTATTGTGAAGTCAAATGGGAGGTGACCAAGCAAAAGAAGCAATGTTTGTACATGTGTCATGGCATTTTCTGCACAGGTTTGTTCTTGTTCTTAAACTGAAATTGGAGCAAGTCTATACTGGAGCTGTTTGGCTCAGTGGTTGATGCATCTATGTACTTGCCTCTCTTGGTTAATCTAATTGTAATAGATGGGTTTTTCCTAAATGCCCTTGAGCTTTGGGGTTTAAAAACACACCCACATTATAAAATACTGCTGTTGCTGTGGCATTAATCTACTGTCTTACCAGTATTGGCCTACTCTTCTTAGCCAAAGTTCTAACTCCTGTGTTGTTTTTCTCTCTCAGCGATATAAATAAGTTAGAAAGCACTGCATCTATAAGGTTTTGATCCTTTTAATTACAGAGTATGGAACAGGCTGCAAAACAAGCTTGGATTCCCTCCTTTCAGTGGACAGTTGCTGCAGACATGCTGCTTTTTTCCTTTTGTGCTTGGCGACTAAATTTGCTTATGGTAGGGTAAATCATCTATTGCTTCCTTCTCTTATTTTAGTTAGTCTTGATGGAAAGCCTATGATCAACTGGGGGCAGGGGGGAGGGCTGTATAGCTGATGCACTTTTTTTGGCACAACTTCTATGTCTTCCTTTTGGTAAGATTTCCTGCAGCCCAGTTCTACTGGCGAAAGTAATAGAATTTCCTTTTCCCTTAGAAGGATTCAGAGAAATACAGTTCAACAGCATTTGACCTATAGGTCTTCCAGCAATAGGGAAGTGTTTGTGATGTATACTTCTCCTTTCAGAATCGTTGGGGTTTTCAGGAGGAATTCTTAGTAAAACTAGGGGTAAAATTCTTACCCTTCCTGTGCCTTGAAAAGCCTGCCCTGCCTTTGATGTCACCATTGATGTAAATTGGAGGCTTCTACCAACCCCAGGCACAGGAAGGATTGGAATCAACTGGTTCTAGGATGTATGCTCACAGAGACATATTTATTTTCAGGCAGGGGTTAAGCCAATGCTTCCTGGATTTGCATCAGAGCAGCACAATTTGGAAACAAACTACTAGTTCCCCCAAGACCCTAATTTTCCTCCCTGCTCTACTCAAAAACAACTTTTGGCAGGCTCTTTATGTAAGTAAGGGTAAGATCCTGGCGTTATTTTTTATTCTGTGGGACAGGGGAGCTGTTGTGGTGGTTGTTGGATTTCAAAGCGGATGCAGGCATGTTTGTGGAGCGATAATTAATCTCATAAGAGTTTGAGCGAGAAAACATACCACTTCATCATCTTCTACCAGCACCATGTCATAAGCACTGAGAGCTCCACAGAAGATGATACAGGTCACCCCTTCGAAGCAGTGGATCCACTTTTTGCGCTCAGACCGCTGCCCACCTACATCAAACATCCTGCAGAAAGAAGAGTCGTGATTATGATATTTATTTTCAAAGGTAACCATTTGAAACAGCATGCTAGAAGGGAGGAGTCATTCCTCAGCATTGTAGCTTTAAATGAACATATCATTGGAACTCACAACAGGTGAATATTTTACCGTTCATCAGGCCAGAGGTATAATGCAACAATTCAGACAGAAACATGAATACCAGAAATGTAAAACTGACACAGATTGGCAAAATATTTATTTAGAAAAATGTATATCCCTTTTGATCTTCAGGGAAATAGCTAACAAGCAACCATTGAAACAGTAAATGTCCAAAGTGAAATCAGAGGGCTAAAAGTAGCAAAACAGAATATGTAGAATAGCTCCACCAACAAAAATCAAGCTGAGGTCAATTAAAAGGGGAAATAACTCCTATGGTTGCTGCAGAGAGACAGTAAATATAAAAATCATAGAAGCCACAGACCATTTTGAGAACTGAGGGCACTCAGTGATGGGGCCACGCAGGCTTCCTTGGGAAGGGCATCCCGTAAGAGTAAGGGGACACAACTAAGAAGGCCCTGCTACACTTCTGTGCTGTAGTGGCGCAGTGAGTAGGACTTCACACATGAGAATAAAGCACAGTATACTCTGTACACAGGCATATACAGGAGGAGACAATCTTTAAGATAAACAGAGTTTATCCATGTTGCCATTTGGCAGATGGAACACGGAATGTGCTGTGATTGAATAAAGAACAAGGAGGGCTACCTAGAAGGGTTTTCTTTCTCACCTGAAGTTGAGGTCTTTGACACCAAACTTTGTCTCTATGATACCTGTGGTCTTAACTCGTGATCGCAATACATCCTGTTCGTTGGGGAGGTAGCCGGGAGCACATATCCTATCCAGTTGGTTCAGGTAGCTGCAGAAGGAAATGGAGACGTAATGCTGTAATGTCTACAGCACATGTGGGGGCTTTGTAATAAATTGTTCATCCTCACAAATTGGGGAGGCAAGTCACTATTTGTATTCCCCATTTTCCAGATGGGAAGCTGAAGCCGAGTGACTCTTCCCCAAAGCCATCTGGAGTCTTCATGACTTAGCAAGGTGTTGAACCCAGATCTTGCAGGATCGGACCACTACATCCTTTTGGCTGAACGTAATTACCCTTGACTTGTCTAGATCCAAGTGGTTGGAAGTGTTAGGTGATTATACTCATATGCACAGAAAACCATATGTGAGCAGCTGGGAACTCAGTTCAAAATGTTCTGCTTCTACAAAAATGGAGAGTAACAGGTTAAAGAGGACTCGGGCAGCAATACTGTCTCTGCTAATGCAGTGGCTTAGAACACATGCAAACATTTACCAGGGCTCTCTGCTTCTCTAAGGTACTGCAAGAATTGTGCAATTGTTGTGGGTTACTAATTTGCAGTTTATTAGGCTGTTGTATTTGGTTGGATCTGTTTAAATTTGCAGCTGTTTGCTTTTGCCAGCCCTTCGGTCATGGCTAGGATAGACCTCTGTTTGTTTCAAACGTCCGCCAACAAAGCTAGCAAAAATAGAAAGGGATGGCTCCTGGTCAATTGCTCCACAAGGAAATTGGCAGCCATTATATTTACTGTGGGCACAGCCAGCGCTTTTGGTTCCCCAGGCCCTAAACTGCCCTAAGAAGTGTACGGCAGAAAGCAAATAGGCAGTGCACATCTAACCTGCCCTAAGCTTCCAGCTGCATTGTTAGAAGGCTTGGTTGTGGTGGCACAATTGCAGAGCACCCTGGAGCACTAGTGATGGGGCACTGGAGGTCTGCAGACTAGGGACCATTTGTCATGCTCTTGTTCTTTTTCACTTCAAGCAAAGAGCATCTTAACACACATGTTGGGTGGGGTCACCTCTCTTATCCGTACTCGCCAATTGCATGGGAGCCTCTTTCCTGTGAGATGATCCCACACTCCTGGGAAGTATGAACAGCCCAGCCAAATGGTGGATTTCAACCCTGTCGAGTGCCAGTGAGGTGCAAAAGACTTAAATGACTAGTCTTACCCATGTTGCTGCATTCACACCTGCTCTCCAGTGGTGTGGGGTCTCTCTGCAGGGAAGTGACTCCCGTGCTGCTTAGCATCTATGGGAAGGGGACTACCGGCTTGGAGATCGTGGGTTGCATACAGGGTTCCTGTTGCATTCCCACATTAGACTTCCGCTTGCACAACGGAGCTTACTCTTCCATCTCCATCCCCACCCTCTCCATCCTCAAGATCTGCTCTGGAGGATTGGGGGTCCTTCCAAAGCATGGGGAGAGAGGAGGAGGGAAAAGTCTAGTTGTACAAGTAGAGCTCTTGTGCAACATTGAATGGAACGCTATGGTAAGGCACAAGGAAAGAAGTGATCTGCAGAAGCTTGCTGCATTTCAAAAGATGGAGAAGCCTGACAGGGCAAGTTCATTTGCTTTGTGTACTACATATGTTTGGGGCTGATGGGATTTGTAGTCAAAAAATATCTGGAGGGCACTAGCTAAAGCTGAAATGTACTATATAAATGCATGGCAGTCTCTCTCTCTCTGAAGTCTCCCTGCCACAACCCCTTGTGCTGGCAATATTGCCTCTCCCCTCCCCAATATGCTTCCACAGGGACCAACTTACTAGGCGGCAGAGTCATTGAGCTGGTACTCAGCGGCTCGCTCAAAGCAGGCCTGAACACCTGCATCCTTCCAGAGTTTGGTTATACAGTCCACTAGCTCTGGAGGCATGGTTCCTTCTTCGATGGAGTCAGCCAAGTTGAACAGCTGTCGCCCCTCATCCTGTAAAGATACAAAGCCTGTAAGGAGACTGTGGTTTCCTTGGTGACAAGGGTATGGCAGAACCTCATAGTCAAGTGTTTGTATTTTTCACCCTCACAACCTGTTTTTAACCGCACAGTTTGGGCACTTCATAATTTCCTCCTTTCTGACTTTGCAGAGGTCTTCTTATTGGGCATGCATCAAATCAGAGGACAATAATGCATTAAAAAAAAGCAGGAACACTTGTTTCCCAGGGCCATTATTGACAAGTGAAGAAAAAGTCCAAATTGCAACAAATCAACTTTGGTCTGGAGATTTAAAAAACAACAAAAAACCTCCTATGGTTGGTCGATGGTTTCTCAAGTTGAGCATTTCTTGTGAAGTATTTTGAGAAGGTGCAAATACAGTAAGGATCTGCTGGGGATGATTTAAGCTGTAACATGTAGGGGGAAAGCTGGTCTGTCCTTCCACATTACAGTATTACTCACATGGATGCAGGTGTATGTGCTACCATCTTGGCACCTTCTGTGTGGTGATCTGCTCCAACATGGCATCTTTCCAGAAACATCATGCGTTGGGTGGTATCCCAGCACACTCTCACTCTTACCTTTTTCAGTAAGTACTTTGATTCTCACCATTAATGGTGTTAGGTAGGAGAAGGTAAAGTGCAACCATGGCCACAGCCTAGGTACCACTGGAGGTCTTATTCTGACACCATAATTCTAGGAGCGAAGGAAGCTGCCTTATAGACCAGCTGTTCATCTCTCTCCGAATTGACTGCACTGACTGGCAGTGCCCTCACCTGTATCTCATACAAGAGAATCTTTCCCAACCCATTCCAGGGATGCTGGGGACCTTCTGCATGCAAACCAGATGCTGTACTGCTGAGTTACAGCCCTTCTATGAATCAGCTCCGGTGAATCTATGGCTACTGCTCTTGAAAAGTGGTCTTTAGCCACCAGGTGGCATCATCCCATAGCTGCTTCGACTTGAGGCTGAAGCCCAAATCTATCTCTTTTTGATATCTTATGAAGTGTGCGGCCCAGTGCACTGAGATCACAGTTACACTAACTCTTACTGTTCTGGTGCTTGGATATTCCACCTGTCCTTGCCTACCTATTTTTTATTCAGAACATCCCATGGAAATAAAGATAGGAAACGTATCTAGCGGCAATGGCATTCCTTTTGTATGATTATACATATTGACCTTGAACACAAATAAACTTTAATAGCAGGTCCCTTTTTAGCACATCAGCCACATTGTAGCTGCAAATGCCTTGGCCCTCCCCTTTCCCAGAGATCCTCATTCGCTCAACGAAAACATGCTGCTGTCATGCACAAGGATACTGACCGCTCGGCTTGAATCCGCATAATCAATCCCCAGGGTGGTCATGGCTCTGATGATGGCCAAGATGGACTGCAAGATGTTGCCATAAATAACTGCTTTGAACTCCAAACATTCTTCTTCCGTGTAACCATCTTGATGGATAATCCTGGGTAAGAAGGGGGGCGGGGGAGAGGGAACAGTCGCCATAGATGAAATAACCACTCTGGATCTTCTTGAGAAGTTCTACCCATTTTATAGAGATGCATAATAAATGGCATCTATTTGCATTGGGGGAAGAAAGTTTTTTAAAAGGACCATAATCTAAGACATCACAGAGTAATACCTGCCCCAAACCACATTGGCTGAGATGAGCATGTCTGGGTGAAGAACACATTTTGCCCCATGCCTGATTGTACCCCATGGGGCAGCAGTTTTGACATTTTCCCGTAACAATAAATGGCTCCCATTAATTGTGCATTGAAAGGCCTTGAGTTTTATTTGTATGTTACTTGAATGTGAAGGCTGTTAAGTCCTAGATACATGGACAGATATGATGTATAAGGTCATCACCTATAAAGGATTTGTAGGAAAATGTTGCCAAGATGCCTCATGATATATAATTAGATGCCCTTTCACTGAAGGCCTGTGTATTAAAATGATGGCCGTTAAGTTTGTAGGTCACTTTTCTATTGTTGGAATTCATGAGTAGGGTAGGTGGGTGTGGGTGTGGGTGTAGTCACATTGGTTACTGCTATAGTTTAAGATGCCTCTTCCTGTATGGTTTGCACTTTCACTCTTGTGTTAAATCTAAGTTCCCAGAAAGTTTTGAGTATCCCAGGGAATACTAAAGGCTACTAAAGGAAGAGTAACAGAACTGCATTCATCTTTTGCTGTTTGTTTGTCAGTTCATAAGCCACAGGGCTTAGAAATCTGACATTATGGACTTTGTCAACAGCCTTTATTGCAGGCTTATTATTATGAGGATTACTAAAACCATGTGCAGGGAAATTAATGTAAATTAGTCAATGAATCCGCTATAGCAGGAACTGGGGATCTGGTGCCCTCCATATGTTGTGGACTACAATTCCCATTAGTCCCAGTCAGCATGGCCAATAGTCAGGGATGATGGGAGTTGTAGTCCAGCAACATCTAGAGGGCAATAGGTTCCCCATCTCTGTGCTATAGCATATAAAGCATTATTTCTTCCTTATCCTGCTCAGGATCAGCTTGTGAAGCAAGCAGTTATTCCATGTTGCCCTAGCTTGCTTTTAACTAAATGCTATTTTTATTTGTGTTTTAAGCCTTCCATAATCTGTTTAAGTTATTTGTCCCAGCTCAGTCCGGTTGCCAACAACAGCCTCTAAATGTGCTACTCTGGGTTGGTGTGGGATAGCAGCGCAGGAGGAAAGGGCTGAAGGACGCCCCTGTTTTTAGGGCTCTTGGTCCCCAGTCTAGAAGGCAATACTCACTTCATCTGTTTGACAATTGTACTCTTGCCTGACTCTCCAGCACCTGGAAGAAGTAAAAGGAAACAGATTAATGGCAGAATATGGGGAAAGATACACACGCAGATCACTATGCAAAAAGACAGGGGTCGTTTTGTCTTGGCACTTAACTATTTTATATTTTCTTACTGGAATGTCTTTCCATTGCCAAGTTCCCCAGTTCAGACGTTAGGTCACCAGGCTTACTCATGCAAATAAATGCCCGTGGCCTATTCATATGGGTGACATAAGATCAGAGGGGACATGTGGCTTCGTGTTTGTGGAGGAACATCAGTGATCACCACCTCCTCCTCTGATGCACATATGGATGGACTACTCACGTAGACAGTTAGTTGCTTGAGCAAGATAGCTGCACACCTTCTTAAGCAACACCTAGGGTAAATGATACGGCAGTATACAGGAGCTTTAGAAACTGCAGGTGACATTAGATAGGTCAAATTGGCACACTTCATTTGTGCTTATATCCAGCTGGCTTTCTGAAAGGTGGTGTTTTGCAATTTTGTGCACCTAATTCAGATTTTTAACTTGAGATTTTGAAAGCGATGTAAGGGATGTAAGGTGGGCATCATGGTTGGGGAGGGGGGGAGAGGAAATTATGCATTGTGGGGAACAGGAGCATAGGCTAGCAAACTCAACAGCCCAAAGAGCTTGAGACATGCTGCAAGAGGTGTTGTTGCTCACTATTACCCTGCATTTTGGCAATACCACACACCCCATTCTTTGTGAAGTAACTGAGGTTCAACCCAGCATTGAAGTCCAGTCCCAGATATCTAGGAGGGCAAAGGCTTCCTTAGTAATATAAGCAGGGTGGTGTGTGCATTGTTTGGTGTGTCTTGAGATACATCCCAAAGAGGAGCCCTGGCCTATTAAAAGACATCCTACCCTGAATGCTGAAGCATTCCTAGTTCAAGTTGAAGACCTGTCTACAACTTTATTTATAACTGAAGTAAAGCCTGTTGCTGTTGGACCTGACTCCTTCATATATTATTTCTACATCAACCATTAATATGCACCAGTAATATTTTTTCTCTCCCTATGAAATCATTCTGAAAGACTACTTTATTGATTGGGCCTAATCCACACATGCAGGAGAATGATGTGGCAAATGGTTTCAGAAGATATGGTGTTAGTCTTGCTTCCATTCCCCCTCTCCTCCCTCCCCGTCTTTCCTTCCTAGCCTTACAGCGTAGCACAACAAAGTTTAAAATGCTATCCTCCATAGAATTCCTTTGCAGAGTTTCAACATGCTCTCAATTAAGATTCCACAGGTAGGGACTATGAACAGAGGACAAGTTAGCTCACATTTTTCTCTCCCTCCTAAACTTCAATATATTTTAGAATATTTGCTAAGGAATAAGAATATACCTGTTTCAGTTTTCCTTCAATCCTTGACCCCCTCCATTCTCTTCCGTAGTTACAATCTAATGTTCTAAGGTAGAAACGGTTTTGTTGCTTCAGATTATAGGTGGGGATTCAATGATTTAATGTTCTCCTGTGTTAAAAACACCCACACAATCCCTGCTAACTGAAAACTAGCACAGTAAGGAACAGATTGGCTTTGAATCCCTCAGACTAATTTCCTAGTCTTTTTATTTGCAGGGAGTTGAAACAAAAATATGTGAAACTATTATAAAATGGAACCTGCCCCTCAGCAGCCTTTCTGTTTTTGCAGTTAAATGTTACAGATCTGTACCATATATGAGTTGAAACTAACACTTGAAGAAGCTACATTTCTCTCTCTCTAAAATGGTGTATACACTACAGTGGTACCTCAGGTTACATATGCTTCAGGTTACAGACTCTGCTAACCCAGAAATAGTACCTCGGGTTAAGAACTTCGCTTCAGGATGAGAACAGAAATCGTGCTCTGGCAGTGCGGCGGCAGCAGGAGGCCCCATTAGCTAAAGTGGTGCTTCAGGTTAAGAACAGTTTCAGGTTAAGAACGGACCTCCGGAACGAAATAAGTACTTAACCCGAGGTACCACTGTAATTACAACAGATTAGAAGAGCAAGGAGTTACCAGGAACATGTAACGTGTCCCTGCTGAAAATGTAATGTGTAAAGCCTCTTGATGCAAACTGCTAAGCACAAAATCACTGCTCCAACTACTAACTAGAAAATGCCTGCTTTTTTCCTTCATAGGCCAATGAAAGAGCTGCTGTTGTTTGCCAGTCTGACCAGTCGTGTCTATTTCATTGATGAGAAAAGAGAGTGGGAGCAGTTAATTATTTGTATGGGGTTTTTTTAGAGCTTGAAATAAGTGCAAGACTTTAGAGTACATCTCTTTGGAAATGTGGCTGTGCAGGTCTGGGTGGCAACTCTCATGGAGAAATCCACCAAACAACTGGAACTTAGAAATACCATTCCGAAAGAGATAATTTTATTGATAAATTGTTTTTGTTGCATTCAATATGGAAATTGAAAGAAATGCACTTTACACTCTCTGGCTATACAAGGACATCTAAAGGACATGAAAAGGGGCGCCAATGACTTGGGATGTTTGTTGCAAATCTTCCACTAGGGAATATACTCTTGGACACAGATACTTTCCATGTTTATCTTGAGGCTTTTGTTTTGTTTTGTTTTGTTTTGTTTTGTTTTGTTTTGTTTTAGAGAGAGACAATGCCCTGTCTACTTGTGTCTTGCTGCAGTTATGCTGGGGTAAACATTTTTTTTCTTAAAAAAAACACCAAAAACTTTTAAAATCTAAAATAGTTCGGATCTGAGCAGCATTGTGTGCTTCTTGGAGTATCTACTAAAGATGCTGATGTTGATTTTTTGAAAAGATCTTGCACGGAAGAAGACACAGCCTTGCTAATAAAGTGTTAAATATGTTTCAGTTATTGCTGGAACAGAAAGCATTATGCGAGCCTCTCAGGGGATGCATGTTAAAGGAACAGTGCAGACAGTTGGAGGAATCTGGTCCCCACCCCCACCCCCACCCCCCGTGCAACTACGTCAGTCTCTATAAGTAGAAAGCCTTTGGTAATGCAGCATTCCTTGCAAAAGGGTATAGATTGTGCCATTTCCAGGATGTCATGCAAGAAAGCAAAAGAGGAAATGCTGGGAGTGTTCCTACGACATGCATTAAGAATAAAGAGGCAAAGTACCGTATTTTTCGCTCTGTAAGACGCACCAGACCACAAGACGCACATAATTTTTGGAGGAGAAAAACAAGAAAAAAAATATTCTGAATCTCAGAAGCCAGAACAACAAGAGGGATTGCTGCACAGCGAAAGCAGAAATCCCTCTTGCTGTTCTGGCTTCTGGGACAGCTGCGAGCCTGCATTCACTCCATAAGACACACAAACATTTCCCCTAACTTTTTAGGAGGGAAAAGGTGACTCTTATAGAGCAAAAAATACGGTAATTACTAAGGAAGTTACCAAGGGAATGGATTTGGATAGAGGCCAAATCTTTCTGCTGGGCCTCCCCATGCTGGGCTTAGCGACACAGCCTCTTTCATATAGCAGATCCTTCTGTATCCACCTATTATTATTATTATTATTATTATTATTATAGCATTGATTATATTTATATACCGCCCATACCCACAGGCCTCAGGGCAGTTCACAGGATAAAATCACAATATAAAAACACAAAATGCATAATCAAAATAAAAACAAGAACAACCCAATAACCCCCCGCAAATAATCAGAGAGGGAAAATAGAATTTTAAAAGCACATACACAATATTTGTAATGAAAAATATAAAAATAAGCACCCATCAGGTATCATCAAGGAGTAGATTAAAAGTTCAATTTAACTGCCTTTCAAATCAAAACATTTTAGCCATTGCCCCCCCCCCAATTGCAATCATTCATAGAAGCTCTTTGATCCAGTGGAGGCTGGATTTAATATTTTGGCTGGCTGCTTTAATATTTTGATTTTTCATTTCTGAAATGCCTCAGGTTTCCTCCCAGTATTGTGCACGAACTGTTTAGGAGACAAAACTTCAGTCTAATAAGGATTTGTGCTCTTGGTGCTTGCAGTGTACACTGTTCCTATTCTTTAGAAGGCAAAGTGGCCTGGCAGGAAGATTCTTTCTTATCCTCACCTGGCTATTCTTGGTTATTTCTCACTGATATCTCTCTTTTTGTCCATCTCCCCCCCTCTCTCCCCCCCTCTCTCTCACACACAGAGAGAAAGCTAGTATGCTAAATGCACTCAATAATTTGATTGTATGATTGTCATGGCAGCTCTTAGATTCTGCTTGTGAAATCACTAGTAGTAAGAAACACAACTCCATCCTAGGGTGCCATTTCAGATTCCAAAATCGAGTAGTTGTGGAATTATATCTAACTCAAGGAGAAGGTAGACTGCCTACAGATGATATGAGGCCACAGACAAATTGCGGTTCCTCACAGGCTGGCATTCAGCCTTAAGCACCCAGGACAAGAGATGAGGCCATCTCAGTATCTCTTTCTCTCTCTCTCTCTCTCCTAAACATTTCTATTGCTGTCTGTTAACCCAGCACAAGTAGAAGGTTAAATACTGAAGCCAACAATGACTAGGTAAACTAAGACCAGCCTTTGAAATTTCTAGGTAGGCCAGGCCTATGCTGAATATCACCCCTGGCAGGTGCGTAGGAGCAGTTCACAGCATGGTTCCAAGGTTTGCTCCTGGATCAAAAAAAAGCTGCCCAGTAAACTTGTAGATGGGGGTGCTCCCACGGAATATGTGGCCTGGAATCAGGGAGGGACACCATCTCCACTGCCGCTCCTCAACTGACACCCCTACTTTTATATTCAGCACTTTACTGATGTGCCAATTAGGCTAACCCCGGTCAGCAAACCAGAGTACAGATATCCCCCTTCAGCAATGGAGGCTGGTCTAATAGAGCGAATGGGGAATAGCCCCTCCACCTCAGTCTGCCCCTGAAGCCAGCCCCTACTTGCCTGTCTTGTTCAGTGCAACCAATCAGGCCGTGGCTCTGCCTGTCATTGGTTCTGGCTCCACCTACTGTTGGCACATCTGCCTTCCGCCCTACCAGTCCTAATGAGGATCAGCTACCATTGCCCTCTGGGCAAGGCCACCATCACTTCTGTTACATGGGAGCTGGTGTTGCATGGGAGCTAGCATTACTGCCATATTGAATTAATGATGCATGAATTTATTGTCAGCTGGAAATACCCCATGTACATTACAACCCCTAGGGCCAAATCAGACTGTGTATTGGAGTTGAATCCCAACAACTTCTGGAAGGTTCCTCACCCTTCTGTACTAGAACTAAACACAAAAAATCAGTCCTTCAAGATAGTTGTCTAGACAGCGTTTTCATTTAAGGGAAGTACCTGGGTTTTGCTAAGCAGGGCACACTTGTGAACCACATTCCTATACCTCCTTTCCTGTGAATAAACCCCATTGAAATCAATAGGATTTACTTCTGCATAGGATTACACTATAAATGCCCCTCTCCACGTTTGTATCAAACCATACCTCCACCTACAGGTATTCCAATTCTAATGACGGCCAACAGCCCTAAGTTGAGGCAACCTGGAGCCAATGTGGGCAATTTTTAAAAAGGCAACAATATAGTCCCAATTATGTTTTAAAATTTGCTTAGTTACAGAGGCCTTCTCACCGCTGCAAAGTAGATTCATAATAGTAACTTCCACTGGGACTGATTCATATTTTACCTCACATCAGTAGATATTTGCGTTTTAGATGTGCTGGCTTAGAAGTGTGTGTTCTTTAGGTGCTCACTTTTTCAGGAGTAGGGAAGCTTTTTCAGCCTGAGGGCAGCATTGCCTTATGGGCAGCCCTCAGTGGTGGGTGGAGCCAGAGGCCAAAGTGGGTGGAGCAACAGATCAGATGCTTGAACAGTAGTCAAGAGGTTGCTACACATACACACCTCCACCTCCATCCTGGCAATTGAGTACTATCATACTTCAGGGACACATTCCAGCTAGTCAAAAGCACAAGGAAGGGTGCAGAGAAAGGCTGGAAAGGAGGTATGGGTCTGATGGGAATTCCAAGGGCCAGATAAAGGGCCTGAGGTTCCCCACCCAGCTCTACTTCTCAACAGTTATCTTCTTCGCTTGCCCTTCAGTCTTCTTCAGCAGCCACAGTATGTTTCCTCATCTCATCACCTTAAGCTGCTTATTCCAAAACAGGAAGCTGCTTAGAATTAGGACTTAATCACCCTGATCCTAACCTCCCTGCTGTCACCTGAAGGAACCCATGTTGCACAGTGGCAGGCAAGCACAGGCTATCTGCACATTTGATATATGCTACTTCAGCTATTTGATCTATGCTCTTCTTCTTTTTTTTCTTCCTGTGGAAGGTTTATTGCAAGAAGCCATTTTCTTGGAGCAAGCACATGGGATCCTGCTTCTTTCCCATGCAGGAGGAGTTTCCATGCAACCCACTGCTCCTAATAGCAGTGGTTTCTAATTTCTCAAACTTTGACTTGGCTGAGCTAAAAGGCGGGAGTGGCAACATCTTTTCCTGCTGCATGTAGAATGCCAGAGGTGCTTTTATCTTGATCTTTGAATTCTCAGGGGCTGGGTGGGTGAACAGGCTTTCTGGCCTGGGTGTGACATCTCTGTTCCTATATCCTCTAGGCTTTTGTGTCTGGAGAAGCCTGTGCTTTTCAGACCACTATTGAATGAGCTGGCACAAGGTGTTCCCTTTCCTTTGCCCAGTAATAAACTGTGCACTGCTGTTCGTTTCTGCATCTCAACTGCACCTACGGTCACCCACTACGGGACTCCAAAAATTCACTGAGCTCGCACAACTTTACAAGATGTCCCCCTACTTTCTTTAACCATGCACTTTCTTGTCTCAAACTTCTTTTGTGCCACCTCCTGTAAAATCTCCGTTAGTCACTTTCTTCCCACTAATTCACATTCTAGATTAGTTCATGGCAGACAGCAACATCTGGTAGCCCACAGATTCCCCATCCCTGGGTTATGGAAACAGCTCACAGCTATGAGCCACACAGGCAGGGCATCATTCAGATGAGTTTATATGTGCAGCAATCAGGAGCTTGGGAAGATGTACACTCCTAGGAGCACTGCACATCCTTGTTATACTTGGAAAGTCATCAGCCACAAAAACCACGGATAAGAACATAAGAGCCCTGATGGATTATACCAAAGAGCTAACTGAGTTCGGCATCCTGCTTCTCACAGCAGCCAACCGGATGCCTATTGTAAGCCAACAGAAGAAGGTGAGGGTAATATTCCAGTTCTGCTGTGGCTCCCTAGCAATTGCTATTCAGATGGCCTGCTGCTTTTGATCCTGTAGGTAGTATGCAGCCATATTGATGAGCAACCATTGATTGCCTTATCTTTCATGAACTTCTCTAATTCTCTTCCAAAGCTGTCCAGGTTGGTGGCTATCACCACATCTTGTGCTAGCAAATACTGCAGTTTATGTGGTATGCAAAATACTTCCTTCTATCTGTCCTGTATCTCTTGACATTCAGTGTCACTCTCGTATTATGAGAGAAGGTGCAAAACCTTTCCTCTATCCATTTTCTCTGCACAATGCATAATTTTATACTCCCATACTTGTCTCCCCTACACCTCACGCACCAAACTAAATACCGCATTTTTCGCTCTATAACACACACTCGACCATAACACGCACGTAATTTTTAGAGGAGGAAAATCCGTAGGCATGCCACCCGTAGGCATTCCCTCCATAACACGCACAGACATTTCTCCTTACTTTTTAGGAGGAAAAAAGTGAGTGTTATGGTGCAAAAAATACGGTAATTGTCAGGAGCCACTCTATGACAATAACCAGCTTTGAGGGGCACATGAAGCATCACTGAAGGTGTCTGAAGACATCAAGTGGGAATATTCAGCACTGCATGGAATTACAACTTGGGGGGGGGGGGAGGACCCACTCTTGCCTCTCAGTAAAGCTGTCTAGAATGAAAGTCAATCTATTTTGATGCTGGCCTTCTGCTGGTCTCCTTTCATGTTTAGTGACAAGAGGTTCAGGGAATAGACACCGAAACCACATAGGGACAAACCTCCATTGCTGGTCTGAACACCAACCCCAAAGCACAAAGGGTACCTGGAATCAATCAATACTCTTTCAGCAAAAGGATAATACCTGGAATCAATCAATACTCTTTCAGCAAAAGGATAATACGTAAGTCAACATCAATATAAACAGACAGAATGCTTTCAATTTCTATAGCTATTATCAAGTAAAGGCTGAATTTTGTAACATGAATTCATTTCCAAGTCCTATAAGAAAGCAAACCTGGATTGACACCAATGCCTTTCCTTCAGCACCACAGACCCAAGGATCTGAAAAGCCTTTGCTGTTCATTCAAAGAAAACTTAACTGCAAATAACTATCACATTATAGCCTCATCTCTCGAGCCTCACAACTGTCCTTATGGGCTGGTGATGAAAATAAGGTTAGGATGGCTTAAAGGGCAAGTTCAGGGTGTATTATTTTGGCAGAGCCAATTGAGAATACCTGATGTCCTTTAGATAGGGTGTTTATATATCCACCTTTGAGAGGATAGGGACCTATGTCAGGCTCCATTCCTCTTCTTTTCCAAAAGGCCGTGAAAAGGCTGACAGATCAATTTGCCACCTCTT